>NW_022436996.1:3828962-3873863 GCF_009761245.1 Sapajus apella
CCCCTGCAGCAGGGCCTGGGCTGGGAGCACTCTCTCTGCCAGTGCGCTGGGCTGGGGCCTGGGCTGCTTTGCCTGGCCTACTATTCTGCAGCACTGGCAGGTTAGGCTGCAGGTGCCTGTGACGGTCAGGCCTGCACTGGAGCCAGCAGCACTGGTGCAGGGTGGGGTGGGGTTCTGAAGGAGGCGGGGGCGAGGCCTCTGCAGAGGGGCTGGCATCCGCTGTTTCACCAGTCGTTTCTGTCCCGGGAGGCACTGGCGGTGTTCATGCCGTGGAAGGCACAGGCGTAAGAGACTTCCACGTCCACGTCCGAAAGACAGGGCTGGTAGGCCTAGCCCCACCCTCACCCTTTCCTCTTTTCAGGCATGTGGAAAGACGTCCGCAGGCCTGAAGAAAGCAGCCCTCCTCAAACGTGCAGAGCCCGGGACCATGTGCGGGGTGCAGGCAGCGTGGCCGCAACGCGGCTGTGCGTGCCTTGCAGGCTCTCGGCCCTCGGTGCCTGGCGTTCCTCCCTTATTCCTCCTTCTTCCTTATTTCCTGGTGTTAAAGGCAGTAACAATCTTCTCAAGTCCCAGACAAGACAGTTTTCTGTTTGACACCCTAGGCCAGTTTCACTACAATGACAGCATAAGACATCAAGGCAGAGCTATTCAGAATTTTCCATCCCTGCCAAAGCACTCCCCGCCTTTTTTAGAGAGAGCCAGGATCTTGCCACGTCACCCGGGCTGTAGGCACACCACGCAGTCCCCAGCCTCCAAGGCCTTTATAGCAACAAAAGTAATCAGATGCCTCAGGGCCCCTTCCAGTGGGAAATTGGCGTTGGCTGTTTGGGTGGCTGGTAGCTAGTCATTCTCTCCTCCTGAAACAGGATTAAGTTCCCTTATAACCCCCTCGCAGGGCGTGTGGCAGGGGTGTGGCTCGCTTTTTCGGTGCCCTGAAGCTCAACCCCCTAAGCGTAGATGCAGACTGCAGGTCGTGGGGAGCATGGGAGACCCCACGGCAGCATCTAGGTTTGAGCGTTCACAGCTCCCGAAGCCCCAGTGGGCGTGTGTTACAGGGTTCTCTCTCTCAGCTTAGCCGTCTGCAGGTGGCGGGTGTTCATCAGCTCACTAGACCCTCTGCCTTATCACAAGGACAGAGGGCTTTCTGTACCCCGGGTTCTTGCCCTAGTGCACCAGAATAATCAGATCACACGTGGGTTTGGAGAATGAGGGCGAGGTTTTATTGAGTGGAGGTCACTCTCAAGGAGGTGGATGGGGAGGCCAGCAGGGGGATGGAGTGGGAAGGTGGCCTTCCCCTGGAGTCAGGCCACTCAGAGGCCAGGCTTTCCTACATCTGGCTCCCGCCGAATTTCCCTCAGTGTCCATGCTGTCCACCGTTGATGGCCTGTTGGCGTGTGTGTGTTCTTCCGCTGCTGTTTTTCTCTAGAAATCCAGCTGCTGTGTATGTGCCTGATAGGGTCTCAGGGCTTTTATAGGCACAGGATGGGGTGTGGCAGGCCAGGGTAGTCTTGAAAAATGCAACATTGGTGTGTGAAAACAGGAGTGCCTGTCTTCACCTAGGTCCATGGGCACAGGCCAGAGGGTGGAACCCTCACCAGGGACCCTACCTTTCTCTACCCAGCACTTCCCTGCCCCCCTCCCATATTACCCCTACAAAAAAATGAGTATTTTGAGACAAGTACAAAGAATTGTTAGATAATGTTGTGGTTGTCAAAATACAAAGAATGGAACAGAACCCCCATTATAGCAGTTTTGGAAGAGGATGGAGCCTAGGTGCACAATAATGAAAGGGGGTGAGGGCATGAGAAAGGACGGGCGTGAACCCTCCTAAACCTTTGCCTCGCTCCTTTCCTCTGCACTCAGAGAACACTCTAGAAAGGCGAGGAGGCCTCTTATGCCACCGGCTTTTAGGCAAAGGGAAACGTAGGCCCCAGAGCTCCCAACACAAGGACTCACTGGGCAGAGTGGTTTTCCTTTGGTGGACACCAGCAGGAAGCCGGGGCCCGGAGAAAACGCAGATTTGCTCAGATGATGGTTTGGAGAGAGCTGCTGCTGCTGCAAAGCGTCCGCGTCGGCCACGTTTTCAGGAGGAAATGTGCAAACCACTGACTGTCTAGCAATTCCGACAAGACAGGACCTGTCTGCAGTTTTTCTAGTGCTGTGCTAGAGTGAGACCAAAGGGGTTCGACATTCCTGGGGTTCATCTGCTTTTCAAAACTTTTCTGGCAAAGTTTAGCCCCAGAGGGCTTCGTACTTATATCCTCATTTATCTAAAATTCAGTTTCTTGATGAAAAAGTCGATATCTTTAAAGAGAAAAAAGTAGGTCAATAACTTCGCAAGCAGTTAGGCACATGAAACTTTCTGTCTCCACGGCAGGAAGGATGCTTTTCGGGGATGACTGGAACATTTTATCACAGGATGACAGTTGCCAGGTGTGACGGAAAGCTTTGGGGGGCTGCAGTCGTCCCTGCACCCTGAAACTCACACCTGGTGTAACACCACCCCCTGGAGTGTGACTCAGACTTGCTTACTGGCTTTTAATGACGAGAATAAGGCATGGATGGTGGATGTCAGATCCAACACAGGGCAGGGTTGGCCACTTGGCCACTCTACTGTGCCCATCCTTTGTTGCCAGGTGTGGTAGGGAAGCCAGCGGCCAGGCCATGAGGCATCGCCGTAGATAGGCAAGTTGGAAGCCGATAGTTTGAGACCTGCTTTCAGCCTCAGCCATGTGAATGAGCCGACCCTGAGCCAGGAGTCAGGAGCCTTATAAGAGACCCTGAGCTAGGACCACCCCCCAAGCTACTCGCAGATTCTTGGCTGGTGAACGCTGCAAGCTAACATGTCTGCTGTCCTCACTCTCGCAGGGTGGGGTGGCTTGCATGGCAATAGGTAGCTCACATACCAGGCTTTGCCGTTTACTCACCAGGGTCCTGTACACCTCTGAGTCTTTGTTTCCTTATCGTTATTGTTGTAAGGTTTGGTGGCAGCCTGTGCAGAGCAAGCAGGACAATACCCCGTACCCCAAGAGCTCCAGAGAGACATCAGCCAGATTATCATGATTGGCATTATCATATTGCTGTATTATGATCACTTTACAGATGAGGAAGTCATTCTAAAGATGAACTGTAACTTCTTTCTTGGAATTGCATTGATTAACATAGAGGTAACTGGGGATTGGAGACACGTGACTGAAGGAGGCGCTGGGGAGTGGGGTGATCTGTCAAATTCTCCTTTGTGTCAGACACTGAGAGCAGGTGCCAACCTCTGCACCTGGCCTTGCTCACAGCTCCCGGCTCTGGCGGAGGTAGAAGGCTTGGGCTGGGGCGCAGGCCTGTGTTTGCATGCTGGCTGTACCACTTACTAGTTGGTTGACCTTGGGCCCCTTTTTTGACTTCTGTGAACGTTGGCGTCCTCCTACACAAATGAGGAGAAGCTGGCTCACAGCACTGTGATGAGTATGAAATTAGTGGAAACAACATATGTGCCATGCCACCTTCACAGCAGTTCCACAGTAAACGTTCCTGCCCTCCTTCCCTCCTCCAGAGTCTGTCCGGTTAGAATTTCTCTGCTCTCAGGATCATACAAGTGGAAATAGGAGCATGTAAGTAAAAACATGGTACATCCTAGGACTTGACTGGCAATCCATGCGCGGGCATTCAATTATGCCAAAAGCCCCAAGGAAGGAAGATTCGCACTTACTAAAACAGTACTCAATACTGCGCAGTTCTTCAGTGGGAAAGAGTTTGCCAGGTTCTCGAATCCAATAACAGGAGCTGAGTCCCATGTTTAACCAGTCATAGGGCTGAGCTGGTACACCTGTTGACAACGGCTAAATTAAACATTTGTAACTTGAGACTGAGTAAATCAGTATGTGGACAGAAAAATACATTTTAGTGCCTTTTACAGGTGAAGAAATTTTCAGTTGATACAATAGAGAGCTGTATTATTTTAAAGAGGGGGGAGAAACCATTGACTAGTGGTTCCATGATGCAGAGAACTCATAGATGGACCTTTATAAAAGTGCAAAATAAACCCACTGTGATGATGGCTGGAGCAGTGCCTCCTGCCTGTAATCTCAGTGGTCTGGAAGACCAAGGCTGGAAGATTGCTTGAGCCAAGAGTTCCAGACTAGCTTGGGCAACATAGCAAGACCCCACCTCTAGTTAATTTTTTTTTCCTTTTTTTTTTTTTAGAGAGAGAAAGAGAAAGGGAGAAAGAGATAAAAGACAGCTCTAGTTAATTTTTTAAAAACTCACACTGACAGCTAATGACAGAGTAATCCACAGGTCATAGATTCCTATGCAACATTGGTAAGAATTTGGCCATTATCTGTCATCTTCTGCAGAAATCATCATGGAAGGGAAACAATTATGGAATACCAGGTTATTATTTTGGAAAAGAGAAAACACTTTATATAGTCAATTAACAGAAGAAAATTGTATTTGAATATTCAAAATGATTAAAACCTATCAATCGTTTTGAATATTCAAATATAATTTTTGAATATTGAATTTTTAATTTTTACTATTGAATCTACTATTCAATAGCAAAAACTGTTATAATCCATGTAAAACAGAAGGGAATATTCTATTCAATTATTGCTCCTCTTAAAATTGTATTTGCAAGCCGAGCATCTTAGCCTCAGGAAAATAAGCTGATACGTTGTTAAGTCACTTAAAAAAGTCTTAAAGCCAAAGTCATTTGAATAACCAAGAAGAACAGGAATGGATAGGAACAGTTTTAACATGTGGTCGGTGTTCTTCATACAGAGAATGGCTAGATATTTCGACCATGACTGTTTCATGTAGTCTTAGCTTGCCGCCCTTTAATTACTAGAGGGCTTTGCTAGAGGTGCTGTCTGCCAATTCTGAGTTCCTTGCATTAGTCATTAGTACTTCAAGCAAAGTAGATGAATCTCAAATAAACTGAGTTTGATTTTTCTAAGCAAAGATGTGTGTGTGTGTGTGTGTGTGTGTGTGTGTGTGTGTGTGTGTGTGTGCCTGCTTCTGAAGCCGTATGAAGTGGAAAAGGTGAGGACCCTGAGAATCCTGTTTTCACAGAAAACCTCTGAATTCTTTCTGATCTTTCTCTCTGGAGCTAGAAGTCTTTCCTTTGAGCTGGTACATGTTAGGCATTCAAAAAACATTTGCAGACCCTAGGCTGGTCAAGAAAATGTAGACGAACAACACTCTCCTTGTTAAGGCAAGGCATGAGCCTCCAAGGAGATTGCTTCCTTCTGTGATTTTTCAACACAACACTGGCCATCAGCTTCTGAGTCAGGAGTGTTTTGTGGTTGTGGGATGTGACCCAGGTGTCATCATAGGTCATTAAGATGAGACAGCGACATGAGTTGTGCAGGATGTATGAAAGTCTGTAGCCCCTGGGAGTTGTCTGGACCAGGCCTTCTTCCCCTGAGTTCCTGCTTCTCCCTTGACATCTGTGATGTATTTGACCATCGGAAGCAAAGCTGGTGCAGTCTCGCCCACAGTCAACATTGACCCGTGCAGCCTTGATGTGCTACGGAGCAGTTGTTTATTTCAAATGTGTTTGATGTAACTGTAGGTGTCCATTTCGGTATCTTATGGGATAGTAATATTTTTCCTGTATAACAGAGTCAGAATCATAAATTCTGAAGGAATGGGTATTCATATACATTAATCTATTTGAGAGGCACTGGCTGATTCTTTTCTACTTTTAAAGGTGTTCACATAGAGACAATCCTTTTGCGTAAGTCAGTGCTAGGTTCTAGAAGCATGTGGATTTCTGCATTAATAGTTCATCTTCACAGTAGAATTTTTTTCTATCCAACAGATGATCCCATTACATTTATTTATCACAAATGATTACGGTGGTCTAGAGACAGCCACATTTAGGGAAGACAGAGCATATCTATGATAGTCTAGTGGTCGAAGGCTTCATTGACACTTTAGAAACATTATTTATATAATACGTCTCATTAAAATGGGAATTTCTAAGTCCACAAGGAAGGGAGTGCCTAGAGACACAAGCAGACTGGAGTTCCATGCATGGAGAATGGCTAGGAAACCATTTTTGACCAATCTTAACTCTGAGACCCTGGTCATTTGCACTAATGCTGGTTGACCAAGTCCATGGGCACACAACAGGGATGGCTGCGTGGGCTGAGAGTCTGGTGAGTGTGTCTCTTATGGCTGCTTCCAGCTCTGAGATTCTATGGCCTGGGAACCAAGGGAGGGGGAGTCAGGAATAGATTAGATAGATAAACTCAGTAAAAGAGCCCAACAAAGACAAGAGATTTCCAAGATAAGTTAAAGGTGAGAATAGTCTGCTTAACAGATCAAGCAAAGAGCTGATGCTTTAAGATTGAAGTTCTTCAGTTTCAAACTAAACTTTCCAGCAGAAAGCAAATAGAAGTAAAATCCTGCTCCAGGTATCTTGTGTTGAGGGACAAAAGTTGGTAGAATGAAAGGAAGGGGGCCCTGGGTTATCCTAGAGAAATTGTGAATTAATACAAGAAAAATGATTGAAAGATCTAGTAATTCAGATGGTGAAAATTAAAATATAGGACACAGTTATCTATATTTTAACTATAAAATATATTTTTATGCCTGTTAGAGTGCATAAATAAAAATTATACTACTAAAAGTTGGTGGGATTGCAATGAAATTGGAATACTTATATATGACTATTAATAGTATACACCAATACTATTTGCGGGCAAACTGTTTATTATATAAAAGTCCACAAAATATTCAAATAATTTGAAATCATAACCTTACTCCTGTAAATGTAGACCAAAAAAATAATTCAAAGTGATCGTTACAACGATGACTCTCTGACAGCAAAACATGGCACAACTGCTGTCCTTATGGGAGACTTTAAAGACAAACTGTGCTCCTCAGTGGCATAATGTACTCTTGTCTGTCTCTAGATGTGTGTGCTTTTTCCTTCTGCAATAATCAAATTATAACAGAGCTGAGAGAGAGTCATTATTGTAATGATCACTTTGTATTGTATATATATAGACATATAGAGGGATAGATATCTTTATCTATACATATATGTGTATATGTATGTGTGTATATATACATATGTACATATGTGTGTGTATCTATCTATCTATTATCTATCTATATATATATATAGAGAGAGAGAGACTATATGTTTCATTTATATCTTATCTTGCTGCCCTTAGTTACAAGAGCTTTGATAGAGGTACTTTCTATTTTTAAGTTCCTTGTATTAGTCATTAGTACTTCAAGCAAAGTAAATGAATCTCAGATAAATTGAGTTTGATTTCCTGAGCAAAGTGGTGTGCGTGTGTGTGTGTGTGTGTGTGTGTATCTGTTACATGTGCACACTGACATGCACATATGTCAGTGTGCATATGTCTGTGTGTCAGAGGTTGTAAGAAGTCAGTAAAAGTAAAGACACCAAGAATAGGTGTATATATAAATATATTATGTATGATCTATAAAATGTATATATTTTATATATACATAAAATCATGAATGAAAAAAGCAAAATACAAATTCCATTGTATGCTAAATATACAACTTGGTACAATAATGTATGAGTAGCTTTAACTTACTAATATGAAGAATGATAGTAATACATTTCCTAAAGTTGAACAACATTTTTCTGCTTAGAATAAATCTCACTTAAACATGATGCGTGTCCCCCCAAAATTCACAGGTTGAAGTTCTAACCCACAATGTGACTGTGTCGGAGATGGGGCCTTTTAGGAGATGATTAAGGTTAATTGAGGTCATAGGGTGAGACCCTGACCGAATAGGACTGATGTCCTTACGAGAAGAGGCAAAGCCCTCCAGGCTGCGCACGCGCAGAAGAAAGACTGTGAAAACTGTGAGAAGGTGGCTGTTTGCACGACAGAGAGGCCTCAGGAGAAAGAAGCCTTGCTGGCATCTCGATCTTGGACCGCCTGCCTCCAGAACTGTGGGAAAATAAATCTCTGTTGTGTAAGCCATTCCATCTGTGGTATTTTGTTCTGGCAGCCTGCTGTGGTTTAAATGTGTCCCCAAGTCTCATGTGTTGGAATCTTAGTCCTCAGATTTATATGTTGATGGCATTTGGAAGTGGGGCCTGGGAGGTACTAGGATTAGATAGCATCATCCAGGTGGCCCCTGTAATTGGACTGGTGGCCTCATAAAGCGGAAAAGACACCTGAGCTGTCATGCTCTTGCCCTTTTGCCATGTGATATAGCAGGAAGTCCACTCCAGATGCCAGCACCATGTTCCTGGACTTCTCAGCCTCCAGAACCATGAGCTAAATAAGTACCTTTTCTTTTTTTTGAAAATAGGCAATGTATGTACTTTAAATAGTTTTTTCAATTAATACATATTTGACATCATATAGATTAATCATTTTTTAATTTATATATATATTTTATTATACTTTAATTTCTGGGGTACATGTGCCGATCTTGCAGGATTATTACATAGGTATACACTTGCCATGGTGGTTTGCTGCCTCCATCCCCCCATCCCCTACATTAGGTATTTCCCCCAATGTTATCCCTTCCCAATCTCCCCATTGCGTGATGATAAATAACCTAGTCTGTGGTATTCTGTCACAATAACAAAAAAGCAGATTAAGGTAAGACACAGCCTGGGCAGACTAATACACTGTGTTGTTTTTTAATGCGGTACTGGGTATTCCATTCAGGGCTCTGTCTCCTTGTTACCAAGCAAGATTAATTAATAGTATTTCTGTTTTCAAAATCTTGGTATTATTTTAGCATTAATATTAGGCTTCCAAAAATAAATTAATATTTACTTCCCATCTCTTTCCATTCTCTGTAACAGTTTGAAAGGGGGAAGAGTTCTCTGTTCTTCAAAGATTTGAAATAATTTGCCCATTACATGATTGGGGGCTGCTGTTTCTTGGAGGAATGCATTCAATGGGTAAGGCATCAGGGGACGGTTCCCATTCCATCACTTGCTGGCAGGCAATATTGCAGGGACGGTTTTCTCCCTATTAATCCATTTTTGTGTAAAACTTAAGATAGTTCAGGGAAAAGACTATTTTAAGGCAGGTGACTAAAACATAAACCCTTTTAAAAAATAGTTTTAGCTTTTAAAAAATAATATTTTGTTTTATTTTCTGTGAGTATGAGTGAACATAGAGAATGAATGCTAAAGCAGTCCCTTTGCACCGTGGCCCAGAGCAGCCTCCGTGGATGGAATGTGGGGCCCTGTCCTGGATGCCGAGGGTCTCACTGGCTTGCACAGGACTCAGTGCAGCAGGTCTCCCCAACTCACTCGGGAGCCACTCTTGGCCATCTTTTGACAATGCTTATAAATGTTCAGTCTCCCAAACTCAGCTGTTCTTTGTAGACAACGCAATACTGCACCGGTGTTATTGCTATTGGAGATTTTAAAGCCAAAGTGTGATCCTCAGTGGAACAATGTACTCTTGTCTGTCTCTGAATATGTGTGCTTTTTCCTTCTGCAATAATTAGAGCAGAACTGAACAAATGTATCTGGGCCCTGGGCATGAAATACAAACAACTGAATGAAAATAAGAGCTTTCTTAGAGGTTGAAAAGGGAAACGAAAGGATCAGAGTTACCTGGACTGAAAGCTTTCATTCAGTTCTGCATCACCACTGGCTCCTTGCTGGGGTGCACACCAGGGCTGACCATTGCATTAGCTGACACACAGAATCATGCAGGTGTGAACACTAAATCATCTATGTCTTCTTCCTATTTCCAATCAACTTTCAACTTATGTAGCAATCTCCTGGGATAACATGACCCAAGATAGGGCATACTTCTGAGATGTTCTTCTACCCTATCTATTGCTCATTAGTTATTATTTTAATTAATATTAATTGGAGCCCTTTATGTCACAGCTCATGCTAGGAACTGAGTATTAAAGATAAATAAAACATTGCTTGTGCTTTCACATGGACACAGACAAATAGACAATTACAGACATTGGAAAATGGCTCTGTACGTGAGAACAGGGTACTGGGCACACCCAAAGGAAATGTGTGTGGGGGTGCATAAGTGAGTGTGTGTGAGACTGTGTGCACTTGTAAGTGAAAGATGAAAGCCTACCCCAAGGAAACTATGTCTGTGCTGACTTCTCCAGGAGAAGTGAGAACTACAAGCATGGCAAAGGGTATCCCCAGCACAGGCAGGAGGGCTGTGAAGACTTGACGAGATGAAAGGAAGAACATTTTGGAGAACCATCTGGAGCTAAACGTTCAAGGAGTGGATGGAAAAAGGCATGATTAGGCACATTTCCCACACCGCTTTTCCTGACTTAGTGGATGGCGTCCCCGTCATCTAGTCATTCAAGCCCCAAGCCCAGACATCCCCTTTGTGCCCCACCTGTGACTTTCCTCATGCTCCATGGTGGACTCACCAGTGAATCTTCCTATTCTTCCCTCCAGTCTCTCTGGAATCCCCATCTTCATCCACACACACTGCCTCTGCCTTGGTTCTGTCTGTCATCATCTTTTCCCTGGGCTGCTGCAATGGTCTCCTGGCCCAGTCTTAGCCTATTCCTGGTGACTTCCTCTAGCTGTGGTTAGCATGAGCTTCATGAAACAAAAGCGGGATTCCATCACGCCCTGTAGAAGGCTCTCAGCGGTTCTCGGACCTTAGGGCGATCCAGCCCCTTTATCGTGATACCCTTGTGACGTTGAACAAAGAATTGAACAAACTGCACAAATGAAGCAACAAAAGAACAAAGAAACGAGAGCAGAAAGAAGCAATGGAAGCACAGATGTAAAGCAAACGTACACTCCACGGAGTGGGAGCAAGCTGGAGCAGGCAGCTCAAATCCCCCAGTTACAATGTTCTTTAGGGTTTTTATTAAGGAAAGAATTTGGTTACACCTCTAGGTGTCCTTTAGAGGCCTCCAGTTGGCCATACCCTATGAAGGATTGGTCCGTGACCAATCAGAGGCTGAAGTGAAGACTCGACCTATGGCTAATCAGAAACTAAAGTGGAGACTTCTGTCTTGTTATCACAGGAGTGAGGGTGTGGCTTGCCCAGTCTTGCCCAGAATCGGCTGTACCTGCTGTTTCGCTTATGCCTTAACCCTTGGTTACCCTAATTCCCTATTCTGCCTCAGTCTGATGTGGGAAAAGATGGGTTTCACTTGATTTACAAATAAAATGTTACGAACCATTAAAAAAAAAGCCACTTATATTGGAATGGAATCCTCCACTGCAGTATCATCTCATTGTAACTTGTTCGATCTGCAAGGACACTGCTTCAAAATGAAGCCACTTTCTGAGGCACTGGGGTTAGGACTTACACATATGCATTCTGAGGGTCATAATTAAACCCATTACAACACCCATGCTCTTTCTACACAATGGTTCCTGCCCTGGAAGGGCTGAGCAGGCCAGGAGAGGATCTGTAACAATAATGAAAGGATTTCGGCCGACAGAACGAAGCTCAATGTTTTGCCAGGGGAACAGTACCATCGGCAGGTGCTGCAGGGGAGGGGAAGAAAGAAGGCGTCAGACCAGCGCGGCGGGAATTCTCAGAGGGGCCAGCTCTGAAGCTAGACCTGGAAAAATTAACAGGGGCCCAGAAAAGCAGGGTGGTCCTCACAGCAACATCTAGTTCTAACTAACGTGAGACGTAATTGGTGTGTGATGTGAAACTGCTCTGCTTCACCTGAGGGCTTTGGACCGTGGTGACTAAGACAGTGTTTCAGACGGGAAGGCACCCATCCTACTGCGGGAATGACAAAAGCAGAGCAAGGACATTTGAAAACGTGTGCTTAGAACTTTGAGAAAGCAAAATGCTGTAACTTTTGTGAACCCGGAGCCCTTGGATCTGCCTAAAGATGCCACAGCCGGCTTCTCGCACCATTTCATCATTGTCGTGGGTGAGCCGTCTCTTCCACGAACAAAAAATGTTTACTGATGGAGATGTTCATCGTCTTAATTGTGGGGGTGATGTCATAGGTGCATAAATATACATCAAAACCCATCAAAGGTGCACTTTAAGTATGTGCACTTTACCATACACCTATTACACTTCAATAAAGCTATGCAAAAATGTTTACTGAGGCCCTACTCCGTGTAAAGGCATGTAGGTGGAACAAAGTCTCAAGTGGTAATTTCTGGCACATAGAACTTACAATCTCAGCAGGGGCTCAAGGGGTAAATGTACAACAAAGATACAGAGAGCACAAGCCCCAAAGGAGTGGTACCCAGGAGGAACGGTGCCTGGGCTCCTCCTGGCCTTGCCTCTGGCCATCCTGGAGGCGCCGGTCAATTGTTACCTGTTTTTCTCAGCAGTAACACTAAGGGCAAGGCCAGACCTCTATGTATCCTTCAGGTGCTAAGATTTTACAAGGTCTGTGAATTCAAAACTAGACTGTTCACAGGATATAGTAACATTTTTACTGGACCTTTATAGATGAATAAGATTGGTAAGTGGAGAGGTAGAATGGATTGATCTGATTGGATGAGAATGTGAAGAGCTTTTCACTAAGGCCACAGATTTGTGTAGGCACCATTTATTTATTCAAATACAAGTTAATTTTCTTTTTATTCACACTAGATCAGTTTCCATGTCCACTTCTCACCTTGTCAAATGAATCTGTTTGCAAATGAAGCTCAGACAGAGATCTCTGTGCACATAGTAAGGGCTTAATAAATACTTATTTAATTGAATTCCAGTCAGTGCCCTCAACATAGTTGAACATCAACAGATTGGCACGTTTCAAACTTCCAACATTTGGATGGCAATAGTCAGTTTTCCTGGTGTGACCAGGGATAGCCCATGGTACAGACTAGAGTTGATAATAGGTCATGATATGTTGTTTTGTCTTGAACATGCGTGAAAATGAAATGAGAATGTGAAACACAGTTTAAATGAAAGGCGATATTAATTAATTATGATGTGCACATTAGGGTTGTAAGACATTTGCTGCAGGCACAAATGACTGAGGTGGAAGAGGCTATTTTGATGAAATGGTCTGCAAGGGCAAAACAAGCCCTGCATGGGAAAGAGTGGCCTCATTGTTCAGGTGGTTGAGGATGGCTTAAGAATCTCCTGGAGAGACTGACTTCTACTTTTGACGCAGTGGCAGGGAGACCTGGTTATCCTTGGATGGCTGTGCTGGTTTTCAGGCTGGTGTCTCTGTCTGAACCTGCTGTGATATGCTGGGACTGCAGACATGCTCGCTTTGCCACTGGCTCCCTGGAAGGCTCTGCCAGGCAGAGGAAGATGGCCGCCTTCCTCCTGTTCCCTGTGAGTGCCTTCCAGCAATGCTTCTTTACTCTGCCGGCAGCCGCTGCCCCATCTCACTCCATTTGGCATTTGTCTGCCGCTCTATCCAGCATCTTCCTGCACTGGCATCCACTGGGCAGTGCATCCCCCTCAAACTCTGGGGTCCATCGCCACAGCACTCCTTCTACAGGCGTAGGTGACTTCCCTCCCTGACTGTGATACCTGGGTGCCTTCTTTTGGCCTTTAAAAAAATCTAAAGTACCTGGCCAATAATCTATATGTTAAATTTTTTCTAAAGAAAAAAAGTGATATGTTTTCTGTCTCCTGATTGGACGCTGGCTGATTCAATAGCTTTTCCTATTTCCCAATACCATCAAAATGTTCTCAAGTTGGATGTAGATACTGCATTACGAAAACCATGAAACAATGTGAAAATAATGTACTTATAACAACTAATTCAAGTGAATTAAACTAGAATATTACATTATGCTTAGTTATAATTAGGTAAATGTCAAATATCCACATAGGTCAAGGGTTGAATAGAACCTGAACAAATGAAAGCGGTAATTGTTCATTGGGAGAATGAAAGATTTTGCTGTTTGCTTTTAAATTTGTAGTAAATGTATTACGTCATATTTACATTGCTATAAAGAAATTTCTGAGACTGGGAATTTATAGAACGAAGAGTTTTAATTGGCTCACAGTTCCATAGGCTGCACAGGAGGCATGATACTGACATCTACTCCACTTCTGGAGAGGCCTCAGGAAACTTACTAACATGGCAGAAGGCAGAGGGGAGCCAGCACTGCACATGGCCAGAGCAGGAGGAAAGAGAGTGGGGAAGTGCCACGCACTTTTAAACAATCAGATCTCATGAGCACTCACTCACTTACAATACCAACGGGAGATGGTGCTAAATCGTTCATAAGAACTCCACTCCCATGATTCAGTCACCTCCCTCCAGGTCGCCTCCAACTTTAGGGATTACAATTCAACATGAGATTTGGGTGGGGACACAGGTAACAAACCATGTTATTCGGTCCCTGGCCCCTCCCAAATCTCATGTCCTCATATTTCAAAATACAATCATGCCTTCCCAACAGTCCCCCAAAGTCTTAATTCAATCATTCTAGCATTAACTCAAAAGTCCAAAGTCTCATCTGAGAAAAGTCCAGTTCCTTCTCTCCAAGAGCCTGTAAAATCGAAAACAAGTTAGTTGCTCCCAAGACACAATGGGGGTGCAGGCACTGGGTAAATACTCCGGCACAGTCCTGCAGGGCAGCCTGGACTCGCTGTTGTGCTATTGAGGCCAGCACGGTTCCGCACCTGGCTCAGAAGGGACTTCATAGCCGCAGGCTGGGGGCCTTCAAAGTGTTATTGCTAACAGTGTCTTGTTTCATCGATCGGAAGTGCTTCATACCCAGACCTTGAAAGTGTGATCTGGCCCTTCTCACTACTGAGAACAAGGACATGAGCAGCCGCAACTGCCTCTCACTCCACAGGTGATTCTTTTCTCTTCTTCCAAGGCATGGCCTGCCTTCCACCACAGAAACTTAAAACACCCCTATTCCCATTCCAGTCTTCCTTGTGGTTGGGGTGCAGGCATGTGACCAGGCTCTGCCATTGCTGCAACTGCTCCGGACTCTGAATCCGAACCCTGGAAGGAAAAACTGCCAGATTCCTGGATTCAGAGGTGCTGGGACTGAGGATGTTGGAGTTTAGGGGTGCTGGGGCTCAGGAATGCAGGAGTTCAGGGATGCAGGAGCTGAGGAATGCTGGCACTCAGGGATACTTGGACTCAGATACTGAGGCTAAGAGATGCTGGCACTAAGGGGTGCTGGGGCTCAGAGATGCGGAAGCTCAGGAATGGAGGGGTTCAGGGATGCAGGGGGTCAGTGGATGTTTGGACACAGAGATATTTTCACTCAGGGATGCTTTAACTCAGGGATGCTGGCTGAGGGATGCTGACTTTCAAGAATACTTGGATTCAGTAATGCCGGGGTTCAGGGGTGTTGGAACTCAGGGATGCTTGGACTCAGAGGTGCTTGGACTCAGAAATGCCGGGACTCAGGGATGCTGGCATTCGGGGAAGCTAGATTGATGAATCCTGGTGCTGAGGGTTGCTAGGACTTGGGGATGCTGGGGCTGAAGTATGCCTGGGCTCAGTGTGACTCACGGTGCTTGAGACAGCTGAGTGCCAGCCACTCCCCACACCTCATATCCTGGTGCTGAAGACAGCAAGACTCACACAAAATTCTGGCACATGTGTCAAACATGTATTAGTAAGTAAAAACAAAACAAATCATGGATGAAAATGCAGGTCTGTCCTTTCACAAATTTCCACCAGCGTCTCTGGACCCTTGGGCATCCTCAGACCCCAGAAGAAATGTGGGAAGCGGTGGGAGCTGAGTAAGATACGAGATTGTGCCTGCTGGCTGAGCTCATGCCTCCCTCTGTCCTCCCAGAAGTCTTTTGTCTCAGGGCTCAAGGGAGTACGCTTTGCCTTCAGGCTGGCCAATGGCACCATTGGAACAGAAATAAAATACAAACCACATAACCTCCAGGGGTCCCCCACTGCTAACACGCCTTTATCCCACATTCTTTCACCAAAATTAGGATTTGTCATTTTTTTAATTGCTTGCAAAAGTCATTAAACTTCCTACACAGCGTGTGAAGATATTTGTCGTAGCTATCGGGATAAATATTTTGGGTACATTTAGGGAACAAGTATTATTTTCGTCTATCACACCGGGCACTAGGCAGGTATCAGTGAAAGCTGCGGACGCCACCCCTCTCCTCCTTCACTCTCGCAGGAGGAACCTGAGCTGTGGGGCTGTGACCTGCCCACAGAGGGGTTGCTGATTATAATGCAGAATGAGAACCCAGCGTTCCAACTCTTCCTCTCTGTGTGCGTTATTCCACGAGGACCGCTGGTGAAATCACTGCAGTTAATCAGAAGCCTTGAGTCCTTATGGTTTAATTTTTTTTATGGATATCTGAGAAGATTCAGGGTAAACCTGTTGAAGCATAGCTCTGAATGCGTTTGTTTAAAAGTCTCCAAGTATATTTCTTTACCATGACAACATAACTCTATCTCAACCCCAAACCCAGCACCATGCTTAATGTAAAATTCTCAGTTCCTATTAACAGAAGAAGACAAAAAAAAAAAAAAATCCCCACAATCACTGCAATTATATCCTCGCATTTTACTGGGATTAGCTAAAATAGTTATGAAAGAGACACATATTAGAAACATAAAACTGTTTTTTATTTGTAGGTGAGATGATTGTATAACTGGAAAATCTAAGATCACAATCCAAATCTAAAACCAAGCAACAGGAGAATGCAGTAGGAGCCAGAGTATAAAGTTATATTGCAGCGATCAATAGCTTTCATGGATCAAATACAACAAACAGTTGCAAGAAATGACCCTATTTATATTAACAACAAAAAGCTTAAAATTATTAGAAATAATCCTAATAATAAATGTTTAAGATCTGCACAAGAAGTGCTTTAAAATACTCTCAAGGCCCAGCATTTTGGAAGGCCGAGGTGGGCGGAAGGCCAAGGTGGGCAGGCGGCCTGAGGTCAGGAGTTCAAGACCAGCCTGGCCACCGTGGTGAAACCCTGTCTCTACAAAAAGTACAAAAATTAGCTGGTCATGGTGGTTCATGCCTGTAATCCCAGCTATTTACTGAGGCAGGAGAATTGCTCAAACCCAGGAGACGGAGGTTGCAGTAAGCTGAGATTGTACCATTGCACTCCAGCCTGGGCAACAGAGCAAGACTCCATCTCTAAATAAACAAACAAAATACTCCCAAGGGATACAAAAGACATGTCAAATGCAAAGTCGTGCTATAGTCTTGGACAGGAAGACTCGACATCTGCCCATGCACTGCCCAGATGTACCCTGAGGACCAGGGCACTCGGTCCCAAAGCTGCTGGGAGTGTTGGCTGCTGCTCCTGCCTCAGAAACTGCTCCTACCCTAAGGGGGATGCCTCACCCAAGATGAGCTCTATCCCCGAGGGCAGCCCCTCTCCCATGACTGGCCAATACGGGGGTACACAGACCTGCCTACCTGCCGCGGTGGGTCTATGAAGGACCATGCCAGCTTCAGAGCTCTTAATGAGGTCTCTGCTGGGCTGCATCACAGCTCAACCCCTCCTTCTGCCCAGCCCTGCTTCCCTCTGCCCTTCAAAGGTGTTGATCCCAGGAACACGCTCTAATAAATATTCCACATACAAATCTTCATCTCAGAGTCCTTTTCCTGGGGCACCTGGTCTACAACATCACAAGGTTTCACCTCTCTAATTTAATTTATAATCTTAAGATAACCACAAAGATCTAGCAGTAGAAGTACCATTTGACCCAGCAATCCCATTACTGGGCATATACCAAAATATAAGTCATTCTGTTATAAAAATACATGTACGTGTTATGTTCACTGCAGCACTATTCACAAAAGCAAAGACATGAAATCAACCCAAATGCCCATCAATGATAGACTGGTTACAGAAAATGTGGTACATATACACCATGGAATACTATTCAGTCAATAAAAGGAACGAGATTATGTCCTTTGCAGCAACATGGATGGAGCTGGAAGCCATTATCCTCAGCAAACTAACACAGGCACAGAAAATCAAATACCACATGTTCTCACACACACACAAGTGGGAGCTGAACAATGAGAACACATGGACCCAGGGAGGGAAACCATACATACTAGGGCCCGTCAGGGGAGTAGGAGGAGGGAGAGCATCAGGAAGAATAGCTGATGAATGCTGGGCTTAATACCTATGTGATGGATTGGTCTGTGTAGCAAACCACCATGGCACCTGTTAACCAATATAACAACCTGCATACCCTGGACACATACCCCAGAACTTAAAAGTTTAATAAAAAGAAGATAATCCTAACAATCACTGTGACACAATTTTTGAGATTAAATCAATGAAGGAAGGTAGACAGGATTTACCATGTCAGACATCAAAACATACAATAAAGCTTTTATGTTTCAATCAAATCAATGGAGTAGAGAGATGCAACTAGATGGAACATAACAAATTCCAGCAAAGATCCAAATTTAAAGACCAATTTTGTGTAGCAAAAGTAGCATCTCAAATTAGTGGGAAAATGAATTGTTTAACAAATGGTTTTTGTGAAATATATAAGAAGTCATCCCAAATTTAGCATCTTGCAGCCACAATAAGCACGTATTATTGTACGTAGTTTCTGTGAGTAGGAAATTTACCAGTGACTTAGGTGCGTGACTCTGGCTCAGGGTCTCTTATGAGGTTCTGTGCTCCATGTGGCCATCTCAGCTGCCTGATGGCTGGGGCTGCAGGATTTGCTTCCACGATGCTCACTTAATACATATGCTGAGTTCATGGCTGGTTATTGACAGAAGGCCTCAGCTCCTCACCATGGGACTTCTCCACTAGGCTGCTTGAGTGTCCTTCCAACATGGCAGCTGGCTTCCCCTAGAGTAGTGATCCAAGAGAGATCCAATCCCTTGCATGACATGTTCTCAGAAGTCACACATCATCACTTCCGTCACATTCTGTTCATTAGTGAGTGATGAAGTCTGACCTACAGACTTAATGAATTAACCTCTACCTTGTGAAGGAGGTAATACCAAACAATGCATGGCAATATATTTTCTAATTTTGGCAATATATTTTGTTTAATCAAAAATATTACTATTTTAATATGGAATCAATATAAAATTGTTAATGTATTTTACAGTATTTTTAAAGTCTTTTTTAAGAGCAGTTTTAGATTCACAGCAAACTTTAGAGGAATGTACAGAGGTTTCCCATGTGTGCCCTGCCTGGTCTCCCCCACTATCAACATCTACACCAGAGGGGACATTTGCTACAACAGATGAATCTACAGTGACACATCATTGCCACCCAGAGTCCAGCTTACATTTGGGTTCCCTTCTAGTTGTGTACATCTTATGGATTTAAACAAAAGTATAATAACATGTACCTATCGCTATAGCATACAGAAGGGTGTCACTGCCCTAAAACATCCCATCCTCTGTACTCCATCTGGTGATTCGTTTGTTTGTTTTTTTGAGATGAAGTCTCACTCTGTCGCCCAGGCTGGAGTGCAGTGATGTGATCTTGGCTCACTATAACCTCTGCCCCCAGGTTCAAGTGATTCTCCCTCCTCAGCTTCCCAAGGAGCTGGGATAAGAAATGTGAGCCACTGTGCCTGGCTCACATGGCGATATATCTATATATTTTGTGTGTGTGTGATGGAGTGTCACTCTTGTTGCCCGGGCTGGAGTGCAATGGTGCGATCTCAGCTCATCACAACCTCTGCCTCCTGGGTTCAAGCGATTCTCCTGCCTCAGCCTCCTGAGTAGCTGGGATTACAGGACAGTGCCACCACACCCAGCTAATTTTGTATTTTTAGTAGAGATGGGGTTTTCCATGTTGGTTAGGCTGGTCTCGATCTCCTGACCTCAGGTGATCCGCCCACCTCAGCATCTCAAAGTGCTGGGATTATAGGCATAAGCCACCATGCCCAGCCTTCATGTGGCGATATTTTAAAGCAACCACAGAGGACAAATTGTAGGTACCTGTAAAACAGTTACATTGGATTTGTAGCTCATATCTGATTCTAGGATAAAGTCCAGATGGATTTAAAACCTAAATGCAAAAATATAACCGCTGAGTGCTAAAGGAATCAGTGGGAGACTTATAGCCTGGAGCTATAACATAAAACATAAAACTCAGAAGGCACAAAATTAAAGATTAATAAATGTGACTGTGTGTGGTGCTTTTGCCATGCAGAAATTTGTTTCTTTACATATAGTCAAAAGATAAAGTGAGAAAAACACTTGCTAGTAATATCCCAGACAAAGGGTTAAATTTCCTAAATATAGAGTACCACAAGTTGATACAAAGATATATAACTCAGTGGAAAAATGAGAAAAGAATAAGAAAAATTCACCAAAAAGGAAATTGGAGAGGCACTTAAGAGTGAAAAAGATGTTCAACTTGATTTATAACAAGAAATGCAAATAAAACCATTCTGAGATTTCATTTTCTACCACTCGATTTCACAGAGATCTAAAAGTTCAACAACTTTTATTTATTTATTTATTTATTTAATGTATTTATTTTTGACTCAGAGTCTCACTCTGTCCCCCAGGCTTGAGTGCATTGATGCGATCTTGGCTCACTGCAACCTCCGCCTCCCGGGTTCAAGAGATTCTCGTGACTCAGCCTCTGGAGTAGCTGGGATTATAGGTCACCCCTGGCTAATTTTTGTATTTTAGTAGAGACGGAGCTTCACCATGTTGGCCAGGCTGGTTTCGAACTCCTGACATCAGGTCGTCTGCCCGCCTTAGCCTCCCAAAGTACTGTGATTACAGGTGTGAATCTCTGCACTTGACCACAACTCTTTTAAGTCCCATACCTGGTCCATTGGCTAAAGTGGAGAAAGCAGCACTCTACCTGCTGGATTATTATATGCTTGTCCATGTATGCAGCTGTTGAAGGATAAGCCAGCAACGCTTATTACAATTATAAACCATACTCTTTGACCTAAGAATGCTGCTTCTGAGAGATGTAGATTATTTACTGTGTTACTGGTTGTAACTGCAAAGGGTTAGAAACAATACAAATATCCATCAACAGAATGAATGACCTAATAGGACAGAATACCCCACTGATCCCTACCCCCAACATGCTCACACTCAAAGATGAAATTCTTATGTGCTGATGTGGAAACAGCGCCACAATATATCACTTAAAAAGAAAAGCAAAGTCAAGATGCACAGCAGTGTAAACCGTGCACTGCCTGTCTTTGCCCAGGAGTGGGTGAAGGAGGTACTGTATGACTGCTGTGAAGGTAAAACCTGAGATGTGCATTCATTCACAAAGTTAGCTTGTCTTTCTTGAGACTGAGACACTTCTCTGTCGACTCCAATGTCTGTAAATCACTGCTCATGTCCTATGTCACATTTCCTTCTAGACAAGCAGATTGTCATGGGAATCATTCCTCTTTAACAGGCAACACAGCCTCCTGCTCAAGACCCATCCAGCTTGCTCCAGAATGAAGGGTTAACTTTAAAATGTGACCAGGCTAGGTGGCTCACGCCTGTAATCCCAGCATTTTAAGAAGCCAAGGGTGGATCATTCAAGCTCAGACATTCGAGGCCAGCCTGGCTAACATGGTAAAACCCCGTGTCTACTAAAAATACAAAAAATTAGCTGGGCGTGATGGTGTGCATCTATAATCCCAGCTACTCCAGAGGCTGAGGCAGGAGAATTGGCACTTTGTTCCATGGATCTGTAAGTAGAATTTGATTTTGGGCTGAGGCTGAATAGCTTGGCTTGAAGATCTGTATGCTGTGTTGGAGTCTACAAACTGACACAAAGGAAGGCCCATGGCTCAATTTTTTAAATAGGGAAAAAATAGGGAGACTTCAAATAAACAAAAAAGCAAATGAAAATGTCCCTTAACATCAACGCTGGTCTTCAGGTTGTAACATAAGCCCATTCCCTGTGTTCGTCATTCCAAGCGCATTTTCAATACATACTCCATGATCAACCGAGGAATTCCTTGAGCTGTTTCTTCTTTCAACTAAGCACGATATCAATCAAACCTTCTCAGCTGTGGGCACAATTTGGAGGAGAAAGCTCAAAAAAACCAGCCTTGGTTGGGATTGGTGGCTCATGCCTGTAATCCCAGCACTTTGGGAGGCCAAGGCAGGCGGATCACAGGGTCAGGAGTTCAAGACCAGCCTGGTCAATATGGTGAAACCCCATCTTTACTAAAAACACAATAATTAGCCAGGCGTGGTGACGCCCACCTGTAGTCCCAGCTAGTTGGGAGGCTGAGGCAGGAGATCTCTTGAGCCTGGAAGGCAGAGGTTGCAGTGAGCCACTGCACTCCAGCCTGGGCAACAGAAAGAGACTCCATCTCAAGAAAAAAAAAAAGCTTCCCATGAGTACTGTGTTCAGCTTAAGAAGTCTCAGCTACCTTTGCTTTGCCCTTTGAGGTGAGATGACCCCACGGTTATGGCTTCCTTGCCTTCTGGTGGTTTTTGGCAACCTTCGGTTAGCATTCCTAGTCTCACCATACAGACCCAGTTTCTCAAATTCTTTTTCAACCAGCTTTACTGACTCTGCTTGTTCACTCATTAATGAGTTAAATAAAAATTGGGCATGTTCTTATTTCACATAATGCATCAGTCTGCATTACTTGTGGATTCTATATGGGCAAAAAAAAATTTTTTTTGAGACAAGAGTCTTGCTCTGTCACCCAGGCTGGAGTGCAATGGTGTGATCTCGGCTCACTGCAACCTCCTCCTCCTGGGTTCAAGTGATTCTCCCGCCCTAACCCCCCGGTAGCTGGTATTACAGGTATGTCACCATGCCCAGCTAATTTTTTTATTTTTAGTAGAGATGGGGTTTCACCATGTTGGCCAGGCTGGTCTCGAACTACTGACCTCAGGTGATCCTCCAGCCTCGGCCTCCCAAAGTGCTGGGATTACAGGCACGAGCCACTGCACCCAGCCAATATGTGTAAATTTATTTATAATACCCAATCACTACTCATGGCATTTCCATGATCACTGGAGAACATGTGCTGAGTGATGAAGAGTTTCAGATACAGTATACTAAGCACATTCTCTGCTGTGGTCAAAAGGGTAGTGCTCTGCCTTCCTGTTCCAGCTCATGCTGTAAGCGAGGGTCTTTCTTCTGGCCTATTCTGTGCCATGCTTTTCACATTTTGGTGCATTTTTGTAGTAATACGGCAGTTTAAGATAGTCCCAAGCACAGTGCTGACGTGCTGTCTGTGTTCCTAAGCCCAGTAGGACCACGGGTGATGTGCCTCACGGTGCTGAAGGCTACGAGTTCTGCCCTGATGCATCGACAATACACACATGCAGAAAAGAGAGAGCCAATGTGCTCATCTGCGCAGGAGGCCATGCCAGAAGGTGCTAAAGTAACATCTATAGTATGTGATGATGCCATGGGAAAAATGGAAAGTTGGCTAAATTTGTGGATTCATGAGATGATGACTCATTTTACAAAGTATAGTGGATAGCAATATTGTGAGGCTGAAATTTACAGAAATGTATGACCATGGTACGCAGGGTCAGGAAAATGTCAAACCCTTCTTGGCTAGTGCTGGAAGCTTACACATTTCAAAAGGCGATACAGTGCGAACAATGTTAAACTTGCAGGTGAGATGGGTTCTGCAGATCAGGAGGCTGTGGAAGAATTTTTAAAATACCAAAGTGTTACACACTTAGGAAAGGGACTGTATGGAAGAGCAGGTTTCAATGCTGATGCTTGTTTTTTTTTTTTACAAAGACATTGGCAAGTGAACCTGTATCATACAAATGGTACTTCAGTAACAAAACATGTTAGGACCAGGACTCATGGGAAGCTACGCTATATTTGCACAGGATCAATAGTTCAGCGTTTGCTACTTCAGTGTTCGCAGTGACTGTCTAGAACCTATCACAAATAACAAGAACTGGCTGTATTTTTTTCAAATGATTTAGTAATTGTGCTTTATAGTCTGGTTACCTTGAATGGTGGAATCTTACAATAGCCAATTAACATCAGCAAGAAGCTTCTCTTTACCCAACCTGAGGACATATCCAGATCTTACCCTGCTAAAATATCCTGCAAAATTATTTCTAATTTCATCCCATTATTTCCAACACAGAAAAGATGCCAATTTGTGGCCAAGTATGGTGGGTCTTGCCCTGTAATCCAAGCACTTTGGGAGGCTGAGGTGGGCAGATCACTTGAGATCAGGAGATTGAGACCAGCCTGACCAACATGGTGAAACCCTATCTCTACTAAAAATGCAAAAGTTAGCCAAGCATGGTGGTGAGTACTTGTTGTAATTTCAGCTACTTGGGAGGCTGAGGTGGGGGGATCACTTGAAACTAGGAGGTGGAGGCTGCAGTGAGCCAAGATTACCCCAGTGCAAAACAGAGCAAGACTCCATCTCAAAGACAAAATAGAAAAGAAGCCAATTTTTAACAATTCCATACAAAGGAGATTTTTTAAAATCAGTTAATTGACAAGGGAACAGCCACATCAAATTGAAATTGAAATTTTATCTTTACTGAAGCCCGTTTCCCTGGCAGCTTTTCTGCCATGTTCAGGGACCACTTTTGCTCACCTGAGGAGTAGCCGAGCCCAGAGGTGGCAAGAGAATTGTTGATTGCCCACGGATGCCTGCTTCCTTCCTACTAACAGGCCTCACAGACAGACCAGGAATCTGGCTCCTGCCTCAGGAGCAGCTCACCTCACCTGCAGGGAGCCTGATTAGTCTCAACCTCTTCAGGCTAATGATTGGTTCAGAAATAGCTGTCTGATAGAATTGAGGTCAGTAAAGAGGAATGATGGGCTTGGAGGGCCTTCAAATTCAGAGAAATTCATTCTTCTCTCTTTTCTAAGAAACCCTCTGGAAATTCCTCTTTCCATAAAAACTACTGTAGCTGAAAAGGCAAAAAAAGAAAAAAAAAAAAAAAAAGAAAGAAGATCATTTCTACATTGTACACAAAAGACAGAGACTCTAAAATCACATTATTACTGAATTTACTCTGTGCTTGTATTAGTTGCATCATACAGAAAAGTTAACATGCCGTCCCGTAATGTCCAGACATTAGCTTCAACATGACTATTGACAATTTACAGGTCTGCACAGGGGTAACTTCAAGTATTATAGGATCGCCAGGTCCATATGCCTGCTGCACGGTAACAGCCAATACACCAAGACAGTACTGTTTGCAGCAGAGAAGGAATTTAGTGACTGCAGGGTGGCCAAGTGAGGAGATGGGAGGAGACCCTCAAATCTGTCTCCCTGAGGAGTTCTGGCTGGGGTTTTTTAAAGGGTATCATGGAAGGCAAGGAGTTGGAAAAGTGGGTTTGCTGATTGATCAGGGTATGGGGGATGAAGTCATCAGGATGTGGAAGTTGCACTCTTTGATGAGTCAGCTCCTTGCGGAGTCCTTCACAGCAGCTGGTGTCAGTAATTTCACTGGTATGCAGGACCCGAAGGAATATCTCAAAGGCAAACCTTAATGTTTTATAATGTCAAGTTGTTATGCACAGAGCATTTAAGGGGAACTATAATCTGCATCACGGTCTATGTGTTTCTGGAGCAACAGGCACCAAACAGCTATGAGGATGGGGCCAGAGAGCCAGCTGACTTCATGGTGAATGCTGGGTGTGCGACAAGCTTGGCTTATTTTCATTTCTTCCCCTTCCTTCTTGTCGATTAATTTTGTAAAGTTTATAGGGGCGGTTTCACAAGTTGAACAGGGTAAATATTTAAGGGAGGCCAGAGTCCTCAGATAATAGCCACATGGAAAGCCCTAGATCACTGCTATATACATTCACCTGGTGCGGTCACTTCACTGCTTCCTTTTCTCCCAAGAACAACACCCTTTAGGTGAAATTACTGCATTCAAAAAGAAAAGTAACACGTATTTACACAAACAGTCTACAGCTTTTGAAGAATAAGATGCATTTGTGGCCACTCCCCTGAGTTCCAACTTGCCCGTATTTGTAGCAGATGGTGTTTTAAACCAGCAGTTTTAAACCACAGGTTCACAAATAGAATGGAAAGGTTGCTTTTCACCCTTTCCTTCCTCTGGATGGGGGTCTTCTGCTGCACTGCCATTCTCACTGTACAACCTGTGAGCAGCCACAGCTCAGCAGTGCAGCGGGCTCTGCAGTGATCACCGTTGGTGACAGTCACCTGCCCCTCTGTTAGTTGGGGCATCCCTGTGTCTACTGTGAACTCCACTTGCTGGAAGCCCCTCCTTTCTGCCACTGCTGGTCTTAAGTCTACATCTCAGCCCCTACCCAGCCAGGTCCCAGCAACAGCCCCAAATCCTCAGCACTTCTGGTTGTCCCAAGTCTTACAGCTGCCACTGCAGGAGGACAAGTGAGGCCAGTCCCGTTGGTGCTCATCTGGCTCCTAGGGCCCTGCTGGGCTCTTTCTAGAGGGTCCGATTCACCATCCCCAAGGGAAGGGTCTCCACCAGAGGGTACCACAGTCCAAGAACACAGTTGAGGACTTGCCTGTGCCAGCAACTACACTGAATTCTTCATATTCATGGTCTTCAGACTCATCATGAATTCGAATGACCTGCGGCTACAGTGAGAAATACTGCCTACGGCCAGCAGGTCCATGCCCTGCCCATCTCTCCCAAGGCCTGCCCTCCACATCACTGCCCATACCATCTCCTAAACGCATTCGTATAATAATCTCTAGGATGAGCCTCTAGGGCAAGGGTTTGAAAAGGGACAGATATTAACTATTTAAGGCTTTGTGGGCCAGGAGGGAAAACTGAGTCTATTGGGTAATTCCCTATGGAACCATTTAAAATTCAAATATTTCCAAATGTAAAAACCATGCTCAGCTCACAGCTCATTCCTGGCCCTGATGACAAGCTGCCTGACTTGCTAACTCCTAGGCCCCATGGCCAGAAAGTGGAGGTAGCAGGTCTAATAACTGTCTCCAGTCCTTCTGCAACCCTTGCTCTGAGGATTGACAGAAGCACAAAGGTGATGAGAAGCTGAAACTCTTTTTTGACTTTTAAAATTTTACGTATCAGTGTACATGATTCAAAAGTCAAATAGAGAGTTGCTTTTGATAAAAATCTGTGCTCCTCCACTTCTCCCCAGCTCCAGCTTTAAGGCCCGGAAATAACCGTTATGAGCTGTTAGCTGTCCCCCTCAAACCCTGTGAGTATTTTATCTTCATCTTTATGGTCTAGGCTTTTATTATTTCTCCATTGTTCCATTTCACATACACAGACTTCCTTCTCATCAAGGATGAGAATTTGGTTCACCATCAGCTCCTCATTGGATGCCTAACTTTTAGGTTACCAACTACGGATGATGTCTGTCGCGCCCCTCGTATGGAAGCATGAGGGCGTCACACTCTGTCTTACCGTCTTCCTCCCCCTCTTCCTCATCCTTGGGTTACAGTTGGCAGGCCACATTCAATTCTGCAGCCATCATGGTCTTCTCTCTGTGCTGCCCGTTAATTGATTCTAAACGCTGAAAATCAGTAAGTTGACTTTGCATCCTGAGTACAAGAAAGTATTGTTCCAAGCCAGATGAAATAGTAAACCGTGATTATATTACCTTACAGTTTTATTTTTCCTGGAGTCTGATGGCGTTTCCCCTTCCATTGTGTTCTTTTAGTCTCATCTTTAAATCCTTCCAGCCTGCTCAGGATCCAGCTAAATCTGCATATCCCTCCCTCTCCTCCTGTGAGAAACCTGAGGTCACACTGTTTCCACCTGGACTTACTCCTCCCTAGTCACTCTCCGTACACGTGATCCTGCAACTTCCCTTCATGGCTTCCTTTTAGATTAGATCCACCCTTTATTCCAATAAAGGAGTTCTCATTTTTCCTTGTTTTTTTCAACAGATAGCCTCCCAAGGTATTTGCATACAAAGGAAATAAACTTTGGTTTTGTTTCAAGATTATTTCTTCTGTTTTCACATTTAGCTTTCTTATGTAGCCAAGCTGCCATTTCGGATTAAAACAGATTCTCCTAAAGATATAAGAAATTGCTTCACAGTCTTCCAAGATTCAGTGGTGCAGTTGAGAAATTGAATGACAGCCTGATGTTTGTTCCCAGTGTTTGTTTCTTAAATGTTATTTCTGCTCCGGAAAACGCTGGGATCTTTCTTACGTTTGGGGCTCTAATTTTATGAGGATTATGCTTGCATAACTCAATATTGATGTATTTTTGGTCCTCCTTAGCCCTTTCGTTCTAGAGGTTGTGCTAGTTAAACTCTGGAAATTTCTTTGTCATTTCTGATGGTTTACTGCTGTTTTTAGTTCCTACTTCCTAGAGCACAAATTCATTGATTCGCCATCTATAAAGCTTTCTTTCATTTTCCTTCTTTCTGCTCTCCTTCCTGGGAGATTTGACTTCATTTTCCATTCCTTTTCATTTCTTTTTCTTTTTTTTTTTCTTTGAGATGAAGTCTCTCTCTGCCATCAGGCTGGAGTGCAGTGGCACGATCTTGGCTCACTGCAACCTCTGCCTCCCGGGTTCAAGCAATTCTCCCACCTCAGCCTCCAAGTAGCTGTGATTACAGGCATGTGCCATCATGCTCAGCTAATTTTTTGTAGTTTTAGTAGAGACAGGGTTTTACCATGTTGGCCAGGATGGTCTCCATCTCCTGACCTCGTGATCCGCCCACCCTGGCCTCCCAAAGTGCTGGGATTACCAGCGTGAGCCACCGCGCCCGTCCTAAGAATCTTAATTTTTAAGAGGTCTTTCTCATGCCAGCTGTCCTTTCTCAGTTTACCATTCTTATTGCATAATGTAATATTTTTACACAAGTGTGAGGATATGAATTAAAATTTTGAGTGTTGTTTTTGAAAGACACCACCTATTCTTAGAACTACGTCTCCTCTAATATCTTTGTGCTTGTTTATCTCAGGCTCACTGTCTCACCACTGGCTCTCTGAGTGCCTGATGATCCTCAGTTGTCTGCAAGGGGCTGCACAGGCTGCGTGGTGCTGGCAGTGGCTCTGTGTAAGCGTACAGGACCTCCTGGCAGGACAGCTCCACTTTCAGGCAAACAGGTGAGGATCTGGCCATCCGATGGGGGCATGCTCGAATGTTAGAATGTGGGGAATGTGATTTCCAAAATGGATTTACATACAGTAGAGGCCGGAGAATCATCTGAGGCCAGGAATTTGACACCAGCCTGGGCAACTTAGTGAGACCCTGTCTCTCTATTTTTTTTAAGTTAAGATTAAGTGAAAACTAAAAGCAAGAGCTGGCTTTAATGTTGACATGGTTTGGCTGTGTCCCCACCCAAGTCTTTTCTTGAATTACAGCTCCCATAATTCCCACATGTTGCGGGAAGATATTTAAATCATGGGGGCAGTTCCCCCATACTGTTCTCGTGGTAGTGAGTAAGTCTCATGAGATCTGATCATGAAGTCTGATGCTTTTGCTTGGTTCTCATTCTCTTGCCTGCCACCATGTAAGAGGTGCTTTTCACTTTCCTCCGTGATTGTGAGCCTCCCCAGCCATGTAGAACTGTGAGTCCATGAAACCTCTTTTTTGTTATAAATTACCCAGTCTCGGGTATGTCTTTATCAGCAGTGTAAAAACAGACTAATACAAATGTGCTAATGCAATAAATGGAATATTAATTTATAAGCTTCTGAGTAGTGTCTTCAGTGCACAAATGCTACCCTTGAGAGCGCCCTGAAAGTCACATTTAAATTATATGTTGTTACTAACTGTATTCTACAAGTGGGCCGGCAGGCTAGGCAGGTACCTTAGATGGAGATCAAGTACCTGGGAAGTGGTGGAGCCGGGATGCAAACCCACACCTGGGCTCTGCAAGGCAGTGTTGTGCCAGGCTGCTGCTGGGGGCCCCGGAGAGCTGTGGGAGCCATAAAATCAGCAAAACCCACCCTCCATGGAAGCAAGTAAAACAGCAATGAAAGCCTGCTGGAACTATTCCCCAAATGCAGACCTCCCTTCCTTACACTTGAGCCTGTTTTTCCCATCCTGTTTTGATTTTTCTAAAAGCTTCCCAGTAGACACGCTACAACAGAAAGAGAGGAAAGCTAGAGCCATTATGAAAAAAAGTGGCCAGGCGTGGCAGCTCATACCTGTAATCCCAGCAATCTGCATGCGGAGGTGGGAGGGACACTTGAGCCCAGGAGTTAGAGTCCAGATTTGGCAACACTGGGAGACTTCACCTCTTTAAATTTAAAAAGAAAAAAATAGAATATTGATTGAGGATGCTTTTTATAAGTGAGTGGAATAATACACCAAGTATATTGTAAAATAGAAAACGGACAATAAGGGAGGGGAAAGTACCTGTATTCCTATTTGCTAGGAAATGTGTAAAATATCTCTAGGTAAATATGAACATCTTATTTGAGGTTAGGAGCTGGAGATCAGCCTGGCCAACATGGTGAAACCCCATACCTACTAAAAATACAAAAATTAGCATGGTGGTGGGCACCTGTAGTCCTGAGGAAGGAGACCCAGGCATCTGGGATCACCTCCCCCTTGACTTCCACAATGCATTTCAATAGAAGAAAAAGCAGGCCAGCTGGCGCCTCCTGAATCACCTTCCTGTAAATAACATGCTTGGTATTGGGGAAACTCTCTGGAAGACACTGTTTTTACTTAAAACAAGATCTGATATCCAGAATCTATAAAGAACTAAAACAGATTTACAAGAAAAAAACAAGCCCATTCAAAAGTGGGCAAAGGATATGAACAGACACTTTATAAAAGAAGACATATATGAGGCCAAGAAACATGAAAAAATGCTCATCATCACTGGTCATTAGAGAAATGCAAATCAAAACTACATTGAGATACCATCTCACGCCAGTTAGAATGGTGATCATTAAAAAATCTGGAGACAACAGATGCTGGAGAGGATGTGGAGAAATATGAACGCTTTTACACTGTTGGTGGGAGTGTAAATTAGTTCAACCATTGTGGAAGACAGTGCAGTGATTCCTCAAGGACCTAGAAATAGAAATTCCATTTGACCCAGCAATCCCATTACTGGGTATATATCCAAAGGATTATAAATCGTTCTACCGTAAGGACACATACACACGAATGTTCATTGCAGCACTGTTTACAATAGCAAGGACCTGGAATCAACCCAAATGCCCATTGATGATAGACTGGACAGGGAAAATGTGGCACATATACACCATGGAATATTATGCAGCCATCAAAAACGATGAGTTTGTATCCTTTGTAGGGACATGGATGATCCTAGAAACTATCATTCCCAGCAAACTGACACAAGAACAGAAAATCAAACACCGCATGTTCTCACTCATAGGCGGGTGTTGAACAATGAGAACACATGGACACAGGGAGGGGAGCATCACACACTGGGGTCTGTTGGGGGGAAATAGGGGAGGGACAATGGGGATGAGGAGTTGGGGAGAGATAGCATGGAGAGAAATGCCAGATGTAGGTGATGGGGAGGAAGGCAGTAAATCACACTGCCATGTGTGTACCTATGCAACAATCTTGCATGTTCTTCACATGTTCTCAAAACCTAAAATGCAATAAAAAACAAAACAAAACAAAGAACCAACAAGATCAAACCCTCACCCCACTCCTCCATCTGGAGACCAGAGCCTTTTCACATGCGATTTCTAAAGCTGTAAACCCAGAAACCCTTTCATATGTTATTTCTAAAACTGTAAACCTGAAACCTTTTCATATGTGATTTCTAAAACTGTAAACCTGAAACCCTTTCATATGTGATTTCTAAAGCTATAAACCCAGAAACCTTTTCACACGTGATTACTAGGGCTGTAAATCCAAAACCCTTTCACTTGTGATTTCTAAGGCTGTAAACATAAGATTCTTCCATGTGTAATATCTAGAGCGGAGCCTATGTAAAGGCAGAACCTGCCTTTGTTTGGACAGTCATCACCCGGCTCCTGGCCGTAATAAACCCCTCCCTTCCCCATTCAACGTTTGAGAGCTCTGTTTCTCTCAGTCGCTCCTGCTGCAGTCCCAGCTACTCAGGAGGCTGAGGCAGCAGAATCACTTGAGCCCGGAAGACAGGCTTGCAGTGAGCTGAGATGGTGCCACTGCACTCCAGCCTGGGAGACAGAGCGAGACTCCATCTCAAAAAAAAAGTGACTTTACATTTGTTCCCTCTGGGAAGAGGAACTGGGTGGCCAGGGAATTCTTAAAAATCAGAGACTCTTTTATATCCTGTGAATTCTAAACCACTCAAAGGTGTTCGCTATTCTAATAAAAATAAGTGAATTTAAAAGCTGTACTATAAGTCAGAAATGAGGAAAGTGAGACAAAAAGACAGATCCCTTTAGCCCTGACAGTCTCTGGGCACACAGGAAAATCAGGAGCAGGGCACGCTCAGAGCCTGGTGCTGGGGATGAACTCCTCCCAGGTGGAGACCCCAAGTTCTGCACAGAGGAAGCGCAGGGGCGGAGGCAGCTGCCCTTCAGGCCTGTCAGCACCATGGCAAAGGGGACGCACCGTTCGAAGGACAGGCTGCCTCTCCCGGGACAGATATGCAGAGCAGAGAGGAGAAGAGACAAGCAGAAAGCTGAATGCATACATAAAGCCTTCCTACTCTTTCCTCTGTTAATTTTAGACCTGATTTCAACTTGCCAGGAGAGAAGTCGCTATGGACAAGAGACTTCATGGAAAGCTAATTGGTCATGGGGGTCCCAGCTCAGCCTGAGCTGCTGCTAGATCCTCTCACCGTCCCTCCTCCTAAGGTTGGCGAGCTCTGTCACAGTGCAGGGTTCTGCCAAGCCGGCCTCAGAGGGGTCCCCTGCGTCCAGTCCAGACAGACACCTATGGCTTTCTCTGCACACACCCATGGCTGGGGTCAGACCAGTGGCTTCTAGGACTTCTAGTTCCTTTCACTAAATACACACAGCAGAGTCATGTAATTTTACACAGAAAAGGGGTCAACATTGCTGGCTGGCATTTTAGTCTCTAGGTTCTATTCCGTAAAATGCGTAACTGTGTTTTTTTGTTTGTTTTTTGAGATAGGATCGCACTCTGTCACCTAGGCTGGAGTGCAGTGGCATGATCTCATCTCACTGCAACCTCCACCTCCCAGGTTCAAGTGATTCTCCTGCCTCAGGCTCCCAAGTAGCTGGGACTATAGGTGTGCACCACCACGCCCTGCTAATCCTGACCTCAGGTGATCGGGCCAACTTGGCCTCCCAAAGTGCTGGGATTTCAAGCAGAAGCCACTGTGCCCGGCCTGCGTTTTTAACACATCTTTAATAACACCTTAGTCATACAACACCCCCAGGTAGTCAGTTCTCTTAAAGTGAATGTGGATCTCCATCCAGACTTTCAATAAGCAGAATGAGATCCAATTAATAATATCTAAAAGTGCTGGAGAAAAAAAAATGTCTTTAACTTCTTACGTCTAATCACTAGAAAAGGTATACCACTCCCATGCACCCTCTGTGTGTGTTAAGAAGATGACCTTCAAGCTCTCCTTCAGGGGTGAGGCTCTCCGGTTTGAAGGGCAGGGTGCTGCTGTCGAAAATATCACCCATAGCATCATTTAGGGAAAGAGGAAAAGCTACACTCAGAAAGACCTGAAGCCAATGCCCCCACTCCTTGTACCAACCCCTGCATCCTGGGTGAAAGTTTCCGACAGCTTGCCCCAGTTAGGACCAACAGCCCCTGCCTGAACACTGGGAGGGCTCTGTCCTTCCACTGTCTGAACTTTTCTAGGACAGTGCTCTGACCTGAGGGAGATGGCTTCCCAGCCATTTCCCCGACTCTCCTGGGAGCTGCGGTAGACTCCCTGGCCCGGCTGCCACAGAGACAGCCAGGTATGGGGCTTGTTGTCTGCCTTCCTTGGGTGCTGGGGCCTCCACCTCCAGCCTTGTGTGTGAGACCCTCATTGCCATGGCCTCTTTTCCTCACACTTCACTGATGGCCACCCAGAGCTCCACCCGGAACACGGCGAGATTCACTGCTGTACATGACACGACAAACAAAAAAGGAAAGAAGGAAAGAAGAGTATCAGGCATCATGGGCTTGTGCCATATGACTTAGGGAGATGATAAAAATTTAACAGTTGGTCGTTTGGTTTTCTGTCATTAATAAGCCACAGGGAGAAATCAGTGGGGCAGTTTGACAGCTGCCTTTTTTTTTTTTTTTTTTTTTAAGATGGAGTTTCACTCTTGTTGCCCAAGTGCAACGTTGTGATCCTGGCTTACTGCCACCTCCACCCCTGGAGTCAAGCAATTCTCCTGCCTCAGCCTCCCAAGTAGCTGGGATTACAGGCATGAGCCACCACACGTGGCTGATTTTTTTTTTTTCATAGTTAGTAGAGATGGGGTTTCACCACATTGGTCAGGCTGGTCTCGAATTCCTGACCTCAGGTGATCCACCTGCCTCGGCATCCCAAAGTGCTGGGATTATAGGTGTGAGCCACCATGCCTGGCGCCTGCCTTTAAACATCTAGGTCTATAAAAGAACTTTCACTTTGGTAACTTATAATAATATTCATTAGCATGTTTTCCCCCTAGACTTTAAAAATATGTGAAAACATCACCCAGTGAACAGTACAGAGATCATTAACTGTATATGAATTCCAGTTTAAACTTTTTTCTTTGCCTTCAAAACCGGTTGACTGAGAACAGATTAAAAAGCTCAAAAAGGAAGATCGATCAAAAAGATTTAAAGTAAAGGCTTCATTTTCAAGTGAATTATTTAGTGTAAACCCGCCCTATGGGAATGCCCCCAGAGATATTAGGGATGTCTGGAGAAAAGTGTTGGGGAACCAGTAGCTTCTTTAGAATCTTAGCATCATTTTATATTTCTGTGCTTAACTGGCTTCAAAATAGCCTGCAATAGAAATATAGTATCAAGACACTATGATCTACTATTTATATTCATTAATTCAGGACAGCCCCTAGGACAGGTTTAGTCTTGTATAGCAAAGTCCTATTCACCCCTTTCTTGTTTTCTTAAGAATATTTGTATTTTAAAAAGTATTGGGCAAAGATAGTGTTTGCAAGCAACTAGAGCTAAATATTTATTCTCTGCTGTCCTTTCCCCCCATCCCATGTTGAGACTCCCCTGAGAGATGTGTCTTTCCCATACAGGGGCTGATTTGCAGGCTCACCTGTGTCTCAGGTCTTCAGCTCTTCCTCCTCTCCTGATTAGGATGCCTTACCCCTCCCTCACACTGAGGTGAGTAGCAATCTCACAGCCTGGTATAGGTCTACAACAACTTTAGTTCCTGACTCCTAAGAAGAAGGAGTGTGACCAAGGAGGCAGAAGGCAGAAGGAGACCCACAGAGGCAAGTTTTAGAGCAGGAGTGAAAGTTTGTTTTTAAAGGGCTGGGCGCAGTGGCTCATGCCTGTAATCCCAGCAGTTTGGGAGGCCAAGGCGGGCAGATCACGAGTTAGTTCACGACCAGCCTGGTCAACATGGTGAGACCCCGTCTCTACAAAAAATACAAAGATTAACCTGGTGTGGTGATGTGCACCTGTAATCCCAACCACTCAGGAGGCTGAGGCAGGAGAATCGCTTGAACCCTAGAGGTGGAGGTTGCAATGAGCCAAGATTGACCATTGCACTCCAACCTGGGAGACAAAAATGAGACTCCATCTCAAAAAAAAAAAAAAGAAAAGAAAAAGAAAAAAGCTTTAGAGCAGGAAGGAAAGTACACTTGGAAGAGGACCAGGCAGGCGACCCGAGACAAGTGCACGGCTTGACCTTTTTTTGGCTTGGGGCTTTGCTCACTGGCATACTTCCAGGGAGAAGTGTTACTTCTCCCCACTCACCCAACTCCTGAAACCTTCTCGGAAGCTGCTGATCAGTTTCAGGTGTTCCCTGTCTATGAGGAGACTGCCTCTCCTGGCGCTGGCTGCAACCAGTCACTAGTTTAGAGAGACAGTTGACAAGTGCCTGACCCTCATCTGGTGGTGGCCCAACGCCCTGGTGTATGGAGGGGAGCTCTCTCCTGCCCTGCTCACACCCAGCCAGCTATCTACTGTTACATTCTCCTCTTCCACTCTCTTCCGCATACAGAACCCCTCCCCTCCTTCGAGTGCAGTCCCTCACCTCCCAGTTGGTTTTGTTTTGTTTTGAGGATATGGGGCATTGATTTTTCAGCTCTTGTGTTCTGTAACCTGCAAAACCTGCTTAACCATTCGTTAGGTTTCACTGGAGTTCACTGCTCTGCCTTCTCCAAGTCCTTCAGAGCTCAGAGGCTCATTCACATAGTTGAAGGTGAACCCCGCACGCCATGTTGGTGAGATGGAGAGGGCCGGAGCTGTGTCTTTGAGAAAGCTCGTGGTCCGAGGAGATGGTGCTGCCATTGGGGGTTGATGATGTTTCAGAAGTATGGGGGAGGATCCCAGAGAGGAGCCTGCTGGGGAGAAGGTGATTCCCCCAGTGGTCTTAGGGGAAGGAGAATTACCCACGCAGACCCTTTACATATTTCACACCCGCCTAGCATGTTCTCATCCCCTTCAGAGCTGAGTGCAAAGGGGTCCCTGCGCATTGCAGGACACCACTGAGATGCCTGTCGGGGAGGGGCTGGGGTGGGGTGCAGGTCTTGTCCTCAATACACTTAGGCCAGGGTTTCTCAGCCTCTGCACTGCTGACCTATAGGGCTGGAAGGTTCTTTGCTGTGGGGCTGTCCCGTGCACTGTATGATGGTGTTTGGTTTCCCTGGCTTCCACCCGCTAGACATCAGTGAAGCAACCTCACCTCCCCTTCCAGTCACCTCCCTCCACCTGCCCTCAATTTTGACAACAAAAACTGTCTCCAGGCATTCCAAGTCCCCTAGGGGCATTCCCTTTGGGTCTTCTTGGTGCTCCTTCAAGACTCACAAGGTAAGTTTTTGCAGGCCTTCTCAGAGATGCACGAAGGTCATTTTACTTGGCACCTCTTTCTGTTCACATAGTATCTATCAGCGTTCTTGGAAGTTGGGGTTTTATGGAACATGCCTTGGAAAAGGCTGGTTTAGGAAACACTCCCTCTGGGGTTGGGGGGTCCTGCTGGAGGGTCCCAGGCTGAGGACCAGGACTGTGTGTGTTCTGTGAGCAGCGCCAGTCAGAGACTTTCTGAAGCAGGCGGGGCAGGGAGCACTTCTCTTCCGCTCTAAGGGCACTTCCTTGCTCACTCTGATTCTTTGGTCACCTGCTTCTGAAGGTGAGTGCCGGAAGCAGAAATACACCCCGGAGATGGAGACATTGACATCTGCATAGGTTTTAATCTTCCTGGGGTAGAAAACATGAAAGGAACTGGTCTTGTCAAAGTCCTGGTGGGTCCCAACCCCCCTCCCCGCCCCCGCTGTACACCCGATGCTCTCCTTTACCTGCAAACCCCCTTAGCGGCGCTTCTATCTCCTTTGTCCTCTTCTAAGCCTTCAAACAGTGTTCTGAATGCTGTATTTCTCTTGGAAAAAATGTGGGGAGATTCCCCTCCCCTAAGTCCCGGCCCACAGCCTCACATCTACTAAGGAAACATGGCAACATTGTCAGCTCACAGGGTCTCTTCCAGGCTGAACCCCGCACACTCCTCACACACAGTGCGTCCCAGCTGGGCTTTGACGTGCAGTGTCAGAAGATGCTTTTTTTCTCCTTGTAGTGCTTGGGTCCAGGCAAGCAAGAGATTTTGGGCTGACAAGTTGTTCTACTCGGTAAAAATGTACTTTTTCTGCCTTACATGAGGCACCGGGGAAACCAGATGTATCCCCTTGCATATTTATGGCCTCACAGCTTCTTCTATTAATAATTCATCACCACAGTAGTGTCTACCCATCAACAAGGGCTATACAGGCAAAGAGAAGCAACAGAGGAAGTCCCCTCCTCCCCTCACCCTGGAAGTCCCTGAACCCTAACCGGACAGATGGGGAGCCACATGTCTTGCTGGGATCACCCTGTGAAAGATAATAAAACACACTTTGTTGGAATTTTCCATAACAAGCCTTTATTACTTTAATAAATCACGGGGGGAAATCAACAGGAAGAAACATTGCTTTTCCAGCCAAATGCCTAAGAGGAACATTAGGCTTCTTTTGTCATTACGGGGCCAGCTATTGTTGCTAAATTAGTCTATCTGAAATGCATAAAGAAGCTTTTGGCCTCATCCAAGTTAGCTTTGTCTTCAGTTCATAGGTCTTTCAGAATTATAAATGCCTTTGTTTCTGATTATGTTATATTCACTGTCAGAATGACAGACAATATTAAAGTGAACAGAAAAAGTCACCTGGAATCTTAACACATAGAGAGAAGCTTTGTCACCTTCATGTCTTGCTTTGCAACCGAGGACTGGCGGGTCTGCATGTGTAAATATGTACTGAAAAGCAAAGGCGATCTCATGCTCTAAGTTCTTGTCTTATGAATTGCTTTTAGTACAAATATATGGTAGTTCTCATTTCCTATAATACATACACTTGCACACACACACACACACATACACACGCACACAACATGATGACTTCATGGCATTTCATTGTACTTATTCTTATTATTAATTTAGACATAGTCTTACTCCGTCGCCAGGCTGGAGTGCAGTGGCATGATCTCAGCTCACTGCAACCTCCACCTCTCAGGTTCAAGTGATTCTCCTGCCTCAGACTCCCGAGTAGCTGGGACAACAGGCACACATCACCATGTCCAGTTAATTTTTGTAATTTTAGTAAAGACGGGGTTTCACCATGTTGGCCAGGATGGTCTCGATCTCTCGACTTCGTGATCCACCCAGACTCTCAAAGTGCTGGGACTACAGGCGTGAGTGCACGGCCCCATTGTACATATTACTCTGTGACATCTCACCTAATTCTCTACTTGTTAATATTAAAGTTGCTTCTACCTTTTTGCTATATTTAAAACAAATGCTGTGATGAGCATTCTTGTGACTAATTTCCTTTCCCCTTGCTCCCTCCATCCTATCCTGCCAGGAGAAGGTCTGTGCCCTCACATCTCTCCTTGTTGCACTTCCTCGCTCCAGTCAGCGTGGAGCAGCAGGTGATAGAGTCTTCAGCGTTCTGCAGATACTTAAAGCTTTTCCTTCTCTGCTCAGACAGCATCAGGAGCCGTCAGAATGGACCACAGGAGAGCTGTGCCCAGACTGATCCCTGCGGGGTCGTCTCCTGCTCAAAGAAACAATTGGCAAATTAGTCAGAGAATCAACCTGCAGGGACCCAAAGCCTCTGTGATGGGACTTACTGCACTGGAGATTTGAGAGCTCAAAAGCTTAGTGCATAAACATTGGATTTTGATGCTATAACAAAATAAGCATGGGCTTTTTCCACGGTTAGAGGCTCTCCAGGCTGTTTTCTTGGGGACCTGTCACAAGGGGAGTGTTGGAGCATTCAGCAGCAGAGGCACGCCACACAGCAGGGCCACACCAGCCCAAGGAAGCACTCTACACACAGGTGGCTGCTCCTGCCCTCCTGAACCACACTCCCCACTGTGGCATCTGTTACCCCCAGGGACACTGGGCCATCCCTGGTTCTTTGAGTCACAGTCAACTGGCTCTAGCAAGCTCTGTGGTATTTCTTCTTATGAGGACACTAATCATACCTCAATCGTATCATTACTTCACCTAACCCTAATCACTCCCAAAGACCCCTCTCCAACTACCATCACGTGCGGGTTAGGGTGTCAATGTACGTGTTCTGGGAGGAGTACAGCCCCTAACAGTGGGGTTTGCACCTTAGGAGAAATGTTTGGAATCAATGTTCACACAGACTGGAGGATCTAGACTCAGATGAGATGAAGGAAAGGCTGTATTTGGGTAAAATTTGATTCTGTCTTTCCTGGGAACCAGCTCTAATGACCTCTAACACAAAACAGTTTTCAGTTTGTTGTTAAATATCAGCAGATCAGGTTTTTTTCCTTTTACTTTTTTAAAAATGTCAGCTTTTACTGATCTAAAGACCCCTGTGCAGATGTGATTAGTTCAAAAACAACAAGCCCATCATTGTGAAAACAAAGATTCAATGTGTTACTCTCTCTGATTCATTAAGAGCTCCTTTAGCTCTGCAAACCCTGTGAGCTAGGCCACGGCAAGTTATTTGTTTGAACAATAGGTCTGTAAGGCGTGGCCTAATCCCTAATTAGGACCTCAGCCAGCAAGAATGTTCTCAGTTTTTGGAGAACATTATCTCAGGTTCGGTGCCTGGGGCATCAACAGCACCTGCCACCATATTGGTTTTGTCCTCCTGCAGGAGGAAACTCAGAAGACATGTAGCTCCCAAGCAGAAACCAACCAAGCAACCAAGGAGCAGGGGAGTCAGCTGCTTTTCCCATGCCAGGAGTGAACACTGGCTTCTCACGGTCATGAGGAATAAAAATTATATTTCTCAGTTTAAACCAAAACGGGTTTCCTGGAGTTAGGCACCCCGACGTGGGCGTGGCCTGAGCACAATACCTCTACATGATCGGCAGCAGCAGGAACAGCCCCCTCAGCCCAGCCTGGGCTCTTGCCGTTCACAGGGTCTGCTTGCATGCCCTGCCCTTATTTCCTTTGTACGTAGCATGAGGAGGAGTTACCAGGCTTCTGGGAACTTGGGAAAAGAAGTAACCATGGTGGTGAGCTGAAAAAAATAATTGTGTTTTCAGAAGAGCAACTATTCCTCCCAGGCATTCTGATAAGTCTCCTGAAGGCCGTGTAGGTTTTATTACAACAATTATTTTATTGTCTTCTTTTCTGAGAAGCTGCCTCAAAGTCTTCCAAGGACCAAGGAGGGAACTAACAACTTTCTTGTGAACTTCATTTCGAGTGCAGAGGCACAGCTGGGGTGGAAGTGGTGAGTGAAATATGTTTATTATTTTTTAAAGTAGGCAGTTTACAGCAGCAAGAAAATACCAGTTGAGTCCCGTTCTTCCCTTCTGGAAGCATTTCTGTAGAAAGCTGTATTGTGTTGTAGATCTAGAGGAGCTACACGGCTCTCAGGGCCTCGTCACCTCAGAAAAGTCCCCATTGGGATTTTGGCCGTGTGGAGGAGAGGATAAATTCAATATTCATGAGGCGGTCACTCACAGGAGCCAGCATGCTTTAGAGGTCCTTGTTACCCAGCCCTGCCTCTGAGCCCCACGCCCATCCACTGCTGGGGTCTGCCCCGATGTCCTCTAGAGAAGACATGCACTCATGAAAGGCTCTGTCACTGAAAGGAGTCAAACTCTGTAAAATATTTGGAGAGATTTATTCGAGTGACCATGGCCCCTGACACAGCTCTCGGGAGGTCCTGAGAACATGTGCCCAAAGTGGTCGGGATGCAGCTTGGTTTTATAGATTTTAGAGAGGCGTGAGACATCAATGAATGATCTGGTTCATTGATTCTGAATTCTCTGATTCAGACTTCAGGAAAACTGTGGGCTGGGGGCTGTGAGTGGAATTTTTTCCTACACACATGCTTCACCTCCTGTCCTCTTCAGGTCCACTAATAGTTGACTTCAGGTGAAATACATTTAAAAAATACATTGGTTTGGTTCATAAAGGCAGGCCAACCCAAAGCAGGGGGGAGCTTCCAGGCTGTAGGTAAACGTAATTATTTTCTGGTTGACAATAGGTTGAGTTTATCTGAAGATCTGGGATCAATGGAAAGGAATGTTCAGGTTAACGTAAAGGATTGTGGAGACCAAGTTGTACCGTGCAGAGGAGTCCCTCAGATAGCAGACTTCAGAGAGAGCAGGTTGTACGATGTTGCTTATCGAACCTAAAAAAGTGGCTGCCTCTTAGTTGATTATCTCCTGGATCTGGAAAGAAAGGAGGGGAAAAAAAGGGGAAGAGGATTCTCTATAGAATGTGGATTTTTCCCACAAGAGACTTTGCCAGGCAATTTTAAGATATGGTAGAGAGACATGTTTTGTTGTAAAACATTTTAAATGTTTTCCTTTGTTATGCCAGAGTCAGACTGGAAAGTAAGTCTTGATACACAGGGTTAAATAAAACCCATCTGATGAGAACTTATGGTTGGTAGGGCGTGACTCCCCAGGCCTCTTAGAAAGGAATTCAGGCAAGATAAGAAAAAAATCAGAGCTTAGTCTTCAGGTCTTATGGCTCACTGTGCTTGAAAGCAGCCCACCAGGGATATTGGTCTTCTGTCCAGTAAGGTCACGCTGAAATCACCCAAGAGAGAGATGCCGCCTCCCTGTAAGGGAGAGTCCCCAGGTGACTGTCTCTTCACATTCTACTCGGCCTGGACTTCAGGGAAACTCTGGGCTGGGGGCTGTGAGTGGAAGAAAACTCCTACACACACGCTTCACCGTCTGTCCTCTTCAAGTCCACTAATATTTGACTTCGAGTGACATTGGGGGGGATATTTTAAAAGTGGCTTTTATTTTCTATTTGTATAAGCAGAAGTCAGGCTCCTAGTCCCAATCCAAGCCTTTGGGGACGTTCTCCTCAAGTCCCAAGGCTTCATGTGTTCTCCAAGGTCAGAGTCATCATTTTTTGGAGCAGCCCCAGGAGAGTGAAGTCTCCACTTACCTGGGCTTCTTCCCCTCGAGGAATAAACCTGGGCCCAGCACCCAGGTGCTGTCAGGACAGAGTGGTCCTGAGCCGAGGGGAGGGCCTTAGCTATGACACTGCATAGCCACGCCTTTGTGGGTTGGGGGGCTCTGGCCTTGCCAATCACACACAGCTGATGGGAACACTCCGGTCAGCATCTCCTCCCTGCTGTGAATTACCATGTTGATTTCCATATGAAGGCTAACTGGCCCATGTGCCCACCAAGCCGCATGTTAAGCCCGTGGTCTCACTACGTGGACACTCACCAACATAGCTTTGGAACACTCAAGCGCTTTCCAAAAGCAGTCCCAGGAGGAGACACAGTCCTGGGTGGGTTTGTGTGGCCTAAGGCCAAGCTGTCCTCTCTCCCCAGGCTGTTGTGGGAGACGTCCTGGCATCGATGAGGCTGGTGCCCTGCCCCACATCCCCTTGGCCACCTTGAGTCCATCCCATGCCACAGCGGACGATCCACGTGCACACCAGCAGCTTCCCTGTCTATGTACTGACAGAGGCAGTGGCTCTGCCTATTTTTATCACACTGGGGTGCGTGAGGGGGAGTTTGTTTAGCCTGCCCTGGAAGTGACAGGGATTAAATACTCTTAAGGGTACAGAGTTATGGATAAATATCCCATATTTCATGTGCCTTGGAAGGTCAGTTCTGAGCCATATTCTACACAGTTCCTCAGATGGTCACCAGGGAGACAGCCAGCTGTCCACATGGCAAGCTGCTCCTGGGTGCATGCTGGAACAGGCCTGTGTCCCTCCCTCAATCTTTCTTCCTGGGATCACTTCCCAAAAGCATTGGGGGTGGGGAGCTGTGGCTCATGCCTGTAATCTCAGCACTTTGGAAGGCTGAGGCAGGGGGAATCACCTGAGGTCAGGAGTTGAAGACCCTGGCCAACATGGCAAAACCCTGTTTCTACTAAAATTACAAAAAATTAGCCGGGAGTGGTGGCACGTGCCTATAATCCCAGCTCCTTGGCAGGCCAAGGCAGGAGAATCACTTGAACCTAGGAGGCGGAGGTTTCAGTGAGCCAAGATCGTGCCATTCTATACTCCAGCCTGGGCGGCAGAGCAAGATTCTGTATCAAAAATAATAATAATCATAATCAAAAGCATCTGGCAGGCAAGCTCCTGTCTCAGGGTCTAAGACAGTCATCACGCCAAGTACAGCAATCACATTTCTTTGATGGTGATTGGCTTAGTAAGGGGCATGTGACCCCCATTCCAGCCCGTCCGGGGAAGTTGGCTGAGAGGTGGGAAGAGACCTGGGGAGAGTTTTCTCACTTCTGAGATTGTCCCTCTCTTCTTCTTCAATCGCTGCTGAGGTGACTCCAGCGATGCTGCAGCCACGTTGGCCCCTCAAAGGGAAGCAGTGTCCGGATTGGGCAGAGGCTGAGCATGTGTGAAGGACAAAGCTCTCTTGGCATTCCAGGCTTAAGGAGGAACAGAGGCTTCCTAACTCCAGTGCAGGGAAGACAGCAGAATGCCCACTACTTCAAAACACCAGAGGCCGCAGCCAGCCACTGTTTCAGTCTCAGAGAACGGAAGGGTGCAGCTTGAAGAGGGAACGGAGGCGGAGGGGATGTGGAAACCTCGGTAAATTTGCTTCCAGATCAGTTACACCTGGACTGAGCAAGCATTCCGGAGAATCCAAGTGTGGGCTGTGACTTTTCACAATGACTGAAAACGTGTCTTACAAACATCAATGTCCGCATGAGTGAAGACTGCAGCTGAATGGGTAAATGAGGCAGGCAGAATGATGGCCTCGGAGGCCAGGTCCTAACCTCCGCATTTTGGATTGTGTTACAGGTGAAGGGGAATGGTGGCTGCCAATATGCACCTAGGGAAATGATTTTAGGTTACCTGGATGGACCCAACATAATACATGGATACTTACAAGTGGGGCAGGATGCTGTGGCTTAGGGCTGTCATCCCAGCACCTTGGGAAGCTGAGGCAGGTGGATTGCTTGAGTTCAGGAGTTCGAGACCAGCCTGGGAAATATGACAAAGCCCCATCTCTACAAAAAATATATATACAAAAAGTAGCTGGGCATGGTGGTGCACTCCGCTAGTCTCAGCTACTGGGGATGCTGAGGTGGGAGGATTGCCTGAGCGTGGGGAGTTGAGGCTACAGTGAGCCATGATTGTGCCACTGCAGCCCGGGAAACAGTGAGATTCTGTCTCAAAACAAAAAAACAAACAAAAAGTGGATGAGGGAGGAGACGAGAACCAAACAGGGTGTGACTGTGGACAAAGGCAGAGGGAGGCAGCGCTGCTGGCTTAGAAGATGGAGGAAGGCCACCCGCCAAGGAATGTGGGCAGGCTCTAGACCCTAAAAATGTCACGGGGACAGATTCTCCCCCAGAGCCTCCAGAAAGGCATGCAGACCTGCAGAAACCTCCATTTTAATCTAATGAGGCCTGTGTTGGACTTCAGAACTGTCAGGTAATCCATGTGTGTTTTTAAGCCACCAAGTTTGTTGCAATTTGTTATGGCAGCCATAGGAAATTAACACAGTGCACACGTCCTGCAGTGAAATGATTGGAATTGTCACGTCTTTTCATCATATGGAGGATAGCAGAGAAACTGCCTGTGGAACAGACTAGGCCCAAGACACATCACATCTGCCTGGAGCCCTCTGCTGCGGACAGTGGTGGGCCTGCCAGGG
>NW_022436996.1:3873873-4046699 GCF_009761245.1 Sapajus apella
GGGCCTGCCAGGGTTCATCTGCCTGGAGCTCTCTGCTGCGGACAGTGTTGGGCCTGCCAGGGTTCCGCTTGGTTCATCAGGTTGTGGAGTTAGCCTCTGCAACAGCATAAACACAAGCTCAGGATAATTGTAAGGCTGAGTGGCTTCCTTCATCGCTTCTTGACTGGAAGGTCGTTCCCTCCTTCAGGGAGGGGACCATGTTTCTGATCCATGCTTTTCTTTCTCAAAGAGGGGTTTGATTTTACTGTTTTCATGGATGGTACCATGATTCTAACTGAACCATGATTCTCATGCCTGAGGCCCACTTTACCTCTCAAATTTGCATTAAGAGATCCTATATTTTCCCTGCTTTTTAAGTCAACGTTTGCATGTTAGTATTTGCAGTCAAAAGCATTGTTTAGTGAAGTGGCAGCTTTCATAATTCCTGATGCACAGTAGAGCTCCAGATTGCTCATGCAGTGATTTGTTTTCATTTTAAAAAACATGTGAAAGGATGTTTTGCATGAATTCTACTGCTTTTGCCGTACATGTTTCTAGCTACAGTAGGGCAGGCCCTGCAGGAAATGGGATTTGCCTCATTGAGAAAACCGAGACCAAGTCCTGCACTGCAGTAGAAGGTGGAATTGCACCGGTGCTTCCTGATAGCCTTCCATCAGGTACTCAGCTGAGCAGAGACCTCATAAGGGTCTCATTTTTACCTGTTCCTAACGGGCGTTTTGATGTCTCGGTCAACACCCAAGTTCCATAGGAGCCCAATCCCTCACTGTGGTATATGCAGCTGCAGAATCCGCTTCAAGAGGGACTGACTGCCCACTGCAAGGGGCGCCGGCAGCAGGCAACCCAGGGTCTTCCCAGCTGTGAAGTCCTCAGCCTGGAGGTCTGGCTGAGGTCATGGCTATCCCTGGGTAGCCTCTCTTTGCTGGCTAGGTCAGCTGGAGGTCTGGCTGAGGTCATGGCTATCCCTGGGTAGCCTCTCTTTGCTGGTTAGGTCAGCTGGGGGGACAGCGGCTGAGCCACATTGACCCACTTTCAAAGGGGCAGCTCATCCCTTCATGCACACCGAGGTGATGCCAGGAGCATGCTGGTGTGTCTTCAAGCATGCCCTCCCCTTATGACGAGCAAGGACTACTGGGAAATATCTTTGCCAGAGACCAAGTCCAGGTTGACCTACCCACCAACCTTGGCATGATCGGTGCATTAGCCCAAGAGTCACAAGGATTCATGCATCAGATGTTCAGCTTTAACAAGAGCTCAGTAGCAGGCTAATGACTGACCCCCGCTTTTAAAGAGGGGTGCACTTAGTAGCTATGTCAGGAAGTCAATGAATCCAAAGTGTCAATGCGTGCCTCTGAGTGGAGGCTGCTCCCTTCCCCAGAGAATTCTACCAGCAAGACCAGCAGTCAGGCAAACCTTTGGCTGACTAAAGAGGACATTAGAGTTGTATAGACCCAAAGGTACGGAAGGCTGCCACAGCTCACTGGACAGCTCCCTATGCCACTCACTGGATTGGACACCACTTAGAGGTACTGGTTTGAGTTAGCCAATATAAAGAACTAAGGAGAATGCCCAAGAGAGGCATATTTCTATCTCCAGTTCAAAGAACCGCCCCCCCCCCACCCCCACCCCCGCCAAAGCACTGGGCTTCCTTTTTGGAGCTGGTTGTGAGAGACACACAAGCTTTTCTTAAGGGCTGGTAGGCTCAAAAGCTGTGAATATGCACACACAGTCCTGGGAAACTTTACGTTTAGGTAATTAGCAGCCACCTCTATGGTAGAGGTATGACAACATCACAACTGGGTCCTTTGAGAAGGAGCTTCTGTCTCTTGACCTGCAGGGCAGCATCTGTACGATGGGAAGTGTGGACATGAGAGGGCAGGGAGACTCCTGCTGGATCCTGATGCATTCCCCAGCCTCTAGGGGCAAGTGGCAGGGCAGCTGGTTCCACTCACAGCCTTCCACCTGGAGCTCCTCCCCAGCTAGGAGGATCACCTCTGGCACTGTAGGGATGGGGATGTTCAAGCATATGCCTCAATGATTTCCTCCTCCTCCTCCTCCTCCTCCTCCTCTCTTCTCCTCATTCTCCTCCTCTCTTGTCCTCCTCCTCCCCCTCCTCCCTTCTCCCCTTCCTCCTCCTTCTTCCTCTTCTCCTCCTCCTTTTTCTTCCTACTCTTCCTTTTCCTTTTTCCTCCTCCTCTTCCTCCTTCTTCTTCCTCCTCCTCCTCCTTTTTCTTCTCCTCCTCCTCCTCCTTCTTCTTCTTCTTCTAGGTCTCGCTGTTTTTTCCAGGCTGTTATGCAGTGGCACCATCATGGCTCACTGTAGTCTTGATCTTTGGGGTTTGAGAAATCCTCCCACTTCAGCCTCCGAAGTTGCTGGGACTACAGACACACACCACCACACCCGCCTAGTGTGTGTGTGTGTGTGTGTGTGTGTGTGTGTGTTTTGTAGAGTTTTGCCACATGGCCCAGGCTGCTCTGGAACTCTTGGGCTCAAGCAATCCTCCCACCTTGGCCTTATCACTTCAATTTCTACTGTAGATTTGGGCCTAGCAGCAACAAGAGTGGTATACGGAATTGGCCCAAGAGGTCCCACCCACAGGTCCCTTTAGCTTTCCTTCCTACAAAGGGTTCTGGCCAGGCCCATTTCCTCCTGTGGGAACACAGGCAGAGGAGTTTAACACACACACTTGGGATGTGTCCACACTCACAGGAGACCCGGAGCTCAGGGAGTGAAGCTGCCAGCCAGTGGGGCTGCTGTGGTGAGGTGGGGGAGGCTGCTTTTCTTTGGCTTCTCACTGTAGGGTGGGCATCGCCCCATCTCCCACGTCTCTCACAGGGCAACCCCAGCATCTGGCGAGTCCATGAGCTCAGGGTGGACACCTCCTGGCTCCACAGTCACATAGCCTTTGTTTGGGACCTTGAGGCTTACTGCTCGTGGACACAATAGCGTATCTTTCTCCTCCCGCCCGAGTGAGAGCAACCCCTGTGCACCATTTGGGCAGCTTATTGTGATCCTGGTTCCCCATGCTCAGTCTCAGTCCCTAACAGGCAGGCAGTGGAGGACCCCCATCTTCCCCAACCTAGCCCATCATTTGTTACCACAACCCAGGGAGTCTTCTCACATCCCTAACCCATGTCTCAATGGCCCTTGTTCCCTCTCTTCAGAAAGCCACATCTGTATCCTCACTGTATACAATGTATCCTCACCTCCCATCCCCACTGCCCAAACTATCAACAACTGGAAAGGGTCTCGTCACACCCCAAGAAGGTAGCGGGGGACTGTTTCTCGATGCCGGCAGAAGACTTGAGACTTGTGTGTCACAGACAAAGGAGGTTTTTCATTTTTTATTTTAAAAAAAGAAGAAATCAGTGTGGTATATGGCAAAAGTAATAGCAGAATTTTATGTTCCTGTCCTTTTCTGCTGTTTTAATACATTCCTAACATAAACTTACTAGCTTAAAGAATGAATATCTGGCAGCTCTTACATGTCCCATCAGTAGAGCGAGGATAATTTTCAGTGTTTTGTGGTGTTTAATATAAATCACACTGCCTTATGTTTTACAACGGGGGTTGTCTACTAGTAAGGAGACATTATCTTAAATGTCTTTTAGGTTTTCTGCCATCGTCTTTGAACTATTGCTATGGTTGACTGTGTCCTGTAAGCTCAGGTGTTGCCAATGTGATGGTATGAAGAGGTGGGGCTTTTGAGAGGGGATTAAGCCATGATGGGTTCTTCTTCATAAATAAGATTAAGGCCCTTGTGAAAGAGGGCCTTATGCAACTTTCATCACAGAAGGCACCATCTTGGAAGCAGAGAGCAGAAAATAAACCCACTGGTGACTTGATGTTGAATTTCCCAGCCTCCAGAACCATGAGCAATGGAGTTCTGTTCTTTATAAATTAACCAGTCTGTGGCATTTTGTTATAGCAGCACAAGCCAAGACAACCACTAATGTAGCTAATTTGTGTAAATATTTTACAGTCAAGATTATTTAAATTTACATGTTAGGCTGTGTCTTAAAGCAGGTATAATATTTGCTTTTAAGATACATTTCCTTACTTAGTGCTGTAAATTCTGTTGTGACTCGGAAGCTGTAAAGTTCTTGCTGCTCTGTAAAAATGAATACTAGTAGCATGACAAAATAAATAATTTGCATGTGTCCTATCAATAAAATTGTATCTAATGGATGGTATGATATTTTAAATTTGCATTATCTAGAAAAGTTTGAAAGTTATATTACTTTACAGATTAATGTGGATTCAAATGTGTAATTTACATGCATTCAGCCAAAAAGATCAATAAAATGGGTAACAGATTGTTTTAAAGTCTCATGGGAGCAACAGGTGAGCTTGGGTGGATGCTGCCCATGCAGGAGGTTGGGTTAGAGGAGAGGATTTTCGAGCTTGGAGTGGAAGTGGAAGCAAGCCTGCTCCTTGTCCGGGGACCAGTGTTATCTTTTCTCTCAAGGTTGGTCACTTGAGAAATGAGTGTAAAGAGTGTAAGAATTAAAGAAAGAGGAAAGAAAAACTTAAAGTGTCTCAACAGGCAAAGACAGATTTATTTCAGAGAATAAACCTGACAGGGGCTTCTGGCCAATCTCGGTCAGGAGCTTTCTCTCTGACAGACTAAGGATATATTTAAGGGTTTTGGAAGCAGGGAGCTTATCATAGGTTCAGAATGTTTCCATGTGAGGGAAAGTCTATTGTGGGATTGGAATGTCTCTGGTTGCAGGGGAGGCTACCTTGGGGTTGGCATGTTTCTGGTCAGAGAGGGGTTTATCTTAGGGTTAGAATGTTTCTGTTATGCTGACATTAGCCATTAGGCTGAAGTTTGGGGGCTGGATTTAGGCAGTTTTTTAATGAAGGGGAACTTAGAAAGGTGGTTTTTGTCCAAGATGGTGATGCTACTGTTCTGTCAAAGAGAAGGAAGGGTCCTGCATTCCTGGCATGGTCAGCAAGCACGTGCAGGCGTACCAGGGACCATGGCACGTTGCCTTGCTCCACAGGCAGTAAAGTACAGGATAAAGCTGGTACAGGAGTGGCTAAGAGAACAGTGGAGGAACAGGGCCCTGCAGAAGAGGCTCTTGCAGGTGGCCTGCAGGTTGGGGGAGAGGTTGTGCCACCATCACGAGGTGAGATGGCAGCCTCTGATTCTCAGGATGGAGAAGGAAGATACCCAACCCCTGCCTCCTCAGTGAGCACACTAAAAAGGTGGCCAAAACAGGAGCAACCCCAGGCCAGGAGGCTGTGCTCCAAGGGGAGCACTCTGATGGCTCCAAAGACCAGTCATGGAACTAGATACCATATTTTGGGTTAAGTTTCATTCTGTGCCTGTAGTCCACAGGCAAGCTTGCTATGTAGGAAGTCTACCTGGTTTAATGTAGTAAATGTTACCAACATCAATACTGAACTCAACCCCACCCCACATCTGTAAAAGTTTCAAGATCACCAGGTGGTATAATAACAACATATGTGTGTGCTCCCAGAATCTTAGACTCATCTTTCAGAATGTGGTCACCATGGGGATGTAATTGAACTGAAGTTATTTGAAGTCACAGTACTTCGGGTAGCTCTCATATAACCACTCACATCATTAAAAGCAGTGGGGGATGGAAGAAGAAAGTCCTTGGTGTTCCATAGCACATAGTCCTTGGATAAGATGATCCAAAAGATTACAGTTTGATTGGAACACACATAGTAGCAGCCAGACAGCACCGAGACCTTGGGAGCCTGAGTCCTCTTCAAATGGCTCGGTGCAAAGAACGCTGCTCAGAACCACCATAGCTCCCTAATGCAAAGAGAAGCAAACCTCAGGATCACAGAGCAAGCACCTTGCCCAATTCATAAAAACAATGACTGCTTGCCTTTTGATGATATGAAAGGATGCAGGATTTAACAGAAGGCCACCCACTACCTCTTTTAATTTCCTGTGGCTGCTGAGATAAACTACCACAAACTGGGCAGAGAAATTCATTCTCTTCCAACTACATAGAATTTGTGTCTCTGACTTTTTAGGGCAAAAACAACAATTTCTACAGTGGATTTTTGGAGCAAGAAGCCTTGCAGAGAGCCTGGGGTTCATCTTACATGGCTGTCATCCTAGGAAAGCCTGAACCAGTGTACAATTTTATGATGCTGCTCCCTCAAGCTGTAAGGGAGAATCCCAATGGCACTAACCCAGTCTGGAAAGTCCTGCGTATAGAAAAACAAACTCCGAGGGAAAAGAGACAGGGTCTCACTCTATCACCCAGGCTGGAGTGCAGTAGAGAGATCACAGCTTGCTGCAGCCTCCATCTCCTGGGCTCAAGCAATCCTCCTGCCTGAGCCTCCCAGGTAACTGGGGCTACAGGCGAGAGGAGAAAAGTTTCTTTAGAAATAGTTGCTACATTGACAGTTGCCTGTGCCAGGGGACTTCACTGGCTCTCGGGCTCTTCTAAGCAAGGCTGGACAGGGTGGCACCCAGCTGGGGATGCATTCAGTCTTAGATTCCATTTATTCTTAGGCTTCTAATAGGAAAGATTTAAAGCAAGAGAACCCAGTATGAGGTGGAAACCTGTGTTCATTAAGAAGCCTTTGTTCTAGGAAAGAAATGCTTGCTGGAGAATTTGACCTGAACTCTGTAGTTAGAGCTCTATCTTCTCCTAAACCACAAGACATGTGAGCAGCCTGACTGCACATCTGAGACCCTTGACTCATTTTGCACAGGCAGCTGAGACAAGATAAGCTGGGTCAGGGAGTGATAAAGAATGAGTGTATTAAAATCAATAAAATACAGCCCTGGTTCTTGGATACGATGATCCAAAAGATTAGTTTGATTCAGGCATTGAGGTATTTAATATAATTCCAATAAAAATGCCAACAATGTTTTATCTGGAGCTAGAAGAGTTGATAATGTTTAATTGGAAAATAGTATTTAACAATATTAGAAAAGCCATGCCGTGAAGAACAATGAGAATAATCATATGATACTGAGATGTTTAATTTTATGTGTCAACCTGACTGGGCCACGGGATGCCCACATATCAGGTTAGCCATCATTCTGGGTGTGCCTGTGAAGGTGTTTGATGAAATTAACATTTACTTTGTTGATGCATGAAGCAGGTCACCCTCCCCAATGTGAGTGGGCCTCATCCAGTCTGTCGAGGGCCTCAGTAGAACAAAAAGGTGGAATAAAGGAGAATTCTCTCCTCTGTCTGACTGTCTTCAAGCTGGGACTTTGGTCGTCTCGTGACTTCAGTCTCAGGTCAAGACAGAACTTACACTATCAGCTCTCCAAGTTCACCAGTTTATCAACTGAGCCTCTTAGTCTAATTGTTTAAGCCAATCCCTTATAATAAATCTCATAGATACATACATACATATATACACACATATAGATACATATATATACACATAAAGATACGTACATACCTATATACACATAGGTAGATAATATAGCTATAAATATAGATATATTAAGACATAAATATTAATATGATATATATATAGGTATAATTTTGGTTCCATTTCTTTGGAGAACACTGATGTCTTATCTATTCCTGCTGCTGTAACAAAATCTCAGACTGGGTACTACACAAGCAATAGAAGCCTATTTCTCACTTATAGAGAGGCTGAGAAGTCCGAGATCAACACACCAGCAAATTCAGCGTCTGGTGAGAGTGGCTCTTGGCTTCCAAGATGGTGCCTGGAATGCTGTGTTCGCACATGGCAGAAGGCAAAGGGCAAAAGAGACAAACGTGGTGGTAGAAGAGATGGCAAGGCAAAAGGGCCTGGCAGAAGCCTGTATTATCAGGACACAAATCTCACTCATGAGGGCTGTGTCCTCGTGCCCTCATCACCCAGAGACCCCTACTTCCTAGCAATATTGCCTGGGATATTAGCTTCCAACATATGAATTTTGGAGGGACCCAAATATTCAAACAATAACATCTGACTAATACAAAGACCTACTAAGTATCATAACAAAGTCTAAAGCCTCTGTTGGTATTTATTGTAAGTGGTGCATGAATAGACAAACAGCCAAGTGCAGGGGGTACAGAAACCCAGAAAAGGAGAGAACGTTATTGTGGGAAATAGAAAAGTTCCTTTTTAAAGTTTCCTTCAAATATAAAGAAAGGGAAGTTTTTTCTTTTAGAAACTCAGGCAGAATGACAAAGCCAAAGCATGTTTAAAAAGTTTGAAAAGGAAAAGTATAAAGTAAAAGAGGAAGGAATTGTGGGAAGTAGAAAAGTTCCTTTTTAAAGTTTCCTTTCTTAAAGAATAAATCACAAGTGTACTAATAACTCTTTTGTTAAGCCCTATCCTATGTAGCTATTAGACATGCCATGCTTATAGGCACATAGTATATTCTATGTCCTTGTACTTTAACCAAGATATCCGTGCTTGATGTGCTCATGGGCATGTCCCAACTCTCCATTGCTTTTACCTGTTTAGAAAAGTCTTAAGTTGTTAGCCAATCAGGTATTAGCTTAGATTATAAGGTCTGGCTCCAGCCAATGGAGATCAGGCACAGAAGTAAGGACAACCCCAAATGCATAAGGAATAAATGTGGCTGTTTTCCTTTGTTCATTGTACTCTCGTGGCAAGATGGCTAGTGAGAGTACCCTTCCTGCAGTCCAGGAAATAAAAATTGCTAAAAAAAAATCCTTTGTCTCGGCGCTAACTTTTCTCTGTGGCACTGAGCATCTATTTCCAACAATTATGATGTTAGTGACCATAAGCTAATGATGTAGCATGCCTGGGGCTGAAGCTACCATGCTGTAATGAGAGCTCCTGTGTATTCTACTCTTTAGTTTATTTATTTAAATACATTTTTTGACATGGAGTTTCACTCTCTCTCCCAGGCTGGAGTGCAGTGGCACAATCTCAGCTCACTGCAATCTCTGCCTCCCAGGTTCAAGCAATTCTCCCACCTCAGCCTCCTGAGTAGCTGGGATTACAGGTGCCCACCACCACGCCCAGCTAATTTTTGTATTTTTAATAGAGACAGGGTTTCACTATGTTGGCCAGGCTGGTCTTGAACTCCTTACCTCAGGTGATCCGCCTGTCTTGGCCTCCCAAAGTGCTGGGATTACTGGTGTGAGCCACAGTGCCCAGCCCTACTTTTTGGTTCATTTTAAATTCACAGAGTCTAGGGTTCACACACACACACACACACATCTCCAAGCTGGTGTTCATTTTTATTTTTAGCATATTTTCTGTGACACTGAGAACCCATCGACCCAGTTCTCTCATATGCACCTGTTGGTCCTATTTAAATGTAGCAAAGAGCTGGACTGTTATTCTTGTTCTATCATATGTGATTCTGGTTTACTGACAGGCACTCTTCTACAGCTGCACTTGAGAAGCATTACAGGACAAGCCGGAGTTATTCCCCCAGCCCTTCCCCCATTCCGACCTCATTTAAACATTACAAAAAAGTTCTACAAGATAAACTGAACCCTGTCAAAAAAGGTTCTAAAAGACCATATTTGGTTACCTCGAAAGGCAATCCCTTTTGTTGTAAAATAATAAAGAAACACACTGGTGTCAATGGTGTGGTTTATCACTGCTGCCAGTTCGGGGAGTCATTTTAAATTGTGTTTGCCTGTTTTGCCTGCCTGCCTTTTCCTGTAGGCCAATTGTAGGAATAACTTTATCAAGGGGAAAAAAATCCAACTATCTTAAGGAGCAGGAAGGATGAAGAAAGCAAAGTGAGAGGCAGCCCCTTTGACTTAGCTCCATTCCCCACCACCATCATCCCATTGTCTTCACCCCTGGAGCAAGGGCTCATTGCACCTTAATGGTACCGGGACAGGACAGAGGCTCCCTTGGTGAGGTGACAGTGAGTCTGTCGGAGACCAAACAGGAAGGTAGGGACTCATCTGTCTTTGTAAATCAGACCACCTCCTCTTTCAGCTACGTGTAAACTCCGACTTGTGGCATATTAGGAAGGCAGCCAACCTACAGGGTGCCGGCTGTCTTCCCTTCTGACCCCCCAAGTCCAGTTTCCAACTGAGCTGAAGGTGGAGATGGGATCCCTGGAGCAGCGGTGGCTGTAAATGGCACCAGCCTCAAATTCTGTCTACCTGCGCAGAGGACTTGATATTCTTCCTTCCTGTTAACAGAAACCTGAGGTGATAGCTCTGTGCACAAAATATGACTCATTAAGTGAGTTGTGGAAGAGGAGACCTCAAATTAGGTGGCTTTCCAGGGTCTCAGCAGCTGTGGACAGGGCCCTTCGCATTCGGTGATGTGTAAAAGGCCTTGTAAGGAGCTGTACCTTCTACTCCTCGGTCAGGAAAGCTCCCGCTATGCTGTAGGCTGAGACACGTGGGGCTGTACTACTTAGGCCTCATTTTGATGACGACACCTGGCCGATTTGTTTGCAGCTTGGTTACTACTGCTTAATGTTTGATTAATGGAAATCCTTTTTTTTTTTTTTTTTTTGAGACAGAGTCTTGCTCTGTCACCCAGTCTGGAGTGCAGTGGCATGATCTCAGCTCACTGCAACCTCCACCTTCTGGGTTTAAGCCATTCTCCTGCCTCAGCCTCCTGAGTAGCTGGGATTACAGGCACACGGCACCATGCTCAGCTCATTTTTGCATTTTTATGGAGACAGGGTTTCACCATGTTGGCCAGGCTGGTCTCAAACTCCTGACTGCATGCTCTGCCTGCCTCAGCCTCCCAAAGTGCTAGGATTACAGGTGTGAGCCACCGTGCTCAGCCTGATTAATGGAAATCTTATATATGCATATATATGTATGTGTATATGTGTATGTATATGCATATGCACACACTCTCTTTCTGTTTACCTGGGAGACACACCCAGGTTAGTGGCACCAAATAGTGGAGCAGGAAGGAATGTGAGAAGCAGTCTGTGTCCACGTGGCCACTAATGCTGTGTGTCTGTGCTCCAGGCAGCAGTCTGATCCAGGCTGGGCAGCCGAGGGCTGAGTCTTCCCCCACCTTGCCTGCCCACCCATCGCATGTATTGGCCAAAATTCTCAGCAAATAGAGTTCCAAGTGCTCTGCAGATACATGAATTGAGTTTTTACAAACAGAAGTACATTTTAAATCTGCTACCTTAATATAAAAGTGATGCCTTATAATTTGATGAATTATATTTGTGTATTAAATTAAATTAACCCAATTTGTGTAAACCCATATCAAGTTTGCATGAAACAGACTATAGCAAAATGGAATTCTAATTTTATCCTTTCTGTTCAGTCTTAGATTCCAGTTCCGTATTTTGTTTGTTTCAGGTTAAAACAACAATCATCCTTCTGTGGTTTAGAAATTTGGGAGTGGCTTAGTTGGGTTCTGCTTCAGGGTCTCTCATGTAGTCAAGACACTGGCTGGGGCTGTCGTCAACTGCAGGTTTGACTGGGGCTGGAAGACCCCCTTCCAAGGTGGTGCACCCAATGACTGGCGAGTTACAGACTCACTTCAATTTGTTGCCATATTTCTCCTCAGCTCAAAGTCCCCTTCTCATCTTTTTTCTCTCATGCAAAGCCCCATTCCCCTTCAGCCTATTCTTACCACATGTAGATGTCATTCTCAATACCCAGGATGACCCCCAGGAAGACATATTTTTGTTGCCAAAATTCTTAATATTTTAATTTGAAGTATTTCCGTTTAAGGTTCTGAGCACAAGAACCAAGAGAGGTTTCTTGATTTAAATCTTCACAACTATGGAGCTTGCCAAATGTCAAATTCTGTCACCAAATTCCAGCTCCCACCTCTACAGGTAAAGGCCCTGGTAAATTAACTTTACCAGGGTAAAGTTAATTACGGTTAAGTTGGTCACTTAAAAATGGCTTCCCCTCATCTTCAGAGAGTATTTCTATAGTGAGCAGCAGCATGAGCACCAGGGCCCAGGCACAAACCCCCGCAGCCCAGGTCCTGCAGGTCCCGTGCTGCACAAGCACCAGGGCCCACGCACAAACCCATGAAGCCCAGGTCCTGCAGGTCCCACCCTGCATAGAGGGTTCTTTCTGGCTCAAAAAGAGCAGGAGTGTTGCCCACACTGGGAAAATGACATGAAGAGAAATCAGCTCGAACACCCTGAGCGCTCCTTAAACAGCAGTCTGGCACTGCAGCCTTCCCTGTCCTTGGAGCGAATCTGGGCGCTTGTTATCTAAACGGCCATATAGCTCTTCCTCTGGGAGCATTAGGTCCGCCGTTCATGTCCTCCTACTGCGTTCTATTTTGTGTTTGCCACCGGAATCCCCTGCAGAGAAGCTCCAATGGCTGCCACAAAGCAAAACAAAACGAACCCTGAAATTGGAGCGGGAAAGAAAACCGCATTAGTCCCCGAGGAGATGCTGGGTTGCGGCGGGTCTCTTCCTTAGCACCACCTGAACCACTGCCAGAAGGGAACACTTCCACCTGCCTCTGGCTGCAGAGCCCGACGCTGTTCATCTCAGCTGAATCTACTCTACCAAAAGCCCTCAAAGGCAGTCCATTTGTTATTTTACATGCTGTTTATTATTTCTGCTGGCACCCTGTTTACTCACAGGTAAGGAAGTCAGTTGATAAACTGGGTAAAGAAAAAAAGGCAAAATCCAAATATGCAAGAGACGAGAGAAGGAGCAGCAAAAAACCACAGACCGTGTAAAGGCAGCAGCACAACTGTGGACCCAAGTCCGTGCTGCCCTCCTTTGGGGCAATCCCCGAGTGGGGTTTGGCCCACATGGTGAAACCCCGTCTCTGCTAAAAATACAAAAATTAGCCAGGCATGGTAATGTGGGTCTGTAATCCCAGCTGTTTGGGAAGCTGAGGCAGGAGAATCACTTGAACCCGGGAGGCAGAGGTTGCAGGGAGCCCGAGATCACACTGTTGCACCCCAGCCTGGGCAACAAGAGCAAAACTCAGTCTAGAAAAACAAAAAGGAAAGAAGGAAAAAGGCCTCCAAACCCTCTTTCAGCTCTGGGATGAGACGGCTCCTCTCTTGGCCAGAGGACAGTAGATGAAGTGGTACCGTCTAAACCGTGAACGGCGTGGCAAAGAACATGGCGGTTGCTGGGCAGACCCTACAGCAGCCAGACGTGGCCCCCTCGAAGGGCATGGTGCCCATCAGGGCTGTGGAGCCCTCCTGGGACCCACGCAGGTGCAATGTGAGCACGGGGCGTGGCCTCTGTGTCCCCTTTGCATCACTCTGAGGTCCAGAGTCTAGCCGGGAAGTAGAAATACACCAGCCATTTTAGCAGAGGAATGGAATACACAGGTCTGTTAGTCAGGGATTAGAGGACTGAGGAGGGGAAAGGGAGGCATGGCGGCGTTAAGGCAGAGATGGTCCTGAGGGAGGCAGCTGCCACCGCCAGGCTTTGAGAGTTCTGAAATCTAGACGGTCGGGGAGAGGCCCAGCCAAACTGCTGCTGACACCTCCACGAAGGGGCATGTTGGGCTGGTGCCTGTCTCCAGGAGCTGGGAGTGAGACCTGTGGGGGGAGAAGCTCTTCCGCCCCAAGAGCTTGAGGGTGGGTGCTCTGCTGAACTGGGTCTAAGGCCTCCAGGGCTGGTGCTGGCATCTTTGAGGAAGTACAGACAAGGATAAAGGCAAAAGAGAGGTCGGGTGCTGTGGCTTAATGCCTGTAATCCCAACTCTTTGGGAGGCCAAGGCAGGTGGATCACCTGAGGTCAGGAGTTTGAGACCAGCATGGCCAGCATAGTGAAACCCCATCTCTACTAAAAATACAAAAATTAGCCAGACATAGTGGCCCACACCTGTAGCCCCAGCTACTCGGGAGGCTGGGGCGTGAGAATCACTTGAACCCAGGAGACAGAGGTTGCAATGAGCTAAGATCACACCACTGCACTCCAGCCTGGTGACAGAGCAAGACTCTGTCTCAAATAATAATCATAATAATGAAAGCAAGCTAGAACCACCTTCTCCTTCTGAGTACACACTTGCCACGGTGACGCCCAGTCTCACAGCCTCTCTCCAGTCCCCCACGGCACAGCCTGACAGGGAGGAGCTGGGAAAGCAGCCATGTCTGCAGGGGCTCAGCTCCATCCTTGCACAGCAGGGCATGTTTGTATAACCTAAAGACGGCATCAGGGAGGATCGCAAGCCCACTGTTTTATAGATCATGGAATGGGCAGCACAGCACACTTACCATGTACGCGTTCACGGAATGTATCATCACGGACTGCAAATAATAACGACTCTTCTGGTCAAGGATGGACCGCATATACAACAGTGGTCCCATAAGGTTATGATGGAGCTGAAATCTCCCACCCCCTAGTGACGTCGTAGCCACGGTAATGTCATAGTACAATGCATTTTACTCACACAAATCTAAGATGAAAGAAAGAAACAAACCAAGCAAACCACTATGGATGTCCTTCTGAAAAGAGTATCATCTCCTCAAGAAGAGCCTCAGGCAGGTCCTTCAGGTGTCCAAAAGAAGGCACTGTTCTCATTGGAGGTGACAGCTCCATGCGTGTTCTGGCCCTGAAGGCCTTCCCGTGGGACAAGGTGTGGAGTTGGAAGACAGTGACCTTGATGATCCTGACCCTGTGTGGGCCTGGGTTCATGTGTGTCTTAGTTTTTAACAAAAAGTTTAAAATATAAAAAATAAAGTTAAAACAATTTAAATAGGAAAAAAGCTTATAGAATAAGGATACAAAGAAAGAAAATACTTTTGTATAGCTGTATAATGTTTGTGTTTTAAGCTAAGTGTTATACAGAAAAGTCAAAAAGGTTTTTTAAACTAAAAAATGTATAAAGTTAGAAAAGTTACAGTAAGCTAAGGTTAATTTACTGTTAACAAAAAGGAAAATACTTTTTAGGAGTTTAGTGTAGGCCAGGCACAGTGGCTCAGGCCTGTAATCCCAGCACTTTTGAAGGCTGAGGTGGGTGGATCACCTGAGGTCAGGAGTTCAAGACCAGCCTGGCCAACACGGTGAAACCCCGTCTCCACTAAAAATACAAAAATTAGCTGGACATGATGGTGAGTGCCTGTAATCCCAGCTATTTGGGAGGCTGAGACAGGAGAATCATTGGAACCCTGGAGGTGGAGGTTGCAGTTAGCCAAGATCATGCCATTGCACTCCAGCCTGGGCGACAAGAGCAAAACTCCCTCTCAGAATAAAAGAAGGGTTCACCTAGGGCTACCTCCACTGCAGCAAGTTCCATTCACGACAAGTGCCCTATGCAGGTGCACCATTTTAAATCGTTTTTTACTGAACCTTTCCTACATTTAGATATGTTTATGTACACAAACCCATTACCATCATGTTACAATTGCCTATGGTATCCAGTACAGTAACAGGTTCACAGGTGTGCATCCTAGGAGCAGGAGGCTACACCGTACAGCCTGCGTGGATAGTGGGCTGTCCCCACTAGGTGTGGATAAGTGCACTCAGTGACGTTTGCACAGTGTTGAAATTGCCTAATGATGCATTTCTCAGCACATCCTCATGTTATGAGACTCTAAATGAATCTCAGCCCCTCCCCTTGTTAGCACCAGGGGCAGAGTTGCCATCTCCCTTACTTCCCATCTGACATCGCTCATCTGCCAGGAACTCCTTGTTAGGCTACTGGGATTGGTGCAGTATAGATCACGGTTAGCTCGTTCCTGATCTCTGGGGCAGATTTGGTCTGGGAAGCTGGCGCCACACAGAGGGTGACCTCCAGTCACCAAATATCACTAAGAAAAAGGACACTGTTCAAAAGATGTCCTGTGAAAGCTGGTGCTTCTGCAGCGTCTATGTGGGCTGTACTTGGTGTAGACGCCGGAGGGGAGGAAGCAGTTGTTTTAAGTCCCTGCCCTCCTCTGGCTCCTGCAAATCATTTTGTATAGCCCCCCTTTGGGGGCTGTTTCTTTGTTAAAGTACAGAGACCAAGAACTAGAGTTTGCAGCCAGGTCCTAGGGTTCTGATCCTGGCTCTAATTTGCTAGCTGTTCATCTTGAATGAGTAATTTAATGTTTACAAGACTCAAATGACTTTTGTGTTAAATCTCCATAGTACCTCCAAGGGTTATGGTTAGGACCAAATACGTGTGGCTGTGAAGCGCATAGCACAGTGCCCTGCATGGTGTCAGGGCTTAATAAATGTGGGGAAGCTGATTAAATTTGCTGCACACTGTGGTGCATCTTCCTTGATTCCCTCCCCCTGCTTGCGGTGCCTTGAGCCAGACCTCAGTGAACATGGCCGGCAGCTGGCCCAAACTATTACAAAGGAGGCCATGGTAGAAGGGATCATGAGTTTCAAAGATACTCCCGATGGAAAGGCAGATCCCTTTCTGGAGGAGACAGAGGAAGATGGAAGGCCGGGTGCAGCTGGACCACAGCACCCAGGACATCTAGGAAAGAACTACCCGGGGCTGGTGGTCCTGACAGAGCCATTTTTATCAGTGGACAGTGGCCAGGCTGGACCTCCATCCTCTTGGAGCTGGCCCCTCCCCAGCACAGCGGGGACGGTGGACACTAATGTCCTGAGTGGGACCTCACGAAGGCAGGGAAGACAGCTGCAAACCACAGATGGCCCCAGCAAACCATCTGGGCCCAGTCCATGAGCAGTGCAAAAGCCCTCCTTTCCTGACACAGGACAGAGAGCTTTGAAAAGCCCACCTGCTCCCCTCCTCTGATCCCATTCCCTGGACACTAACCATATCCCTGCTTGGCAACCACTTTCACTCAGCATCCGAGCTGTAGACTCAGTCTTTACTTTCTCTTTAACAGAAATGTGGCAGAGTGTTGTCTCTACAGCCTCTTTGGCTATGAGCAAGGAACTGTGAATCCAACAGCCATCATAGTAGCAAACATGCTCCCCATGCGAAGAAGAAACAAAGAACAGGCTTTTATCAAGAATTAATCCCTACAACCTGGTCTGATGTCAATACGGACTCAGGAACATCTTCCAAAAATCTCAAACTCATCGTGGCCTCGAGAGGGCTAAGATCACTCATCAGGAGAGAATTATCTCCTTGGTACATTGCCTTTAGGCAGGAGAGCAGAGCTCTGCATTTTGTTCAACATATTCTATAGAATCTGAAAGGAGGGCTTTGGACTGGTTCACTTCAGTCACCCTGCAGAGGGGCCTTGCAGGAAACCCTGCAGCCTTCTCTAGGTGCACCATCTAACAATGGTGCTTGTTGCAATCTGGCATGGGAACGGGATTATAGTAATTTGAGCAATTTCTTCTGTTCATGATTCATATAAATTTCTAACCTGATAAAATATTAGCAGTCAAGCATAAACGAAAGTGTTTTACAAATATTTGATTTGCATACTTGACTTTGGCTCAAAGTCAATGAATGTCTGTATTTCTTAGCCGGGTATAAACAACTTTTGATACTGAAATCGAAGAAAAATAATTCATTAATTGCCACTTCTTTCTTCTCATATATGGCATGTTTCCTAGATAGCATATGTAGGGTTTTGTATATAATGTATAAGTGACACCTGGGAGGTTTTAAATACATATTGAGTGATAAAAGCAATGAGTCTTGCTCATCTTATGAAAACATGAGTAAAAACGTCAGTTGGAGGTTGAATTAATATTATAATAGCATCGTTCTCCAACTAGGGTATGAAGAATCCTGGGAGCGTCAGGGAGTGTTTGAAGCCACCAGAAAAATGTGGCACATCTTCCTCAAACTACACTTTATTGAAGAGTATGAACTTTTAAACAGTAAGTAAGACATGTGCGATTTATGGAGTAAAAGTTTTCATATGGATTTTCAGGTAGAATAGACTTAAACTTTTACCCTCGATTCTAGTGTCGCCTCTCCAGACTCCTCCTGTTGGAATATTTCTTCTCTGCCATGGGGCACTGAATAAAGTTTTAAAAACACTTCCCTTATTAAAACACTAGAAGGCAATAGCATGTGCTGTTCTCTCTGACTTCAAGTAATAACGGAGAAAGGTAACTTGAATAAGTGAGCAGCCTGTATTTTAAAATACTTGTGGGCTTAGCACTTCGAGTGATATATACAGAAGACAAGTCTAAGGATGTTTCTAAATAAATTCTTCAATTCCTATCACTAAATGTCTCAATGAATCTGCTTGAATGCATAAAGATCTGCATGTAGTGTATTGTGACTTGACAGGTATCTAACATGTATCTTCTCACATTCTTTTGATAAAGCCAGTATTTGCAATAAAGGCAAGACCAAACTTCAAGCCAAGATCACATATAAATTATCACAAATTTCCTGTTTGAACTCTCAATTGATATTATTTATTATATGCAATATATTGCATGAATTACAATAATTCAGAGATTATTATAATGTATAATTCTTTAATTCATGCATTTAAAGAGTCAGGGACATAGCAGACCACAGGCAGTTTTATTGCCTAGGATTTTTTTTTAATTTTTGTGTAATGGCACTGGCTTTACGTGCTCACACGAATGCTGCCTCATCACTTAACTCCTCGCCTCACCAAGTATGCTGCCCATGTGCAGAGGACTGAGGCTGCAGCTTAGCATTGTTCTTTTTCATTATTTACTCGTCTTGGCCTCCTAGCAGGCATTCACATGCCAACAAAAAATAGCAGTTAGCACATTCGTCAAAGAGGCCCCCAAAGTGCCCGTGTGTGGTGAATGTGCCTTCATAGTCACTGATCATGAAACGCTCAGCCTTATTGCAGCTGAGCTATAATCTCATGATCTGAGGACAAAGGTCTTTGCCTAGAAACACTTAAATGTATTCCACACACATGAAACCAGTAGCAAATAAGAAAGTTTAACAGACTGTGTGAAACCAGGAGACTTTTCTATTGGTTATAAACTGTTGCTTCAAAATGGAAGGAAGGAGTTGACCCTCAGGGCCTGTTTCATGTCAAGGGATTGCATTTTGGAGTAAACTAGCCAGCTAGAATGCCTGCCTCTGTCTTAGTTCTCTCTCTCTCTCTCTCTCTCTCTCTCTGAAGTGTGTGTGTGTGTGTGTGTGTGTGTGTAGTTGCCACAAACAAAACCTTAAAGCTAATGTTCTCTGCCCTCATGGATAGGACTATGTACTTTAACATATTCGGAGACAGTGTTTTGTGGTCAACCCTTGGGGCATACCCCATTGGTATTAGGGTATGTGTGCTAGGACCACAGAGGAGAATATTTGAAATGGGGACTGTGCCAGAAAGCATGGAACCATGGTCTCCTACCCCAGATGTCTACATCATGACTTGTTCATTCTTTTCTATCCATTCTCAACCTGCCCATATTGTTTTACCTCCTCCTCCTTATCTGCCTTGTTTGACTTCTTTAGGACAACGTCGCTCACCATGCCAAGTGAATAAGGGGAGGAAAGGACACTTTATGGGCAAAGTCCATGGCTGTCAGCGCAGAGGAAGGGATAGTAGGTAAGTTAGATACATGATGTCATCAAAACTGCTGTGAGGATTCATATTCCTACTGAGGAGGTGGAAAGGGCCAGTGCAGTTCTGAAGATGACCCTGGCGAATGGTGAGGATTCATCTCGCCACGTGGCTGTTGGGTGGGGATGGGAAATGGATGAACTGGGAATTCCACTGAATTATGGGAAGAAAATCCCTTTGATCCTAGTCCTCTCCCTCAGTGTTGCCTAGAAAAGAAGTTCTTGAAGGCGCTGTTGTAGTTCTTGTTGAAAGCCGTATAGATCAGGGGGTTAAAGAAGGAGTTGGAGTAGCCAAGCCACAGGAAGATGCTTTTCCAGATGGCGGGGATGTCACAGGAGCAGAGGGGACTGATGAGCTCCGTGAGAAAGAAGGGGATCCAGCAGAGTGCGAACACACCAATGAGGATGCCCACCATGAGGGCAGCCCGCTGCTCCTTCTGCTCGCGCCATGTGTCCCCTTCTGTCTGGAAGGTGACAGTGGCATGGCGGACTGTGAACACCATCTGGGGCTGTTTGGCGGGGTCCTTCACCTGTAAAAGACAAGCAGGGGTTTTAGGAGGAGCCACCTCTGTCTACCTGCCAGGCTGAACCTAGACACTGACAGGCCTGGATTCCGCACATCCAGTTCCAGGGAAGGTCCCAACGGATAGGTGTGGGAGCCTGAAGGCCCGTGGCACACACCGTCAGACGTGGGAACCAAGCACTGGAGCTGGGGTGTTTGCTTATGTCTTAGAAATGAAAGAACCGGATGTGATGGAATTGACGTCATGAAAATGGGCTCCCTATTGCTGTCTATTCAACAGAGGCAGTGGCATAAACGAGCAGGTGACATGGTACGCATGACTTAGTGGCAGAGGTGCACTAAGTCATCAAAAGTGTGCTAGATTGTACGCTTACGACCACATTTCCTACCATCTTTATAACATTCGGGCTCCTGTAAGTCCCCTCTATAATGTTAAAACTTTCTAGAACTTTTCCTCTGGCATAAAGATCCTACTGCTGTGCTCTGTAGCATATTCTGTGTGAGGCAGTCCAGTGGCCAGCACACTTCTCTCTGGGTCTATTCTGTATCTTCCTCTATGCCCCTATCTTTATGTAAAACAGAGACCTCAGTCTTTTAGAGCCTCTCCTTGGGTGCCCTCTAAAAGGGCAGGTTTCCACAGAATCAGGCCCTCCAGTTCACTTCCTTCTCTCAAGGAGTGGAATTCCTGGGAAAGGAAGCTCTTGCTCCATTCTGGTCCTATTTTTAGCTGTTGGGAGAAATGACATAATGAGTGTCTACTGATGAGGCAGCCTAAATATGAAGCAACTGTAAATTTACTACATTTGGAAATTACTCGATCCAATCAAAATGTGGGACAGCTTCTGAGTCAGCCATTCTCTGGCAGGTGAGATTGCATTGACATTAAATATATTCTTCCCCTCTCCACCATACTGTGACTCTAGTACACTTAAATGATTTACACAGCCTGTTCTGAAAGAGCATACTATCTTTTAGGCAAAGAACTTTCAGGTCAATCTAACTCACTTAACTCATTCTTGGCCGCATTTATAAAGTGGATTCAAAAGGAATTGACTTACTATCATATGGAATAGCAGGCGGAAATAGGAACACCGTGGTTAAGGCAATGTTACCTGATGAATAAATTACCAAATTTGTAGGATAGACTTGCTGATATTTATTTGCAAAACAGCATAACATCAAGTACTATACACTAAATTAAATTTAAAAGAAGATAATAAATAATAAAACAAATAGTCCATAATAAGGCAACCTTTAAAAACACATATAAAATAAGCACTGAAAATCTCTCTTTCTGTACCTCTTGAAGTAACTCTGTAACCAGAGTTACCTTTGGTTACTGATTTATCAATACATATCTGGAAATGCATTTGAGGGGATTCATTTATAGAAATCCAAACCATAATTAGCTTAATTTTTCAGCATAAAAGAAAGAGGGAAAGCTACCGATTTCCTTAAGAGAATTCAACCCCATAGTAACATCATGGAAGCTGTTTTCCCTATTGTCCCCAAACGGCAATAAAACAAGAATCTAGCTGGACTCTTCAACCCTCTGGAAATTCTGCTTCTTCTTGGCACATTTTTATGAGTGACAATGGGGACACTGGTCATACTGGAGACACTGGTCACACTGTGGAGGCTGATCACACTGTGATCACATAAAGAATGCTGGTCACACTGGAGATGCTGGCTATACTGGAAACACCATGGATTCTGGTCATACTAGAGATGCTGGTCACACTGGGAATGCTGGTTACACAGAAGATGCTGTTCACACTGGAGATTCTGGTCACACTGGTGACACCATGGATGCTGATTACACTGTCGATGCTGGTCACATTGGAGACACCATGGATGCTGTTCACACTGTGGATGCTGGTCACAATGGAGATGCTGGTCACTCTGGAGACATCATGGATGTTGGTCACACTGTGGATGCTGGTCACACTGGAGATACCATGGATACTAGTCACACTGGAGATGCTGGTCACACAGGTAACACCATGGATACTGGTCACACTGGAGATGTTGGTCACACCGGAGACATCATTGATGCTGATTATACTGGAGATACTGGTCACATTGGAGACACCATGAATGCTGGTCATACTGGATATGCTGGTCATACTGGTGAACCCATGGAGGCTGTTCACACTGTCGATGCTGGTCACACTGGAGATGCCGGTCACACTGGAGACACCATGGATGCTGTTCACACTGTGGATGTTGTTCACACTGTCGATGGTGGTCACACTGTTGATGCTAGTCACACTGGAGATACCATGGATACTGGTCACACTGTGGATGCTGGTCACACTGGAGACATCATTGATGCTGGAGATGCTGGTTACACTGGAGACACCATGGGTGCTGGTCACACTGGTGATGATCACACTGGTGATGTCAGTGACACTTAGTGCTTGATTTAGACATTTTTCATAGTTTAGTCATAGAACTCCAAGTTGTTCAGAGAAGGACATTTTTCTATTACCTTGTGAAATGTTGATTATTTTACTGGGCCATCTTTGGTGCTGTATTCAGCATCAACTGGCTTGATAGAAGAAAGAGTGACAGTGATTTAAAATGGTACCTCTGTGACTAATAAAGCCTCCAGCTGCTAGGAGGATCTTGGTTGCTTGTGGAGTTTCAGGTTTCTAATGCCCTCAAATGGTGAATTTGTTTGCTTACTCCATGGCTCTCTGATTTATGGACTCTTTAGCTCTTTGCTGTCTTCTAATCAATGGTTGCAATAAAGCAATTAATTGAGTCTGGAAAATAATGCTCTGTTAATTACTGCACCCAAACTGGTCATTAGTAAACTCACAGAAAGAGAGGAAATAGGGTTAAAAAGTGAACAGTTAAGCCAAATTAATTTTTCCTAATAATCTCTGAAATGCATGTAAAGCACATACCTCAAAATTTAAGATTCATTTATAAATTTTTTTCTAAAGGAACACTTAGCCTCATCTCCCTCAGCAAACAAGTTCTTTGGGGACAGGTACATATGTGTTAGAGCTTTCATTCTTCCAAAATGATTGTGTGCTAAATAATTATTTACCGGTTAATCATAAATATGATATGTTCTTTTATTTCATCCAATCACTCTGCTTTGCCTCTTTAATAATGTCGTAGATAATCAATGGATGACCGTCAATAATGGGTATTGGAATTAAGGGACAAAGACTCCTACCTTGGAAGTGTGGTTTCAGGTGATTTGCAAGTTGGACCACAGAATAAAAATGTTTGATTAAAAATGGTCTTACACATTAAGGAAGGCTCCATGAGGGTGTGAATAAAAATGGCCCCACAAACTTAGGACAAAACTAATTGTTCTATAACTGTAATAACAAACAAGCTTTTTTTCTTGTTTAAACCTCTTCAATTGATCAAGGACAATGAAGTTTTGTGAATATGCACTTGTAAACCAATTAATCCGTGTCAGCCCTCACTTCTGAAAGTCAGCCATTCAGGGTCAGACTCAACCTAATAAACACACCTCTGAGCATCAGTCATCCAACAGAAAACCCCATTCTGCAGCTGATGTCAGTCTGCTGCTCCTCAAGTGTCCCCCAGTGTCTGAACCCACACCACCCCAAATCATGGATGACTGGCACCCAGCTCTGCTCTGGGATATTGCTGTCAAGCATTGCTTCCTCTCACTATTCTGAGTGAAAGATTCAGCTTTGTCTATTTCAGATTCTGAACAGTAGTGGCATCACCCATGGACAGTTCTGGAGGTTCCACTGAGGTCATTTTGAAGACTCCCTGGGATCCTTGGACCACAAGCACATTCACTGGGCCCCACACTCAGCTGTCCTTTGCATCTGCAGCCAAGTGCATCAATCTCAACAAGGATTTGAGTTCCGCCTCATTTCACTGGGCTCTTAATGCTCAATGTATTTTGTTATCCTAAGATTTGTGACCAGGTATGTCCTGGATAAGGTCGCAAGGCTGAGGTGTTTGTATCATGTAACTAGATCTTTGATTGAGAGATCTACCATTAGGTAATTGTCTTAGATCTATGTTTAAAGCTTTCAACCTCTTGCCATGAAGATGTATCATTTGGCAAATATTGTCATGCCATTATTCTACTTATCCTACGGCCGCTTGCTTTGCTGTTGTGTTGTCTACATGTACAAAGCCTTGCTGCATGGGTTTTTGTTTTGTCCTGCAATGCCTTCTTCTGTTGCATACAGAAGGAACTATTCTGTAAGGCATTGGCTTGTTAAGTTTCCAATCTAATCCAAGCAGGACCTGAGCGCTAATGATTTGAAGACCATTATTAGGCCAGTGACCAATTTATGAAAAAGCAATTGATCAAACTTTGCTTGTGGTCCCCTACAAAACTTTTATGAGGGCACTCCTGACTTGTCGAGTGGTGAAAATACATCACTTGGCTCCATTGTTTTCCAGCTTAATGACAGTTGTGTGGACAATTGTGTGTCCCCTTCTGCCATCTGTTTAGTCCGGGACCCTGAGACACTATTCACAAGCACAAACTGTCAGCCAACCACAGTCACCTCCTTCTCGTGTTCCCCTGTGCCATGGCTTGCCCGTGTCAAAATCCCAATCTTCTTTTTTAAGAACTATTTCCTCTTTAAAATTGCATTATGATCCTAACCCTTGCACTTTTCTTCCACAAATGCCAAACTTTTTTTTTACTTAATGAGAAACATCTGATGAATCAAAAATTAATAAGTTATTTAAGAGAAGCTCTAGAAAAATTAGGAGACAAACATCAAATAGCTAAAATTCAGCCTCTTTAATTGGTATTTTGAGGCTTTAAAACAAAATTCTAACTCTGAAATAGTACCAAAGATTTTGTAACCTTCAGAAACCTACCATCTTTGCATATCTCTATCTTGTATTTTTCTATTCAGCTTTATCTGACCTTCTAAATGAATCAGGTTCTTCTCAGGAAAAACACAATCACATTATAAATTTACCAGAAGAAAAATCAGATTTATAGAATTTAAATTAAAACCCTTGTCTAGACCTAAGTTAAGAGCTATAATTAAGAAATATTCTAGGCCAGGCATGGGGGCTCATGCCTGTAATCCCAGCACTTTGAGAAGCCAAGGTAGGAGAATCATTTGAAGTCAACAGTTTGAGACCATGCTGTGCAACACAGAGAGACCCATCGCCACAAAAATTTTAAAAATTAGCCAGGTATGGTAGCATATTCCTGTAGTCCCAGTTACTGAGGAGGCTGAGGTGGGAGGTCTGCATGAGCCCAGGGTTTCAAGGCTGCAGTGAGCTATGGCTGTGCCACTGTACTCTAGCCTGGGCAACAGAGCAAGACTCTGTCTCAAAAAAAGAAAGAAAAGAAAAGAAGCAAAAGAAAGAAAATTAGAAAGAAGAAGAAGAAAAAAGTTTCTAAACTTTTGTTATAGAATTTATAATTTTGTTAGAATATCAAACGAAAATTTTATTTTCTTGAACTATACATGTGTACTCATTAGTTAAATTAACTGAAATCCTCTCATATAAAAAATATGGTTAAAAACAGAAGCATAGAAAATAGAAAAGTTATGTAACCCAGTTGTGAAAATTTAAATATAAAAATAGAAAATATATTACGTAAAGTAATTTTAGAAGGCTTTCTTTTAAGGAGAGGTTGAATAAAGATTCAAAGTAAACTAAATAAAGCTGGGCATGGTGGCTCATGCTCGTAATCCCAGCACTTTGGAGGTGGAGGCAGGAGGATCACTTGAGCTTAGGAGTTTGAGTCCATCCTGGGCAACATGGTGAGACCCCATTGCTATAAAAAATACAAAAATTAGCCAGGTGTGATGACACATTCTTGAAGTCCCATCTACTTGCGAGGCTGAATAAAGATAGAAAATAGACTTTAGAAAACCTTTAAGCAACATGCTTGTGTACACCCAACAGCTGAAGTAGAGACTTGTCCTACTTGTTTTTCTATAAATGGCTTAAACCTGAATTTGGGAATTTAATAAGAAAAAATAAACTGAAATGTGAAGTTGCCAATTTGCAAAATATCCAACATGGGGGTACACATTTCCAGATAGCCTTATAAAGTAAATGCTAGAAATCAATACGAGATATGGCTTTCTAGATAAAACACCCAAAAGGGCCTCTGTTCTCAAGGATTTGAGAGCCAAGATAAGAATTCCTATATATATTAATATCTTGCTAGCAGAAGGAGCCTTGAAAGAATGAACATCTCATGTTGGCTAAAAGACAAAATGACAATTATATACAATCTATCTAATAAAGCCACTCCGAGGAAGGTATTATCACTCAACAATTCTTTGTCTTTTTAAACTTCCAAGGAAAGTTTTCTGTAATGAGATATATAACTATATAAACGTTTTTGTTTATGTGGCTGTCATCATAACTGCCAGTAACCCCACCACTACAGAACAACAGTCATGCCACATACATTTTTAAAGTTGTCTGAAAAGCAAAAAAGCAAATCAACTTGTAGTAAGTTTTTAAAAATTAAAACAAAAAATTTCTTTAATAAAGCTATTGATGGCTGGGTGCAGTGGCTAATGCCTATAATCCCAGCACTTTGGGAGGGTGAGAACACCTGAGGTCAGGAGTTTGATACCAGCCTGGCCAACATGATGAAACCCCTATCTCTACTAAAAATGCAAAAATTAGCCAGGTATTGTGGTGCACACCTGTAATCCAAGCTACTCGGGAGGCTGAGGCAGGAGAATTACTTGAACCCAGGAGGCAGAGGTCGCAATGAGCAAGATCATGCCACTGCGCTCCAGCCTGGGCAACACAGGGAGCTGAAAAAAAAGCTATTGATTATACCAGATAGTGAAACAAGATAATAAATGACAAATTTCTAGCTATATAGTAAATTTTTCAAAGGCTTGAGAGAAAGTCAACTTTATTTAATGGAACAATTCAAGTAGTAACAATCTTTAGCAATCCTGTATGGTAACTTATAACTGATAGATATTTCCGGATCACTAGCAAAAGAATGCTTCTTTAATCTATGACATTCCTACAATAGGTAGGATCTGCTTCCAAATAAAATGTGCTTCAGCCTCGTTCATGATGAGATTATAGCTGATTAGACGTGAGAATGCCTATACTACATGCAATTTTTTAAATTACTAAAGAAATACTCATGGTTCTAGAATCTCCATGGACAAGAGACTCCACAACTAGAAAATTTAAGTGAAGTAGAATGCTTAAGAGTTAAGACTGGTTCTTCCTAGGTTATCATGAATGTTCCTTTTCAGGCAAATATGAAAACATGGGGCCATGCTCTGGGTGGATTGAGGTGACAGCATGGCACCTGTCAAAGAACATTGCCTATTTTAAGGCAATGTCACTGCTTAATTCAGTAACCTGGAGGCTTTGCCTCCTTGTCTCAGAGACATTACAGGCATCAATTCAATTAGTCAACACATCTTCAGAACATTTCATGGTAGCCTTTTAAATCTGATGTACCAAATGTAATAGGCCCCAATTGCTAACATAAACTATCCAATATTTTTCTACTCATTATTGATGGTTCATGGCTACTTTCTCCTTCTCCTGTTGCAACATGCATCAGCCAGCAGCTCTGAAACCCTTAGACAAGGAAGGGGAAACACATGACTGAATTTCTATAATTAAAGTATCCTGGCTCCAGAGAGAACTTTGATGCTCTAGTACCAAATTCAGATCTTTACATGCTTCTGCACAACTGTCCTGACAGATGAGTCAACAGATAATTTTAAAAACAGTATAAACTCATGTAGATCAACATGCAGTATGAACATCACATCTCCACAGAAGAAACTTCATCGTCAAGGAGGACCAGCCACAGTGGTGAAAATCTGGACAGCCATGGTGGTCTCTCCTGCAGCTCTGGCTGAATGAGGACCAAGAAAGGCAGACTGAGAAGGAAATGTTCCCACACACTTAGCAAAAGAATGAGTGCTCTTTAGCCCAGAACGAGTTTTAAACTTACTCTATTGATCAAGGGCAACCCATCTCAATCAAGATATTTTTGAAATTTTGTTATCTTAAGATTTGTCACCAAGTATGTTCCTGTATAAGGTTGTAGGGCTAAGGTGTTTGTATCAAGTCACTACATCTTTGATTAAGAGATTCTACCATTAGGTAATTGTCTCAGATCTGTGTATAAGGCATCAAACCTCTTGTCACACAGTGTACTGTTTAGGAAATGGCGTCATGGTATTCATCTGTCTATCCTACTGCTGCTTGCTTTGCTTTTGCTGCTGTCTGTCTATATGCACAGGGCCTTTTTGCATAAGTTGCTCTCCTGGGTGTAGGTCTGCTGCAGGGATCATATGGGAGTCAAAAGTTAAGCCTGTACAGTCTGTATATGCATTGCTTTGGTACCATTGGTGGCCTGTAATTTTGAGAGTCAGAGCTTTATTAATTTTGTCTGTTATATAGAGAATGAATAAGAATGGGAGGGCAATTAGGGTTAGAATAAAAGAAGGTGAAGTAGTTCACACTGTCTCTACCTCCTGGGTGTCTATAGCACCTGTGTAGATTATTGGTGTTAGCCCCTGAGTACTGAAAGGCCACCAAGGATGGACTCACTCCAGTAAATACCCATTGGAGGAACAACAAATCAACAACAGCATCTCACACAGAGGATGTCATTTACCCAACACTCAACAATTCACCAATCCCTAAGGCCCCATACCTCCCAAAAGTGCTGTTTCAGGTCTTCCCACTTCTGCTCTGCTCAGGGAAATCGTACCTGGACAGCACAGCCCCAGCTCACTCTAGTAAGCAAGGCATTTTTCTTTTGTCATTTTATTTCAGATCTCTAGCAGTGGCTTCCTCATCCTTTGACAAGGGCAAGGCTTATCTGTCTTGTGGTTGCCAGATTCCAGCTCAATGTCTGACCTGGGTTAGGGTTTCATGACATGTATTTAAATAAAACTCGGCAGAGAAAGAAATGAGAGAGAAGTGTTTTGGTTTCCCTAGGTAACAGCTAGCTGGTGGTAGAACTGCGTTTAGAGACTCTGACGCCCACTCCCACTACACAGAGCAATCAGGTGGCCTGGTTTATAATTAACCCTCCAACATAACATAAGGACAGAGGCAGCCCCACATTATATTTAGAGAACTGGATTATTTAGAGGCCTTGCCAAGCCAAGGGACCCATTTTCAAAACTAACCAGGCAGGGGGGTTGAGGGAGAGAGAAAAGAAGAGAGTATATGTGTGTGTGTGTGTGTGTGTGTGTGTGTGTGTGTGTATCTATAGAAAAAGCACAAAGATGCTATAATGCTTTGCTTCTGCTATCACTGAAGCAGAGAAATGAGAGTGCCCCTCATCCTTTTACAACAAGCCTTGGGTTAGAATTGTAATTAACTTTCTCCTTCTAAAGCTATGTTTGGGGTTGATTGTAAATCATATTTTCCTGGATAAACATCAGGGGAGAGGACAATTTATAAAAGGAGGGCCCTTGGGGGTGACTGTCTTCTTATTCCTGGCTTGGAATTTGAGTGGACGTTCATATGCATGGAACACAGCTTCAGGTAGTTTGATGGAAGCTTCAGTGTTCTTACCCAACAGCACTCTTTGTTCTGCTTAGAAATTGAATAGATCAGAGTTTCCCAAATTCAGTACGATTGACATTTTGGTCTGAATAATCCTCTGTTGAGGGGCTGTCCTATGCATCGTACAATATTTAACAGCATTCCTGACCTCTCTATACTACATGCCATTAGCACCCCATCCTCAAGTCTTGATTAACCAGACTGTCTCCAGACAGCCCAAATGTTTCCTTGGGGGCAATATCACCCTTCGCTGAGAAGTGCCGACATAGATAAGAGGACAGGTAGCCTCTGACCCCTTGTTTTCTTCTTTCATCTAGGATGATGCTGTCTCCCCTTTTTCCCTATCTACACCTGTGGTCCCTCTAAGCTTGACTGACTGGGGATGGTTAGAATTAGCTACTGACTCTAGAAAGCACTTGCAGAGCCCAGGGTGGGTCCCCATCTCCCTCCCTAGACCAAAGTCTTCATGGGCAAAGACAACATCTCTATCATTCTCTTATCTCTTGCACCAAGCCTATAGTACGCACTCCATATGCTTAATTGGATTACATTCTTGTTCCAGAGACAACTACAGAAAATGGGGACTGTGTAGACTCCTGGTCTAACCTAAATGTGTAAATTAGATTCAAGGAATCATCCTTGGTAATGAGGGGGGCGTGGTCTTCAGAACTGTGAGTCATAGGGTCAGATTATTAAGAGTCAACAAAAAGCAGGAGTGGGAGAAGGAGAAAAGCTCCCTTGCTGTTGCCATAGTGATTGTCATGCAATAAATGCCTCTTGCAGAGAACTGGGGAATTCTCTTTCCTGAATTTTTAATTTCCTTCTGCAGCCTTACTCACTTTCAGGAAGGTTCTCAGTCACACCTACAACCTAATAGGGCTGTGGGGGAGAGATCCAGAAAGTAACACCCCAAGGCAGTGGAAGCAGATGACAAATGCAGGCTCTGGGACTAATGCAGACCACATCTTCCATCTACGTCAGGATGGGAGGATGCCACAGAAGGACAGTAACCTACGTGATACCATACTTTTAATAAATCAGTTGCTGTGATTTGCAAAGCAAAACAATAGACTAGGATGAAACACTAACCTGCATTGCCTGACACATGGCAGTCTTATCAAATCATGCTCCCACACCTGGAGCCCCCCTCCTGGAATACCCTCATTCGAAGTGCAAGAAGCTGTTGATTTTTCCAGTGTACTGAACCAGCGTACTCCAGATACTAGCTTATCCAGATGTTCTAAAGGGTGTTATAGAGCCATAGAATTTGGGGGCCTAAGGGGACCCTGTAGAGTGATGCCATTGGAATTCCTCATGTTCTGTATATTTAACAAATAACCCACGAGAGAAGGAAAACAGCGTGATTCGCTCTGCAAGAGGGAACACGTCAGGGCAAAGAACACCTCTGATGCCTTCTTCCACTCTCCCAGTGTACTCCCCCTACTCCCAAACCCAAAAAGTTCCACTTTCTACAAGTGTGGGGGGTGGGGCAGGTGGCCTGGAAATACAGCCTGTACAAATGCAAGTCGAGTATTTTTCAGGATTGCTGCAATACCCACCTCCACAGCTTCGGATACGGGTGAGACGCTATTGGTTTTCCTGGAGCCCACGCGGAGCTTGGCAGCCTTGTAGATCTTCCAGTACACGAAGAGCACCACGCAGAGCGGCAGGTAGAAGGCGCCCACGGTGGAGAACACGGCGTAGGAAGGCTCACGGCTGACCTGACACTCCTCGCTGCCCTCAGAGTAAGTCTCTCCCCAGCCAAAAAGCAGCGGGGCCAGAGAGATGACAGCGGACAGCGCCCAGGTGAGCGCGATCATGACGTTGGAGACGCACTTGCGGGTACGGAGCGTGTATTCCAGGTGGCGTGTGATGGACCAGTAGCGGTCCAGCGCGATGGCCGTCACGTTCCAGATGCTGGCCGTGCAGCAGAGCACGTCACACGCTATCCACAGCTGGCACAGCCGCCGGCCCAGCTGCCAGCGGCGCCCGGACAGCTCGTGCACCAGGCTCAGCGGCATGACCAGCGCGGCCACCAGGACGTCCGAGATGGCCATGGACGCCACCAGGTTGTGGGGCACGCGGTGGAAGGTGCGCACACGGAGGATGGTCGCCAGCACCAGCAGGTTCCAGGCGAACGTCGCTGCCACCAGAAAGCCCAGCAAGGTGAGAATAAGCACTCCGAAGACTGAGCGCAGGGGCGGGCTGGGGCGCAGATCATCTTTGCCGAGGCTGCGGTTGGTCTCCAAAGGGAAAGGGGTGGAGAGGGAAAAGGAGGTTAGGTTCACAGGTAAATCCATCTCTGGGTCAGGAGACCGGCCTGGGGTGCTTGCAGGAAGGGTATTCAGGAGACTTAAGGTGCCCACTGCGCCCAGAGCCAACCTGGATGTTTGCAACCTCTGGGCAGTGGTGGGGTTTCTGGAAAGTGCCTGTGAATTTGGCCCCAATCTCCTGCTAGTGAGCATCCGTAGGAGACGGCGTGGCTGCAAGTGCGGCAGGTCTGAAGCCCTGAGAGGCTAAGGAAGCAGAGGCGAGGGGTGCGTCTCCAGCCAGGGCCCGCCTAAGCTGTCAGGAGCCCCGGGCTCCTTGCCTTGGCGGAAAAGGCTGTCTGGCGGCCCAGAAACGAGCATCTCCCCGATGGGGGAGAAGCAGGGCGGCCCGCTGCGTGTGGGTGCGGGAGAGGGGCTGGTGCGTCAGAGCAGTCACTCTCGCCGCTTTGCCTCCCTGCCCACCCTTCTCTCTAGGCAGCAGGCTGCAGCTTTAACTCCGTGCTAGGGAAGCCAATCTGGGGGGAGACCTGCTTTCTGGAACCTGCCTTCTGTCCCGGTTGTCCCCGCCACCCTGTCTGAGGCTGCGTCTCCGCAGAGCGAATGCTGTCGCACCCACCGAGACCTGCCTTATCCAAGTTGAGATCTAGCCCTACGTAAGCCATCAGCTGATAAGGCCTCCTCTCCCCTCCTCCTGGCTTGGAGCGCGCGGCTTTGCTGCTGCGCTCCTGTGCCCCCCTCGCCGGGCGGCTCCCAGCGAGCGCCCCCTCGTGCGGTGCTGTCCGCGGTGCTGCCGCCTCACCCTGCCCGGATGCAGGAGGGTTGGCGCTGTCCACGGTGCTGTCGCCCTTGCCTGAAACGGGTTCCCACGTGGAACAAGTTGACCAATGAACTTTCCGCGAAACGTTCCCCTAGCCACCCACACGCATCCCTCTAGGGGTGGTCTGGAGACTTTGAACACTGCTTTCTCAGCTTTCCATAAGTATCTGCTGTTCCTATAAGAGCTCCGAGTTAGGGGTCTAAGATCGTTTCACTAACTTTTGTTCTCCAGAAGATTTCAGCACATGATTGCTTTCTTCTTACCCAGCTCTCAGTTGCTTCCCTTAAAGGTTGTTTTCCTTAAAGGAGAAGAGGCTCTGAGATAGAAGGTGCTGCTGTTCCTAGAGATGGCTAAGGTGTTGGAGCTAGAATGCTTCACTTGGCTCCAACAGGAATGACTGAAGAATGCTTTACCTCCTCAGAGTCATAAGGTAGCTGTGTAGTCCCCAGTAGTTCCTACTAAATTTGCTTCCTAAGAAGGAAAAATTGGGATACAAATTATTATAAGAGCTCCATCTCACACAAAAGAAAGTGGGAATGTAACTCTCCCCTCACACATGAACACAAATCCCACAAACACATCCATATAAATTGAGAAAATATCAAAAGCTTCCAACAAGAATTTAATATTTAAAGCACCTTATAAAGAGGCACATAAAAAAAGAGCAATATAAAAGAAGCTAAAATTTTACAGCAAACCACCATGGTACGTGTATACCTATGTAACAAACCTGCACGTTCTTCACATGTACCCCAGCACTTAAAGTATAATAATAAAAAATAAGTAAAAAGAAAATTTTAAAATGGCATGACATAAATGGCATCAATGAAAGTAAGGTGGTAATAAGCTTTGTTTTTAAGTATATAAAATGAGTGTCATGAAAGTAAAATGAGTGTATTTACAAGTAAATTTGATCAGAAATATTTTAGCTATTTAAAAGTTAGCAACATGTTATGGTATAAGATTTTGTTTCTTGCAGAGTAAAACAAGAATCAGGAGAATGCACTGAGAAAAGAGAAACTCCTCCACTGGAACCCAGAGGAGAGGATAAAATCATTAAATACAGGATTATTCACAGGACTGTTTCAGACACCACTTAAAAACAGCTGATGGTGACTGCCTGCATGCAGCGACTGTGCAGGGCCCCAATCAAGAAGCAAGCTTGTGCTTGTTTAGGGTACATTACCTTCCTGAAGTCATGGAACTAATTGGAATGAGATGTAAACTATGAATTGTATACTTTGAAAGAAGTTCTGCATCTAGACCTGGAGGAATGGACGAGCTGTGTTCCCCACAGGCAGGGTGCGATGGACCTCTTCATATAAATCTTGAAAGGCATTGTGGGCTTGCAATTATATTCCCTACTGATTCCCCAGGCCACAGCTGTCTGTATTGATAGTCAAGTGATCAACAGAACAGTCTAATAGAGACAAAGCCAAGGACAACTGAGGATAATTTGTTAAAATTAGAGTGTCATAAAGTAAGGGACCGAATAGAATATTCCCACAAAGGAGAGAGCCAATGGAGCATTTCCAGAAGGGACAAACCCTGTTCAGAAAGTCTGGTTTATCTCAAAAATACACAAATGAAAAATCATAATATTTCAGTTTTATCTTAAAGCATAGCCCCAATTTTATCTTGAAAAGATCAAATTTTATCACTGAAAAGAAAAAAATCTGAAAAGGTATAAAACTCCCATCTGCCACACGGTACCTCTGAAATGGCAGCATTGGGAAATATAATTTCCTGGGTTGTCATCTGTTGGGTTAAATTGTTTCTCTTCTTCCTCCCTTACACCTGCCAGATTTATAAATGGAGGTCCTAACCCCTAGAACCTCATAGTGTGACTATATTTGGAAATAAGGTCTTTAAAGAGATGATTAAGTTAAAATGAGGCCATAGATAGGACCTCATTCAATCTGACTGATATCCTTATGAAAAGAGGAAATTTAGACATACAAAGAGACACTAGGGATGTGTGTGCATAGGATAGACCATGTGAGAATAAAGTTTGAAGGTGGCCATCTGCAAGGCAAGGAGAGAGACGTTAGAAGATACCAGCCCAGCCAACATTTTGATTTTGGATTTCCAGCTGCGAGAACTATGAACAAATAAATTTCTAGTGTAAGTCACTCAGTCTGTGGTGTTTTGTTATGGCAACCCCAGAAAGCTAATATACCATTTGACAAAAGATACAACCACATAACTGAACAAAGTGCTATACTGGGGGCAGAGGAAATTACAGACATATCAACAAATCATGGGATGTCTACTAAAAGCTTTCCTTTACAAAATGTAATTTGCAGCCATCTAACAATCATTTAGAGTGAAGACTGGGTTGTCTATTAAGGTTACTTACACTTTGTAATCAAGTCATGTCATTCGCATGTAGAAAAATGCTTATTTTAGATTTTCTATAATGGGAAGGTATTAATCTATTTCATGCAAGTAAGAGCTGCTCATTTGTTATTTTTACTTTTGTTTTTTGAGACAGAGTTTCTCTCTGTCACCCAGGCTGGAGTGCATTGGCGCGATCTTTGCTTACTGCAATCTCTACCTTGTGGGTTCAAGCAATTCCTGGGTATTTTTTTTTGTATTTTTAGTAGACATGAGCTTTCACCATGTTGACAAGGCTGGTCTCGAACTCCTGATCTCAAGTGATCCACCCCCCTCTGCCTCCCAAAGTGTTGGGAATACAGGCCTAAGCCACTGCACACAGCCAAGACTAATGATTTTTAATCTAACAGGGTATAAAACATGTATGATACGATTTCAGATTCCACATCAAAACAACCTTTAAGGTGCTACCACTGGCTTCACAGAAAAAATATCCATAATTATCTGAAGAGTATTAAAATACTCTCTTTTCAGCTGTATATCTATATGGAAGCAGATGTGCTTCACAATCTTAAACCAAAATAACATAACAGATGGAACAGAGAAACATATGATGTTCTAGCTGTCTTGAAGAGATTTGCAAAAATGTTAAACAATGCCATTCACAAGTATTTTTTGGAAAATAGTTATTTTTCATAATGAGGTGTCATTTATGTAAACATGTAATGGATTTATTTTATTTTTTATTATTTTTATTTTTTTTTATTTTTTTCCCCATTTATTTATTTTATTGCATTTTAGGTTTTGGTATTTTATTTTTAATAAATACACAAATATGTGGAAAATGTCTCCAGTTTGTTTTCCAGACTATATTAATATATCTATAACCCATGTAAACAAAAGCTCTTTGGGGTACTTGATTTTAAAGAATATGCAGGGGACCTGCGGCCACCGTGTTTGAACACTGCTGTCACCAGGACATCGTGCTAGTACACCACGTCGGTGTGGGATGTTCATGAGACAAGACAAGCCAGAAAAGACGTCTCAAGTTTACTAGAGACCTCCGTAAAATACGTGTGCTCTAAACTACGAGAAATAATTTTGTCTTTGAAGAAACAGACGCCCACTGCATCATGGAAGATGTCAGGGCTTCAGTGCCCTGCAGCATGACAGAGCATTCCTTTCATTATAAAAATATACATGGTGCACCTGGTACCTCCCCCTGCTGGAAAGGAAACCTCAGGCTTGGTCAGCCCTTTGAATGCCAGAGGCAGCTGCTCTGACTCACATCCTGGTGACGTGGAAAGGCTGCCAGGTTTGGTTGGGGCTAAAAGCAGGAAACAGCTATAGGAGAAGTCCTAGCTGCAGTGAAAACAGCCTACTGCTGGGGCTTTACAACTTGCAAACCTTACGTTACTTGGAGTACCTGTAATGGGAAAAACGCCATGACGATTTGATGACAAACACCAGTAAAAGAGTCACAATATAGACCCTGAGGGTTCTGGAGCTAAGTCACCTCATCTACAACAGGAAACATTACACTGTTGGGAAAGCAGTTTGTGTGAGCCGGGGCTCCGGCAAAAATAGAGCATCTGAGCATGAGACATTAAGTGACGCTTGAGCAAACTATAACCATCGTGATGTGGAATTGTGCAGACTCACACACAAGACTGGGTGGACTCAGCAGCAAAATAGCATAAGACGAAGTGGTGCAGAGCAGAGCTGCATGGAGGGCACAAGCCAGCTCCACAAGAGGGGGCCGAGACCACCCTGCCATCTGTCATCACTGTGCAAGCGCCTACCCTTCAGCTCAAAGCCCTGGCTGCATGGCCCGCTAATGGGATACCAGCAGGGCCAAGGGGGATTCAAAGATGGGTCAGCCTGCTGCATTGGTGCAAGTCAGAAAGAAGACTCCTGCTGTCTCACGGCTCTACTCTGGGTGGCCTTGGCGACAGCAGTCAGGGGACATCCTTCCAAGGGGCAGAGAGCTCCAGGTACTGCACCTGATCTTCCATTTTGTGTGAAAAAAGCTGTGGCCTGAAGCAAGACTGGATACAGACCCATGAGCAGTGGCTAAAGGCCCAGAAGGTGAACGATGGGAAGGAAGGAGGTCTGTGAAAGAGGCATGTAGATGAACCAACGGGAATAAGGACAAAGTGTGGATACCTTTTTATCACTTTTCACATCCTCCAGAGAGCATCCACTGCAGATTAGAACACTGGCAACAGGATGGCTCAGCCCACCGATGACAACCTGTCACTTGTCCACCCCAGTTCAGCACAGTAGTTGAGTGGAGTAACCATAGCAGCAGGGAGGGAAGCCGTGCATGGCTGAAGCAGTGTGGTGTCTCTCAGCAAGCCTGGTCTAGTTACTGCTGCCTAACATCCAACCTGCCAGTCATAGAGACCAATGCTGAACTCCCAAATTGGCACATCCCCTAAGGACATCACCAGCCACCTTGAAGGGTAGCTATTCATCAGCAGGGATGGATCTGCCCCTCCTGTCTGCAGGGTCTCAGGCAGATCACTCTCCAAGGACCTCTGTAAGTTTCCATCTTCTGATACAGGATTGCATTTAGCATCCTTGAAACCAACGGCCCCACTTTACAGCAATGAGCACGTGGCCTCGGGTCCCACACAGACCACTTGTTGCAAGTTGAGCATTTCTCCCGACTGAGAAAAAAGAAGTGTTGAAGTCCCCACCCCTGGTATCCATAAATGTGACCTTCTTTGGAAATAGGGTCTTGGCTAAATTTAAGATTGTTCTGGATGAATGTGGGCCCCAAATCCAATGACAGTAACCTCATAAGGAGAGGGAGATGTGAAGACACAGACATAGAGAGAGAAGGCCATGCGAAGACATAGCTGAGCAATCTGCCACACATCAGTGAACATCAAGGATTGGCAGCAACACCAGGAGCCAGCGAGGCAAGGAAGGACTGTTCCCTGGACCCCTCAGGGAGCACAGCCCTGTCTGCTGAAACCTTGATTCCAGATCTATAGCCCTTACTCCGTGGGAAAATTAATTCGTGTTGTTTTAAGCCGCAGAGTTTGTGGTACATGGCTGTAGCCACCTAGGAAATTAACACGCTATTCTACCCAGAAACTGCCAGCCTGATGGAGTGGGGGAACAGCCTCTCAAATGTTCTAGGGAGATACCACTAGGAGATACTACTCTGCAGCACCATTCCTCTATAGATAGTAATACCATACATCGATGTCATTTTATGGGACTGTGCCTTTAAGGTGGACTATACAGACAGGCCTGGAAATCACAGAATAGAAGCACATCGTCATGCTTCCTGTCACAATCAGTGACCACCTGGCAAAATTGTCCTTCTTGTCCATGTGACTTTAGGCTCTGTGGGTCTAGAGGTTCCAGCTCGTAGAAAGACAGAGCTTCCATCAGGTGCCACAGGAATAGTTTACTGTAACTTTTTCGCTTTGGGCTGCTCATGCCAAAAGACTAGCAGGCAAGGACAAGGGTCATCAACCTGACAGGGGTAACTGATTGTGAGGAGGTGGCAGGGTACAGCTATGGAGGAGGCAGAGAAGGATGCTGCATTAATCCATTCTCATGCTGTTGTGAAGAAATACCTGAGACTGGGCAATTTATAAAGAAAAGAGGTTTAATTGACTCACAGTTCCACATGGCTGGGGAGGCCTGAGGAAACTTATAATCATGGCAGAAGGGAAAGCAAGCACAACCTTCATAACCAGGAGGTAGGAAAGAGAAGTGCCAGCAGAGAAAATGCCAGGTGGTTATAAAACCATCACTATCATGGGAACAGCATGGGGGAAACCTCCCCCATGATCCAATTACTTCCCACTAGGTTTCTCCCATGACATGTGGCTATGACGGGAACTACAATTCAAGACGAGATTTGGGTAGAGACACAGCCAAACCATATCAGATGTGCCTGGCAGCCAGGTGATTGGTGTGGATGTGCCATTCTCCAGAATGTAAATACGTAGATGTGGCAGTCAGGCCATGAAAAGAGCTCAATGATCAGTGGGTAAGATCCCTCAGGGATGAGGGCCTTACCTGAGGGATGATTCTGACACCAAGGTCAACAGAGATGCTAGCATAGGTGCAGAGAAACACAGGCAGGTAGTGGAGAAGGGAGATGAGGAGTATCTGTGACAGCCTTGAGGCCAGCTGCAACAGTGAGGGTAATGCCTGATCCACCAACAAGAACCCTGGATGGAAAGAACTCACTGAGAAGCGAGTGGGCTTGAGGGTATAAGAAGTGGACTGCAGTGGACGCTATGGTATTTCGTGTAGGTCCCTTCCTCTGTACCGATTCCTCCTTCCCTAAATTCTGGGTATCAGCTATTGATGGCTCATAGCTACATCCCTCATTGGGAATTGAGCTCTGCTGAATAAAACAGGCTTCCCACTGTTGTCCCAATGTTGTCCCATCCCAGAAGGTGACCTGAAACCAGGGATTGACTGATGCAGGAATAGACAGTCCCAGCTCCCTTGCCTCGATCTGGGACAGTTCTGATAGGCAACTCCTGCTCAAAGCCCCTGAAGGATCGGTCGAGGTCTCAATTGTAAATACACTGACCACCTATTACAGTATTCAGCAAGTGCAAATCCTTAGATGAACAGAAAATTTATAGCCTAGGAGAGCTCATCTTCTGAAGAAAATCAAAATGCATATGCCACAAAATAAGGTTTCAGACAACAGCAGACCACATATACAATGACAGTCCCATAGGATTATGATGCAGCTAAAAAAAAATTCCTAACATCTAATGAGTCAACATATTACTCACCTGTAATCCTGATGTAAATAGTAACATTTTACGCCTTCATGGCGTAGGAGCAATAGGCTATCCCATATAGCCTAAGGTATAGTAGGTATCCCATATGGATTTGCATAAATACACTCTATGATGTTTGCAAAACAGCAAAATTGCTTAGCAGTGCATTTCTCAGAACATATCCCTATTGTTAAGTGACACATGACTGTACCTATTTATTGGATAAAGTTACCAGCCTAAAATGAGTAAATTTTTGAGATGAGATTACTTGAAGTATCTTATTCTAGAATAGAAATTATTTGTCTCTACATTCTTACCTGTCTCACTTAGAAATGTCCCATAATATAAGAGGGTAAACATGAGTCTTAAAATGGTCATTATATTCATAACATTAAATTGTTATCTTGGGAAGTGTCTAACAGCGGGATGTGTAACGCTTCTTGTTAATAGTCAAGTATCTTTTACTCATAGACCAGGTGCAAAAGCCACAGTTATTTTTGGTTTGCTTTTGCCCCTTGCATTCCTCGGGTATCTGAATTAAAGTGAAAGGAAACAGCAATACATGGGAGGGGGCTGGGGAGTAATAAAGGCCCTTCTCCTGACTCTTCTTTAACCAGGCCAGTAAGATGCATCTGCAGTTTACCAGGCGTATTTCAGAAAGCTACTTTTATCATAGGCTTTTCCTTCTCTTTGGCAGTGGGGTGAAAGCAAGAACTAGTTTGGCATTTTGTGAGGTCAAATCTGTCTTCAGCTACTAGAACCATCTGGCTTTTTGGAGGATAGCCCCAATATTCAAATGGCTGAGTATACTGTTGATAGAAAGCCATACAGAGAAACACATTTTACATACAGGTCTTCCTTACAAAGAAAAGAATGAAGTCCTTGAGGACACCTTGAAGCCCAGAGCTTACAGGAGTTGCCCCCACCCCTTCCCTAGCTCTTCCACCAGGCTGGGGGCTGTGGCAGGTGCCTCTACCCAACTCCACCCCAGGCAACAGCCACTCCCTCAGGCTCTGCTCTCTCCCCTTCTCCTGGCTTCAGGACTAAAACCAGGCTTAAGTTGCAGCATCACCTGGCTATGCCTGATAAGGAGGAAAATGTCTATAACTGAAGAAATTGCAAGGAGAGTGTACAACATTCCAGCAAGAATTAGGGGAGGACCCTGGGGACTAGATCTTGAGGGAGCAAATGTCATCTGTTGGTGCAGATATAAAACTGAATAAGGAAGAACTTGTAGGTTTGGGAGTGCTCTCTCAGGACATGTTTATGGCAGCACAATTCACAATTGCAAAATCATGGAACCAACCCAAATGCCTATCAATCAAAGAGTGGATGAAGAAACCATGGTGTATATATAAACAATGAAACACTACTCACCCATAAAAAGGAACGACTTAATGGCATTCTCAGTGACCTGGATGAGATTGAAGAAGGTTATTCTTTTTGCATTTGCTTGAGATGGAGTTTTGCTCTGTTGCCCAGGCTGGAGTGCAATGGCACTATCTCGGGCTTACTGCAACCTCCGCCTCCCAGGTTCAGGTGATTCTCCTGGCTCAGCCTCCTGAACAGCTGGGATTACAGGCACCCACCACCACACCTGGATAATTTTTGTATTTTTAGTAGAGACAGAGTTTCACTATGTTGGCCAGGCTGCTTTCGAACTCCTGACCTCAGATGATCCACCTGCCTCGGCCTCCCAAAGTGCTGGGATTACAGGTGTGAGCCACGGCGCCCGGCCTGGAGACCATCATTCTAAGTGAAGTAACTCAGGAATGGAAAACCAAACATTGTATGTTCTCACGATATGTGGGAGCTAAGCTATCAGAACTCAAAGGCATAAGAATGATACAATGGACTTTGGGGACTGGGGGAAGAGTGCGGGGGAGGGGGTGAGGGATAAAAGGCTACAAATATGGTGCAGCGCGTATTGCCTGGGCTATGGGTGCACCAAAATCTCACAAATCACCACTAAAGAACTGACTCATGTGACCAAACACCACCTGTACCCCAAAAACCTATGGAAAAACAAAATAAATAAACCTAAACAAGGAAGAACTTGTAGATTTGGCGGCACTACCTCAGGACATGGGTCTCAATACCCCTGCAAGGACGCCATGGGATGTGGCACCCACCACCAGTGTGGCTATCAGCAGCCTGGGAAATCCTGAGCTGCCTTGGCAGATGGGAGAGGAAGGAATGAAAGGGAAGTGGGCTTGCTGGGACAGATAGATTATGTATGGCTGGAAGATTCAGAGGATTATGTTCCTGGGGGGTCCAGAGCAAGCCCCCTTCACCGAGGCCATCAGGAATGAAATAATGAAAAGCTCAGTGGCAGATCTCCTCAGAGGCCAGGAATGATGGCAAAAGGTGGATCACACACACGTGAGTTCACTCATATCCATGCAGACGATTCTTCCATAGGTTATTGGGGAACAGGTGGTGTTTTGTTACACCGGAAGGTATTTAGTTGCCCAGTGACAGGGGCCAGGCAAAGGCATTTGATCACCAAAAGCTAGAAACTCAGAGTGACCATATACCAAGGAGGTGTGGCCAAGGGTGCTGGACCCCCTGGGGTACAGGGAGAGGATTAGAGAGCACAGCACCCCCCGTGGCAAAATAGGCAGGCCACCAGCCAGGGTGCTGCTTTAACTTCTACCACCCAAATCAGAAAGACCTAAAAGCCACAATCCCTTGCAGACTGAGACCAATTTCCAGATCTAGAAGCCACTGACTGAAGAGGAGCCTGGGTCCTGGCAGGAAGGACCCTGCGATATCACATCTGGCATCAGCATGGCAATTCCCCTGGTCCTTTCCCAGAGAGACCCACAGCCATCTCCTTAAGCAGCTGAAAACAACCAAAAGCAGAATGCCCACACAGGTTGAGGATTAGTGGACCCAGGATCACCCAGTGTTATTAAAGCTTTCTAAATGCCTCTCACCCTCGGCTCTCACCTTAGCAGGTTACCTGGTGGTGTCCATTGAACCTTGTTTCCTGAGGGGTCTGGACCCTTGGGAATCATACCTGTCTCAGCCAGCAGCACCTACCTGTTCCCAGGTACAATGAGGACCCAGAAGTGGAGTATTTTTCTTTCCAGCTCCATGACCCAAGACCATCAATCCACACATTCTCACATCAGGCCACACTCGGAGGATTACTAGGTGCTTCGGCTACCTCTTGTTCACCCCACTGATGAGGGAGGGATACCCTGCCCTAAAAGTATAAGATGGAAGAACATGCGACACCTGGCCTTGGACAGACATGATCAATGGCAATTTCTCGGTCACGTAGACTCACAGCCCAGGGAGGAGGACCCTGTGCCAAATGAGGCTGCACTTGGGAACAGAGTGCACTGGTTGGGGGAGAGGGAAGCAGGCTTTGTAGTGACAGGGGGCAGGCGGCTTGGGGGAAGTGTGGTGACCCACTCCAGCAGGAGAATGTGAAGAGCCTGTCTGAATAATTCCAAGAGTTGGCCGGGAGGTGGAACCCATTAGGTTGTGGGCCAGGTGGGATGCAGCCTACCCACCTGATGGGAGAACTCCCTGGGTAGGAGTCTCCCGCTGGGTGGCGGCGGTGGGGAGGCGGTGTGTATCTGGGGAGAGAAGCAGACCTCAAATATTAGACCTCAGAGCCCTGCAGACCCAAAGGTGTCAAGGCAGCTCTTGAAATTTTAGGTCCTACAATGGACCAGGTGCCCTATTTAAATAGCTTCAACCACTGGGGAAAATTCCCCTCTCTGCATTCTTGCAAGGGCATCCTTGAATGTGGCCATAACACAGCTGTCACGCATTTGCACCCATATAATGAGCCAACTGAATCATCAACCAGGCTCAGGTTTCTCCTCCTCCTTCACTGTCATACAGGATCTCCAACAAGGCTGTAGTAGGAACTGGGGCAGTGGCTCTGGTGAAACTGGTGGGCGATGAGGGGCTTTGGGATACCTGCTCATGCAGTCAGGCTCCTGGAGCTATTTGTGGGCCGATACCTCAGGCTACCTTTTCTTTCAGGCAAAGCCAACACACAGATTTACTTCTGGAAATTTTGTCCCATGGGAAGATGGTCATTGATTCCTGTGTTTCAGAATCACCCCTAATTGGGGCTTTAATGCAGCAAGGGTCCTCTGCCAGCAGGTGCCAACACACTCCACAGACCCCGCAGGGAAGAGGCTGCACCTTTTTTCTATTAACTGATCAATAGTGAACGTGCCGTGAGGCAATGGGTGTGAGTGGAGGGAGAGGCAGTGAGTGGTGGGAGCAGGCAGCAGCGGCCCTGAGCCACCTGCCCGTGGTATTTGCTGAGCATCCTGATGTGCTCGGTGCCCAGTCCCCCATGCTATTTCTGTTTAATAATTGATTGCTGCTGTGCATGCCATCTTAATGATTCTGGGTTTTGACTGATCCACCCTGTTTGCAGCGATTCATTAGGTTGCTTTCAGCGCAACTTGGACTTACTGAAGAACTCTCTTACTCTCTCCTTCCCTTAAAACGGGCACCCTTCTTAGTTAATTATGGTAGATGCACCTAATAGCAATAATGTAACCTATGCAGACCCTAAGAATGACCCCATATGGCAGACACACCTGAATGTGTGTTCACAGTGGTAAATGAGGGCAATCTGGAGATTCATTCCTTGGCTATGAGGACTATCTGACCACCTGGCCTGTCCCTCAAAATGCAGGCAACATAGGGGTTCAAGCCCCTTTGTTTTGGGTTAAATGAAGGTTTCCAGGTGGAGGTTGCTGGAAGGAGGTATGGAAGGAAAATCTTGGGGCCCCAAAATTGCTAAGCTAAAGGGAATAGTCAAGCTGGGAACTGCTCAGGGAAAAAAAAATCTGCCTCCTATTCTTCTTCTTCTTCTTTTTTTTTTTTTTTTTGTTTTTGAGACAGAGTTTTGCTCTGTCACCCAGGCTAGAGTGCAATGGTGCAATCTCGGGTCACAGCAACCTCTGCCTCCCAGGTTCAAGCGATTCTCCTGCCTCAGCTTCCCTAGTAGCTGGAATTACAGGTATGCACCATCATGCCTGGCTAACTTTGTGTTTTTAGTAGAGACGGGATTCCTCTATGGTGGTCAGGCTGGTCTTGAACTCCCTATCTCAGGTGATCCGCCCACCTCGGCCTCCCAAAGTGCTGAGATTATAGGTGTGAGCCATCACGCTAGGCCTAATCTGCCTCCTATTCTATTCGAAGTCATCCCTCTGCTCACTGATATAGATGCACATCTGATTGCCTCCTTTGGAAAGCCTGATTAGAAACTCAAAAGGATGCAACCATTTGTCTCTCACCTACCTGTGACCTGGAAGCCCCCTCCCTGCTTCGAGTTGTCCGCATCTTTCTGGATGGAACCATTGTACTTCTTATATAAGTTGTTTGGTGTCTCATGTCTCCCTAGAATGTATAAAACCAAGCAATGCCTGACCACCTTGTGTACATGCCATCAGGACTTCTTGAGGCTGTGTCACTGGTGGGCATCCTCAACCATGGCAAAATAAACTTGCTAAATCAACTGAGACCATCTCACCTATTGGGGGGCTCACAGGGCATGTTGTGAAAATGTTCAGTAAGCTGCATGCTTTCTGGGGGCAGTAGCAGTTCTCCCTGCCTGCCACCATGGGCCACCCTGTATATAAGTTCCCCTCAGTAACCCCAACTCTCCTTTGCTGGCTCTGGGTCTCGTCTTTGGCCTCTTGAACTTGGTGCCATCCCTATTGGAGTTAAAAGTGTTGGGACAACTAAATTCCTCTTCAAAGACAACTTTCTGGTCATAAGTTGTAAATCAATCCTACCCCCTTCTGTTTTTCACAAATCGTGAGTTTATCCTATTTGGAAAAGTCTAAATCTTAGCTGATCCACAGTCAGGATCAGCTTAGATTGTGCTGTCCAACCCCAGCCAAAGGGGGAAAGACACAGAAGCAGGAACTGCGTTAGGGTTAAAAAGCCCTGCTCTCCTCTGTTACATGTGCTCTTGTGACTGCTACAGGCGTGGGCAGCACCCTTCTGCAGAATTAAACTTTGCCTTGCTGAGAAACTTTTCTTCTTAGTGCTGATTTTCTTCCTCTGTGGCACAGAGAACTTAATTCTAACAATTCTAACAGCCTGGTGCAACAGTTACCTGCAAAATGGACTAGACAAATGTAGCCCCAAATCCAACAGGACACGCATTGTACCACTTTCTTCAAGGTGGTATCCTTTCACTTTAGAGGGGATATTCTAATATATCCCATGCTACTAGATGTCCTCCCAGAAACATCTCTTAGGGCTTATGTTCCATCTTCTAGCAGGTATATACTTTACTGGGATTTCTGTTTGTATTTGCTAGTTCCTCCTCAGCAGGTGCACTTAGAATCACATTATCCATATAATGACCATCTGGTATTATTTGGGATGTCAATTTCCTTCAAGAAAATATAATATGGAGAGCAGAATAATTGACAAAACCATAACATAACAAAATGAAGGTCAAGGTGGGTTGTTTCTGTTTGTTTTTGCCAGCTTGATTACTGCGTACCAGGTTCCAGGGGTTATGTTTATTTACTCCACCAAAAATATGGCATCTGGGACTACAGCTGTAATCACCATAATCCACATTCATTACCCAAAACCCATTCACTCATCTTTTATACTAGCCAAGCAGATGATTTAAATAATGACACAGTAGGAAGTGACCCCTTGCATTCTAATCTCCGTAAGTCTCTCAGGATTACAGGGGTGCTACAGGGAGCAGTTTCACAGGATTTTACTTAGCCCTTCTTTTCCACACCAATTTTACTTCACAGATGAGGGAGCTGATGTCGACATTCTGCAGCTGATGAAGTGTCTCATTCGGGAACAGGGGTGGGCAGCCACGATTTGAGTCTGTGTGCTCACTGGACCCACAGCAGGATGGACTTTGGCCGAGATTTTCTCTCCTGACCTCCATAATCCCTGCTGTGACTGGTAGACTGTGGTGGTGGGTGGAGGCCGCAGAGATCCACGTGAGTGCAGATACAGTTTCTTATTTGAATCACCCTGCCCCTAGCAAAGTATAAGACAGGACATTAGGTATAAGGAATTCGTTTGGGAGGTGATCTCTGAAAGCAGGAGAAGGGAAGCAGAGAGAGTAGGTATGAGGAAGGAGAAGCCAATAAAAAGACACTGGAGAGCTGGTGTGCACTGTGGGCATGTGAGGTGAGCTCCACCTAAAGTCCATCCCAGAAGAGCAAGAGGCCACAACGCTCATCCACTGACTCCTACACCCCATTGGTTGACGTTTGCCCCCAAGGCATCAGCCTCACCACCCCCATTTCTGGGAGGGTTCTGCGTGCAGGCTAAGTCCTCATGGTTGTGAAGCAAGCCCTGAGGCAGGAGGGTGGAGAGTTGGAGTACCACGTTGTGGGGTACATGAAACCGTCCTGCTGAGCTGCAGCTGAAGGCACAACCAGACCCCAGGGAACGGGAGCTTCCCCACAGCCAGTGCCTAAAACCTCCTGCAGGGGTGTGCATTTCCCTTGCATGGGGGTAAGGGGCCAAGGGTCTTCCTGAAGACATTTGAAGGGAGGTGTGTAGTTTGCAGGTATGGCCACATTGTGGGGAATTTCCGCAAAGCGGCCCAGCCTTCTCTTCAATCAAGTGTTCCCAGGTCCAGGAGTCCAGTGAGGGGCTTTGAAACTCAGCTGTAGCCTGGGCACTGTGGCTCACACCTGTAATCCCAGCACTTTGGGAGACCAAGGCGAGCAGATCACCTGAGATCAGGAGTTCGAGATCAGCCTGGCCAACATGGTGAAACCCCATCTCTACCAAAAATACAAAAATTAGCCAGGCATGGTAGCACGCTCCTGTAATCCCAGCTACTCGGGAAGCTGAGGCAGGAGAATCACTTGAACCAGGGAGGCGGAAGTTGCAGTGAGGTGAGATCACACCACTGCGCTCCAGCCTGGGTGACAAAGGCAAAATTCCATCAAAACAAAACAAAACAAAACAAAAATTCAGCTGTGGCAATTTAAGTCTAATTTCTGCCCACCAGACCCAAAAAGGTTATTATTATTATTATTAGGGTAACATCTTATTAGATTGCCCATACATTCTACTCCTAAGGTTCCATAATTGACAAGCTACCTCCTGGGATACTGTGATGAAAATGCTTTGATTGTCTCTTTCCCTAGTGTCTACTACATAAATTTTGTTAACCATGTCTCTGACAGTTGTTTCCTCTCTGGGACTCCATTGTTTCCATTCAAAGCAGGAGTCCAATTCAATATGTCATTTTTCTTTCATCCTCTCTATCCTACCTATGACAGCTTCCAACTTTTCAAGGATGGGCTGGGTGTGGTGACTCACACCTGTAATCTCACACCTTGGGAAGTGGAGGCTGGTGGAATGCTCGAGCCCAAGAGTTCAAAACTAGCCTGGACAATGTGGTGAAGCCCTGTCTCTACAAAAGATACACACACACAAAAAAAAATCAACCAGGCGTGGTGGTGCATGCCTGTAGTCCCAGCTACTCAGCAGGCTGAGGCAGGAGGATCATTTGAGCCCGGGAGGCAGGCGGTTGCAATTAGCCAAGATCACGCCACTGCACTCCAACCTGGGTAACAGAGCAGGACCCTGTCTCAAAAAAAAAGGAAAAAAAATTTCATGGATGTTTCTGCTCTCTTTAACAATGCATTTCTGATTTTTTAAAACTTTTCTGTTTTGGAAAATTTCAAACATACATAAAACCAAATTGACCAGCATAACACAATTACACATACTCATCATCGTGACATGTGGTTCCCTCCAGATGACACCTTCTCAGGGGCATGACTCATAACTTATTTTCATATTTGTTCTCTTATTCTTTGGAAAAATTGCTGGTTTGTGAAAGACTATAGACATTAAGAAGTGCCATTTGGTCCTGGGCCCCAGTGGACTGAAGACCTGTGGTTCTTCTAAGCACGGATATTGTGGGTATATCTAGGACCCATTCTGTTCTTAGTAACTCCCTTTTCCATATCTCTTACTTCAAAAACACTTCTTAACTAAAATATATTTTAATATATTTAGTATCAACACATGAAAACTTTTTTCTTTTTTTTTTTTTTTGAGACGGAGTTTCGCTCTTGTTGCCCAGGCTGGAGTGCAATGGTGCAATCTCGGCTCACCACAACCTCCGCTTCCCGGGTTCAAACAATTCTCCTGCCTCAGCCTCCTGAGTAGCTGGGATTACAGGCACGCACCACCATGCCCAGCTAATTTTTTGTATTTTTAGTAGAGACGGGGTTTCACCATGTTGACCAGGATGGTCTCGATCTCTTGACCTCGTGATCCACCCGCTTCAGCCACCCAAAGTGCTGGGATTACAGGCGTGAGCCACCGCGCCCGGCTCACACGAAAACTTTTTAGATAAAAGATTGAAAGGAACAGAGACACGTAGTCCGTGGAGACTTGTTCTCATTAATTCTTGTCATCGACTCCCTTGAACAAAGTTCAGGCATATATGACACACACTGGGAAAGTGGCAGAAATAGTCTTGATGGGACAAAGCTCCATGTGGCATGACCACAAATCTGGGCAAAATTTGTCTCCTTCCACAGCCAGAAGATGGCATTGCCCTAAGACGAGACTTGGTGCTGCCAAGACACTTCACCGATTCAGTGATGAGAACACATAGGCACGTGGCAGAACAACCTACACTGTAGGAGGTGAGGGTGGGAGGAGGGAGAGTATCAGGAAGAAGAGCTAACACCTTAATATCTAGGTGATGATCTGTGTAGCAAACCACCATGGCACACATTTGTCTATGTAACAAACCTGCACATCCTGCACATGTACCCCAGAATTTAAAATAAAAGTTGGAAACCAGAGTGAATCAAATACCTTTATAGCCTTGAAGTTTCAAAGCAAAATCTGCAATTGCAAATGTAAGCCACAGAGTGCTTTGGAGTGACCTGTATTGTCTGTCACATGTGTGTCCAGCAAATCGTAGCTCAGCACTTGACTTACTTGGAAGGGGAAACACCAAAACATTGCCAGGATCAGAAGAAAGCTGACTCTTGGAACTCTTACTCAAAGTCTCCTTGGGCCGGATTTCCAATAGTTGCTCAACTCACTTCTCAGGTCAGACACAGCACCCAGCATGGTGGCTTTTGCCTGTAATCTCAGCACTTTGAGAGGCTGAGACGGGCAGATCACTCCATGCGAGAGTTTGAGACCAGCCTGGGCAACATGGTGAGACCCTATCTCTGCAAAAAATACCAAAATTAGCCAGGAATGGTGACATGCGCCCGTAGTCCCAGCCACTGGAGAGGTTGAGGTAGGCGGACCTCCTGAGCTGGAGGAGGCGGAGGCTGCAGGGAGCTGTAATGGCACCACTGCACTATACTCTAGCCTGGGTGACAGTGACACCCTGCCTCAAAAAAGAAAAAAAAAAAAAAAGAGAGAAGAAGAAGAAGCATGTTGGCAGAGAATTGGGACTGGCAGCTAGGGAGAGGCAGTTAGACAGCTACTAACAGATGGTAAGACATGACAGTGATGAGCGGGAGGAAAGGCAGCAGGCTGGTGCTGCGCAAACAGGCATGGAGTCCGTGCAGGATCAACGGCTTTAAAAATGGGCACAGTTCAGATCATGTAGGTGGTGAATGTGGAAACAGTGATTAATCATGGTTCCATAAGAGCCCTGAATGAGCATGGCTTAACCCCAAGGCACACGTCACTCTTGAAGAGGCCAAGCCCTGTAGGGCATGGTGAGAGGATTGCCATATGAATGTCATCGCCACTCAATTGAGAGCGCACAACCGTGAGCTGAGTTTTCCAATCCCTCCCTGGACGACTTCTCCACTTCTGCTCTCTGTATCGCAGCCATGGAGCTGATTCCTCAGGAAGTCAGCACTGACGCATGGATGGAGCATGAACCCTGCAGCCTGGATTCCAGTCCTGACCCCAACAGATTAGCTCTGTGACCACTGCTAAATGCTCTCCTCTCAATTATAACACTGGACAATCGTGTCCACCCTGCCTCAGCAGACAGTAAGATGCTACACAGCATGTCCAACAAAATAGCTAATATTGAGATAACACCAAATGTGGTAAGGTATAGATCAACTGGAACTCTCATGCATTGCTGGAGTCAGCATGGGAGTAGGGATCCAATGTTCCTGTGGTCAAGAATAAGCATCACAGCCTGAATGCAGCACAATCTCATCATAGCGTCCTAAGAAACTGACAAAAGCACAATGAGCTCTGTTACCCTGTTCCTTCTAATAAAGTTGGTATGTCACAGGTTACCATCAGGTAAGGTAAAGACAGAAGCAGGTGTTGACTGTTGTGAGCTGGAGAGAGTGCTGGCTCCACCTAGAGGGGCAGCAACTGCTCGGCTCCGGACAAGTGCTATACAACAATGTCCTCAGATGTCCCGGTTCAAGAAAAGCCAAACATTGAGGTGTCTATGCAAAAACCCAACCCTTTTTTCTTTTCTAGAAACCGTATCACATCTAGTCATCATTAAAACAGACCATTTGAAAACACAAATCAGACACGTTATTATACATTTGTCCAAATCCATAGAATGTACAACACCAGAAGTGCACCCTAATGAAAGCTGTAAACGTCGGGTGATAATGTCTCAGTGTAGGTTCACTGCTTGTAACAAATGCACTGTTCTGTTGGGGATGCTGAGAATGGGGGAGGCTGTACCTTTGTGGGGGCAGGAGGTATACGTGATCTCTTCTTACCTTCCTCTCAGTTTTGCTGTGATCCTAAAACTGCTCTACAAAATAAAATCTGTTGGACAAATATAAATCAGACCACGTGACTCCCCTGCTCAATGTCTCCCAAAGAAATCTAAATCATATCTGTTATTTCTTAGAATATAAGAAACATTAATTAGTAGAAACTATATATGGAGATTAGAAAAGCAATAGCCTTGTTTTTCAGGTAACTTGTTCACAGTAAAAACTGAATCTTTTATCACTTTTAAAAATCAACTTTATTGACTGGGTGCAGTGGCTCATTCGTGTAATCCCAGCACTCCGGGAGGCTAAGGTGGGCGGATCACCTGAGGTCAGGAATTCAAGACTAGCCTGGCCAATGAAACCCCATCTCTACTAAAAATACAAAAATTAGCCAGGGTAGAGGTGGGCGCCTGTAGTCTCTGCTACTCCAGAGGCTGAGGCAAAAGAATCGCTTGAACCCAGGAGGCAGAGGTTGCAGTGAGCTGAGATCACACCACTGCATTCCAGCCTGGGTGAAAAGAGTGAGAGACTCCATCTCAAAAATACATAAATAAATAAACTTTATCAAGATATAACTGAAATACAGCAAAATGTGCTCCTTTTAAATGCCTAGTTTGTTAAGTTCAGACAAGTGTCGTCTTTCATTAACAGCCTCCAATCGCGATATAGAATATTTCTATCACCCCAAAAAGTTGCCCCTGAACTCAGGCCATTGTTGACCTTATTTCTATAACTACAGATTCATTTTTTTGCCTATTCCAAAAATTCACGTAAGTGAAGTCACACAGTTTGTAGTCTTTTCATTGTATGGATATATCACAACATGTTTATCATTCATCTGTTGGTGGATTTCATGCTGTTTTCATCTTGCAGCTATGAGGACTAAATAGACCGTGAACATCCATGTACAAGTGACTTTGTGGACATATGTTTTTATTTCTTTTCGGAAAATATACGTAGGAGTGGAATTGCTGGGTCATATGGTAAACACTTAGCTGTATAAGAAACTCTCAAATCCCTCTCCAAAGTGGCTGGTTGTACCGTTTCCCACTGACTCCAGCAATGCGTGAGAGTTACAGTGGATCCACACCTTACCACATTTGGTGTTATCTTAATATTAGCTATTTTGTTGGACATGCTGTGTAGCATCTTATAACTTCAATTTGCATTTCCCTAATGAATAGAGATGTTAGACAAGTGTCCATGTGTTCATTGAGGTGCTTACATGTCTTCTCTTGTGAAATATGTGTTCTATTCTTTTGTCCATTTTTATGGCTTTCAGTTTGTTGTCTTATTGTTGAGTTGAGGAGTTCTTCATATTTTCTCACTACAAGTCCTTTGTCAGATACATGAATCACGAATATCTCCTCTCATTTGGTGGAAATTGAATGACGACGTGCCTTGGAGTTATCTTCTTTGGTTTATTCTTCTTGAGGTATTTGCTTGGCGTCTAGTGGGTTCACATTAGAGAGCAGACATGGAAAATAGTTATCATTTCTACAAATAGTTTTCTCTCTCTCTGGGACTCCAACTACATGTATGTGAGGTTTCTTCATTTTGTCTGACAGGAACTAAGGTTCTGATGATCATTGTTGTTCAGCTATGTTTAAATCCATGTTCCTGTTGGAATAATTTACACTGTTGTGTCTTAAAGTCCACTGACCTTTTCTTTTGCACTGTCTAATCTGTTGCTATGCCAGTGGTATTGCATTTTCCAGCTCAAAATTTTTTATTTTTTAGGTATTCCATGAAAATGGAAATCAAAAAAGAGCAGGAGTAGCTATATCGATATCGGATAACATTGGTTTCAAGACAAAAACTATAAAAGGAGACAAAGAGGGCTATTATGTAATGATAAAGGGGTCAATTCAGCAACAGAATCTAACAATTGTAAATGTATGCACCCAACAGTGGAGCACCTAGATATATAAAGCAAATATTATCAGAGCTAAAACAGAGATAGATCCTAATACAAAAACAGCTGGAGACTTCAGCACCCCACTTTCAGCATCGGATGGATCTCCCAGACAGAAACTCAACAAAGACTTAATCAGCACTATAGACCACAGGGACCTAAAAGATATTTAGAGAACATTTCATCCAATGGTTCCAGAATACACATTCTTCTCCTTAGCACATGAATCATTCTCAATGACAGACCAGATGTTAGGCCACAAAACAAGTCTTAAAACATTAAAAAAAAATTAAATCAAGTATTTTCTTGGACAACAATAGAATAAAATTAGAAATCAATAATAAGAGGAATTTTGGGAACCATACAAACTCATGGAAATTAAATAATATGCTCCTGGATGACCAATAGGTCAATGAAGAAATTAAGAAGGAAATTAAGAAATTTCCTGAAACGAATTGTATTAGTTCATTCTCACACTGCTATAAGGACATACCCAAGACTGGGTAACTTACAAAAGAAAGTAGTTTAATTGACTCACAACTCCACAGGGCTGGAGAGGCCTGAAGAAACTTACAATTATGGTGAAAGGGGAAGCAAATACATCCTTCTTCATGTGGCGGCAGGAAGGACAAGAATGAGGGCAGAACAAAGTGGGGAAAGCCTTCAGATCTCATGAGAAGTTACTGTCAAGAGAATAGCATGGGAGAAACTGCCCCCATGATTCAGTTGCCTCCCACTGGGTCCCTCCCATGACATGTGGGGATTGTGGGAACTACAATTCAAGATGAGACTTGGGTGGGAACACAGCCAAACCATGTTACAAATGACAATAGAAACAACATACCAAAACCTGTGAAATATGGTAGAAGCAGTACAGAGAGGAAATTTTATAGCTATAAGCACCTGCATCAAAAAATCAGAAACATTTCAAATAAGCAACCTAATGATGTGATTTAAAGAACTAGAAAATCAAGAGCAAACCAAACCTAAAATTGGTAGAAGAAGAGAAATAATAAAGATCAGAGCAGAAATAAATAAAATTGGAATGAAGAAAACAACACAAAAGATCAACAAAATGAAAGGTGTTTTTTTTAAAAAAGATAAACAAAATCAATAAACCTTTAGCCAGACTAAGAAAACAAAAAGAGATAAAACCCAAATAAATAAAATCAGAGATGAAAAGAGAGGCATTACAACTGATACCACTGAAATGTAAAAAATTGTTATTCAAAGCCTCATTAGAGGCTACTATGAGCAACTAGATGCCAATACATTGGAAAACCTGGAATAAGTGGATAAGTTCCTACACACAACGTACCAAGATTGAACCGTGAAGAACTCCGAAACCTGAACCATGCAATAACAGGTAACAAGACTGAAGCCATAATAAAAAGTCTCCCACCAAAGAAAAGCCTGGAGCCCGATGGCTTCACTGATGAATTTTACCAGACTTTTTAAAAAAGAACTAATGTCACTTCTACTAAAACTATTCTGAAAAATAGAGAAGGGAGTACTTCCAAGCTCATTCTATGAGGTCAGTATTACCTTGATACCAAAATGAGACAAAGATACATCACAAAAAGAAAACTACAGGCCAATATCCCTGATGAACATTGATGGAAAAAGCCTCAACAAAATGTTAGCAAACCAAACTCAACAACACTTTAAAAAGATTATTTACTGGGCATGGTGGCTCACGCCTGTAATCCCAGTACTTTGGGAGGCTGAGGTGGGCAGATTGCTTGAGCTCAGGAGTTCAAGACCAGCTTTGGCAACATGGCAAAGCCCTGTCTCCAAAAATAGAAAAAAATTAGCCAGGTGTGGTGGCACATGCCTGTGGTCCCAGCTACTTGGGAGACTGAGGCGGGAGGATCACCTGAGCCCGGGGACATTGAGGCTGCAGTGATCCATGTAGTGTAGTGATCTGCCACACTACAGACTGGACAACAGAGTGAGACCTTGTGCCAAAATAAAAGAAAAAGAGAAGATCATCATGACCAAGTGGAATTTATCCCACAGATGCAAGGATGGTTCAACACATGCAAATCAATTAGTGTGATATATCAACTGAATGAAGGACAAAAATCATGATCATTTCAACTGATGCTAAAAAGTATTTGATAAAATTCAACATCCCTTCATGACAAAAACTCTAAAAAGACAGTATAGAAGGCAAAAACCTCAACACAATAAAAGCTGTATAATGACAGACCCATAGCTAGTATCCTACTGAATGGGAGAAAACTGAAAGCCTTTCCTCTAAGGTCTGGAACACGACAAGAATGCCCACTTTTACCACTGTTATTCATTATAGTACTGGAATTACTAGCTAGAGCAATCAGACAAGAGGAAGAAATAAAGGGCATCCAAATTGGAAAAGGAAGTCATATTATCCTTGTCTGCAGATGATATGATCTTATATTTGGAAAAACCTAGAGTCTACCAAAAAACTGTAAGAACTGATAAAGCAATTCATTAAAATTGCAGGATACAAAATCAACATATGAAAATCAGTGGCATTTATATATGCCAACAGCAAACAATCTGAAAATAAATCAAGAAAGTATTCCCATTTATAATAACTACAAATAAAATACCTAAGAATTAACCAAAGAAATGAAAGATCTCCACAATGAAAACTATAAAATGTTGATGAAAGAAATTGAAGAGAACACACACAAAAATGGAAAGATATATGTGATTCACTTCCCTGGTCCTCCCAAAGTGCTGGGATTACAAGCGTGAGCCACCGCACCCGGCCCTAGTTCCAGCTTTTATGACGTTTCTCTACAGTGGTGTTCAAGACCTGCTACCCCAAAATAGGGCAGCTTGATAAAGTGAATATTTCAGCCTGCAGGCATTTGAGAAATGGCCAGAAGGACTCTGACAGTCCCTCTTCTCTCCTGAAGGTCATCAGGTCCTCATGTGAGAGGTGCCCTCCTCCACCGAGAGGAAAAGACCACTCTCTGTTGAGTTCACTGTGCTTAGCTCAGATCCTTTGTTCTCTCACTTCTCCCCTCTGTCCGCTCTTCATCAAACCCAGTATAAAAATAATCAGATGCCACCATTTTTTTGGGTTTTCATTTCCTTATGAAGGCCCCTGTGTCATGTAAGACTTTTAACATTTACATACTTGTCTGTAGTTAATCTGTTTCTTGCTGCAGGAGCCCACCTGAAAACTTAGAAAGGGAGAAGGAAAGGTATTTTTCTTCCGCTACAACACATATCCAATACATTGAAAATTTTTGTAGAAACAGAACGTACAAGTCGATTCAACATGATCTGCATATTCCCCTGATTTTTTAAAATACTTCTTCTAAAGTTCACATAGTTGTTGCCTCATATATGTAAATGGATTAAGTAAATTTTCTCACTTAGAAAGGTGCCAGAATTACCCGGGCCTCTATAAATCACTGAATCACTGAAATGTTGCCAGGACAAAGTGTTCTAAAAGTAAGTGTTTTTGCCTTTGCTCTTCATGGTCTTATTTTCTTTCCCTCCTCAGGTGTGACACAGATGCTCTCCTCTATGTGAACGCGTGAGTAACAGGGTCAAGAGCGCACACCAGTGTTCTTCACATGCGCCCCATGAGGGTGCCTTACCTGCCAGTGGAAATAGCGGAAGTCAAGGCTACCCAATGAAAGCATGCTTCTTTCCTTTGAGCTTCTTTTTGATTCATCCTTTCTGCTCCATACTCTTGACTAATAATATTCTTTTTTTTTTTTTTTTTTTGAGGTGGAGTCTCATTCTGTCACCCAGGCTGGAGTGCAATGGTGCAATCTCAGCTCACTGAACCTCCACCTCCTGGATTCAAATAATTCTCCTGCCTCAGCCTCCAGAGTAGCTGGGATTACAGGCACCTGCCACCATATCTGGCTAATTTTTGTATTCTTAGTAGAGACGGGGTTACCATGCCTGGCTAATTTTTGTATTTTTAGTAGAGACGGGGTTTCACTATGTTGGCCAGGCTGGTCTCAAACTCCTGACCTCAAGTGATCTGCCCACTCAGCCCCCCAAAGTGCTGGGATTACAGGCGTGAGCCACTGCGCCTGGCCAACTAATAATATTCTTACTATGGTCTTTGTCTTACTAAGGAGTAGCATGTTTTTAAGTGAAAACAATGAACGGATTTACCACTGAGAGAGAATTACTTGTGAACTCTATTCATGAAACGTAGTACAGTGTTAGAACTTCTATGTGGTGGAGTTTTTAACATCTTTGAAAATGTGTCTTGAGAATTAACTGGGAATAGAAAGTTCATAACAAGAAGTGACTCACAGATGCCCTTTTGGATTTGCAGTTTCTAAATTTGCTCTAAGCTTAAAGTTCAAATACTTATTCACATAAGTGAATAAGTATTTTAATTCATTTTAGGAACCACACATCTCATTTTGTGACCATTTTCTCTTTGGTGACTGTGTTCATTAAAATGGTTAAAATAGGCCAGGCGTGATGGCTCATGCCTGTAATCCCAGTACTTTGGGAGGCCAAGGTGGACAGATTGCTTGAGCCCCAGAGTTTGAGACCAGCTGGGCAACATGGTGAAACCCCATCTCTAACAAAAAATACGAACAACTGGATGGGCATGGTGGCATGCACCTGCAGTCCTAGCTATTTAGGAGGCTGAAGCAGAAGGATCACCTGAGCACAGGAGGTTGAGACTGAAGTGAGCCGTGATCATGCCACTGAACTCCAGTCTGGGTGACAGAGTGAGATTCTGTCTCAAAAAACCAAAACCAGTCCAGCACGGTGGCTCATGCCTATAACCCCAGCACTTTGGGAGGCCCAGGCGGGTGGATCACCTGAGGTCAGGAGTTTGAGCCTAGTCTGCCCAATCTGGTGAAACCCCGTCTCTACTAAAAACACAAAAATTAACTGGGCATGGTGATGGGCACCTGTAGTCCCAGCTACTCGGGCGGCTGAGGCATGAGAATCACTTGAGCCTGGGAGGCAGAGGTTGCAGTGAGCTGAGAGCATGCCACTGCATTACAGCCTGGGTGACAGAGTAAGACTTGGTCTCAAGCAAAGCAAAGCAAAACAAAACAAACAAAAGAACCACCCCCCAAATGATTATGACATGTTGGAATATCTGCCTTTTTCCTAATAAAATGTTTTCTATGAATACCAGTGAAAAGCGTCCCTAAAATTCCTATATTGATCTTGAGAGACATTGAATTAACTCCTTTTAGATTGGTGCTCTTTTCTTGTTCCATGAGCTTCGCTAAACAATAAGCATTTATATTTAACACACGATGAGCAAATTTCACTGAGACTTTCTTCATTTTACCTGTGCTGTGCCAATAAGTCTCAAATTAAACAGCTCCGTCCAGGCTCCGCAGCTGGCCCTGTACCCCACTGAGTATCGCAAACCGGAAAATGATTATTTGGGGAGGCTTCATAATTATACTAAGATGAAAATCTTGGCAGCTAGGAGATACTTATTTTTCAAGATTTGAGAGAAAATTTAATGAAAGTGCCACAAATATATTACTTAGGATGATAGTTTGCACTTAATATGAGGCCCCATTTCTCAATGGATTTCAAAGTCTTGACTAATTAATTAGCCCTAATTCCCTTGTTTTCCTGATGGTCAAGCATTCAGACAGACCTCCTGAGACCACAGAGTTATCACAGTGAAGTGGAAAGAGTGCTGTGTGGGGGTCAAAGGCTCATTAGTTAGTGAACACCGGTTGGGTTTTAGTCTTTCTTTGTTTCTTGCACTTGTTAGTGCGTGACCTTGGAAACCCCAGCAGAGGCTCAGCAAACCAGGGCCCACAGGCTAACCCTGGCCTGCTGCCTGGTTTTTGTACATAAAGTTTTATTGGAATGCAGTCTTGCCGGTGTGTACACAGAGTGTCTGGGGCTGCTTTTGCACTGCAATAGCAGAGTTGAGAAGTCAAAAGAGAGATTCTATAAACCACAATGCCTAAAATATTTTCCATCTGAACCTTTAAAGAAAAATGTTTGCTGACTGCTATTCTAAGCGTCCCAAATGTGTTTCCCCAGCTGTAAAGTATAATGCAGTAGAACAAGGAAACCTCATTAGAAGAAGTTTTAAATTTGTATTATGATGATTATCTTTGAAGAGGCCTTAAAAGGTGAAAAATCGGGGCAGTGATGTTAATTCATTCCAAATGCATCTATCCACTCCTTAAATATTTACTCATCATCCATTTGACATCAGGCCTCATACTTAATATGGAAGAGATCATGTGTTAAGGGAAAAGAAAGCTCATTTTAGGCCAGGTACAGTGGCTTATACCTGATATCCCAGCACTTTGGGAGGCCAAGGCAGGAGGCCAAGCTCAGGAGTTCAAGACCAGCCTGGGCAACACAGTGGACCCCATTTCCTTTATTGTTTTTTTGGGTTTTTTGTTTTTTTTTTTTTTTTGAGTCGGAGTCTTGCTCTGTCACCCAGGCTGGAGTGCAGTGGCGTGATCCCCGCCTACAGCAAACTTCGGCTCCCAGGTTCAAGCAATTCTTCTCTTCTGCCTCAGCCTCTTGAGTAGCTGGGATTACAGGCACCTGCCACCATGTCTGACTAATTTTTGTACTTTTAGTAGACTTGGGGTTTCACCATGTTGGCCAGGCTGGTCCCAAATTCCTGACCTCAAGTGATTCGCGGACCTCACCCTCCCAGAGTGCTAGGATTATAGGCATGAGCCACCATACCCGGTCTGATACCCCATTTCTACACAAAATTTTAAAAGTTGCTGGTGGTGTGTTCCTGTGGTCTCAGCTACTTGGGAGGCTGAGGCGGGAGGATCGCGTGGGCCCCATGAAGACGACACTGGAATGAGCTGTGATTGCACCATTGCACTTCAGCCTGGGCAACAGAGTGACCCTGTCTTAAAACAAAAACAAAACCTCATTTTAGTAGTGGAGGGGTTGAGAGTGGGGTGGTGGTGGTGATGAGATGGCAACGTATTTTAGGATAAAGTCTTTTTGATACTTTAATATAACTATTGGGATGAAGGCAAGCTCTCACATTTGAGGCTCCCTCCAGCCCTGTTCATACTCCTTGCCCTGAAAGTGGTTCTCAGCAGCACCGCACGAGCCATTACGTTGGGTAGAATGAACTCTCTCACATGTGGCTGAGGTAGTCATCCTTGATCTATGCCAAAGAGCCACGCGTTATATAATTTATTTATATTTCTGTAAATCACAAGTAGAAGAGACCAAATAAATTCTTTCTTAAGGCATCAGAGATGTTTCATGAAATGGGGCATCTGAGGTTGGCCATAGGAAGAGGTGATGAGATTTGTGCAGGCGCATGTGTGCAGAGGGTTGTTGGTGATGGAACACAGCATGGCTGAGGTGGGAAAGTTCTGGATGTGTTTGGAGAGTCAAGGACAGTAGTCTCGTCTGCTGAGAGTGGGGGCGCACAGGCCTGGTGTGCTCGGGCTATGGCGTACAAAGGTGGGGTTTATGGTGGAAAGCAACATCTTAGGGAGTTCTCCGAAAGGCAGGCCAAGGAGATTGAACTTCAGCCTACAAGTGGTGGGAAGCCATGGGAAGTTTTGGAACCAGAGCCGTGAGTCAGCATTGTCTAGTACTTTTTTGGATATTATGGAACTAGTAGCGCTACTTTGCCTGCTATTATAAACTGAATAGGGGCAGGCCACATGTGGCGGTTCACACCTCTAATCCCAGCATTTTGGGAGGCCGAGGCCAGTGGATCACTTGAGATCAGGAGTTCGAGACCAGCCTGGCCAACATGGTGAAACCCTGCCTCTACCAAAAATACAAAAATTAGCTGGGCATGGTGGCATATGCCTGTACTCCCAGCTACTTGGGAGGCTGAGGCAGGAGAATGGCTTGAACCAGGAAGGCAGAGGTTGCAGGGAGCCGAGATTGCACCACTGCACTCCAGCGTGGGCAACAGAGTGAGACCCTGTCTCAAAAAAATAAAACAAACTGAATAGGGGCAGATGTTTTTCGAATGGAATCAAATGGAATCTCAGTTTTCGGTGTCTCAGTTTCAGCATGTAAATTTTTTTGATAGGAATTTAAAATAGCAGGATTCTAACCTATGAGAAATTTGGACAGTCATTTCTTCATATAATGCTTTTCCCTGAAGGTCTCCAACCTACTCCTTTGTACGTGTCTCCCAAGCTCCACCTCACAGCATCTTCCTCTAGGCAGGAGCTGACTGTTAGTTCTGCCGCCCCACTGTGTTCGTTCCGAAGCCCAGGCCTCTGCTCAGGATTCTCTTCCAGAGGGAACAGGCATCCCCCTCTTCCTGTTGATCTTTGAAGTTCTCTCCAGAGATCTCCTCCAAACGGACCTCCTGAAACATCCCAGTCTCCGTGGCATCTCATCACTTTGAATTCCATTACCCTATACAACTCACGTTGGCGTTTGATGCGCTGCTTACAGGCTGGAACTCATTCATTCTATGGACAGGCCTTGATGCAACACAAGGCCTGTCTGCAACGCACCCACGTGCTCAGTAACGGCTTGTTCAACTACAGTGGATTCCCTGTCATCAGTCCACTTCACTGTACTATATGCATTGGGCTTGTGTTTTAAACTGTTACCAGTACCCAAGCTTTCTTCACGTAACCTTTTGGTGGATTGGGGTGTCCCCCAGGTAGTGGTGCTATGGACAAGTGGCAATGCAGAGACAGGGAGGAATGGGCACTGGTGCCCTGTCTCTGTCCGTGTGTGCCTGTGGAGGGCTGGCTGCTCAAATCTCCACGCAGACGCCCTTCAAAAGTGGGAAGAGAAGGCAGGCTCGGCCATTTTGTAGATGCAGCCTCCTTTTTGCTCTCTGAAAACACATCGCTACATGAAAACACAGTTATCCACAAATTGTTTACATTTATAAACATGGAGTAAGATAACTTATTGATTTCCTCAAGCCATATAGCTGTTAGGCTTAGCAATTCTATTAGGTCTTCGCAAAATGTCAGCCATTTAGTCCATGACAAGTCTGAGAAAAAACTGTGTTTTATTATGCTATTGATACCAGATGATAGTTTCAGAAACTCTCCTTTTCATTATAATTATTTAGTACAATTTGATGCGTCGTGATTGTTTTATAGTCTCTATAACTGAGATCATGTGACAGGGCTATTTCCTATAGAATTCTATGTTCTAGGATGTATTTTATCCTTAAATAAAGGACATGTCCATTGAGTTCAAATTGGACAGAAAGTATGGAATCTCAATTGAAGTTTGTACATGCATCATGATGCAAAGCAAGTAGGAAATACCTTTGCAAGTATCTGATATCTCACCTAAAGTTCCCCTTAACCTGTCTTGTTCCTGCCACTGATCATCAAACAATAAGTATAAGACTTGGCAATATTCCCTCTTGTCATAAGCTTTCCAATTATTGAAAATTAAGTAACTCCCCATAGAGGAGAAATCATTAAATATATAGTAAATAATGAGGTTAATTAATTTAACCCCTTCTAATTAGGAAACTAATTAAATCAGAAAATTGAAACTGACACGAGACATTAAACATAAAATTGTCTCTTCCACTTCACCAATTCCAAAAGAGGAATATGTATATATTAGCTACGAAAAATATCAATCTGTGTTTTCTTTTCAACCTAAAGAAAGATTTTTCTGTAGTATAAATATTACTTTTTTCAAGAGTTTACCTGTTTTCTATTTCTATTGTATAAGAAATTAAAACTCTTTTATTTCAATGTTTGTAAAGAATGAATTAGAATAAGTCTAAAAAGAGGAGTGTAACCCAAACTCTGCCAGTAACTGGGACATTGAGCAAGTCACCTGAATTCCTTGGGCCTCACCTTTCTCATCCCCAATGTAGTCTCTGAAAGAAGTGAGATCGACTCCCATCATCTTGGAGACGGATAGAGTCTTAAACAGGAGTAACAGACCAGGCAGTTGGAGCTGGAGCTGTTAAAATCTTTGCAGGGTGGTATGATACAGAACCAGATCTTGGCTTAGGATCTTCATTAATTAGCTGGTGAAATGTCTGAGATAAAATTAAAGATATATTTTGCAAACAAGCCCGATTTCCTCTTCAACCCCAAACTGTCATGCCTGTCAACATCATTTTTGGATAGGAATTCCTAACCTCTGGGAAACGTCCAGAGCAACAACCAAATAAAGAATAAGATTGTGTTTCTGGGTGCCATTAAAAATAATTTTTCTTTCTTTCTTTTTTTCTTATTAAGATGGAGTCTCGCTCTGTTGCCCAGGCTGGAGTGCAGTGGTGCATTCTTGGTTCACTCCAACTTCCACTTCCTAGCTTTAAGTGATTCTCGTGCCTCAGCCTCCCAAGTAGCTGGGATTACAGACACTCACCACTATACCTGGCTAATTTTTGTATTTTTAGCAGAGACAGGGTTTCACCATGTTGGCCAGGCTACTCTCAAACTCCTGACCTCAAGTGATCTGTCTGCCTCCACCTCCCAAAGTGCTGGGGTTACAGGTGTGAAAAAATGATTTTCCTAAGCTTGAAAATATCTAAGCAGGTATCCTGCCAGGAATATTTTTTTACATTGTTTTCAGGCTCCATGCAATTGACAAGCACATGGGGCACTCTGCGGGGTGGGAGTGGGCAAATGAATTACGGATTCCCAAAAGTGAATGCCAAAAATCATTTGCCAGCAGAGAATATCTTCAATAGACACTTGGTCTTGCCTACAGGAAGGTGAGTAGCCCCAGTCTGTGGGGATCCTCCCAAATGTCAGGACTCTCTTGCTTCAGTATGCATTTCCTATACCTGGGACCTATGAACACCCACAGGAATTAAGTTTAGCCCATCTAATCAAGGTTTTAGGAAGTGCTGGTAGAAGCTGATGGGGCACAATTCCTTCCCCAAAACTTGAATGCTTAATTCATTTATTTTTTAAATTACTGTAAACAAATGTGCTCAATTGACATGTTAATGCTACTGGGTGTTTTTAATCAAATGACCAATAGGATTCACGACAACAGTTTTATTTTCACACGCTTCAAAGGCAATAAAGGAACAATAGAAGCCTTCAATCACCCTCCAGCCTGGCCGCTTCTGACTTAGAAAATATTTTGTTATTTCCTAGACTTGTATTTTGGTTTTAGTCTGAGGACCTGACATTCTCTAGGCTAGACTTACAAAGGTTGGGTCTAAATAAACTATTTTGCAGAAGAAGCAGTTCCTCTGTGTATGCACATGTCTTTATGATAACATACAGGTGTGAGTCCCATGCTGGGCTGTCTCCCTGCTAGTTCACAGAATCTGAACAAGTATAGCTTCTAGACGCCACCTAATAATGCCACTTAAGCTCATGCTCAGTTGCATGTGCAAAATTACTGGGAAAAATTTAGCTGCCTCAGACAAATATAGATATCACAGTGTGAAGAATCATTAACTTTAAAGAAACAGCAATTGGTGAGCGTGTTAATACTTCCTGGAAAATTGTAGGAAATTACTTGCTGGGCAGATTGAACAGTTCTGAATAATGAAAACTCCACTGTGATGTACTAGAAACCATGGCATTAACCTAACTCTTAAGATGCTCTCTGGGGAGTGTGAACCATGCCTTTAACCGCAACCAAAACCCAACCAAACAAAAGAAACCAGAGGCACAACGCCACTTCCACCACAGCCGTGCGTTGTGTATTGTTCACCACTGGTTGCTTTCCTGTAGGATTATACTTCCTGCCCTGTTCACTGTGGGCTTGGCCTTATGCCTTGCTTTGGCCCTGGCATGGGTTCTCCAAATTGCCCCTCTCAAGCAGGGCCTGGGCAAGGGCTTGTGTGCAAATTGTTTGTTTGGGAAAGTGACCCCAGGGGGCAGGGGTGCGGTGCAGGGGGTGAAACAGGGCGGGAGGGATGCGTGATCAAACTGGCCACCCAATGGGACTTGGTACGAGATCAATGGGGGCCTTGTGAGGAGCCTGGTGAAATGTCTCAAAAATGGGGCAAAGAAAGGAGAGAATTCACCAATGGGTTCTCACCCCGAAGTCATCAAGTAAGTAGCTCCATAGGCCAGCTCCTCCAACCTCCCCCGGTGCCTGTGAGCATAGAGTCATGAGATTCGGACGTTGTGTGTAAATGCAACGTAATTTAATGGAGGTTAACTGGTAGTGACAGTTGAGGTGGGAGCCCTCTCCACATCTACCCACAGGGATGCCTGTAGCGCGCTGGACCAGTGACAGCGTTAGCCTGCATCCTCCCTGTTCTCAGTGGAGTGACCTTTCCCAGCTCTTCTGTATGTCCGGGAAGAGGGGCATCCACCCGTTACTAGGCTGAGAGAAGATACATCTAGAGTGGCTGTAGAGGCCCCACGATGGCTGCACTTTTGGCCTGATGCTAGAGTTGAGTGGAATTTTGGCAATTTCTTCTTAAAAGACACGCATGTGGAGTACAGAAGGGCCATACGTTTACATTTGCGACTGAGAGGGAGCATTGGTAGGCATACTGCTGTCTTCCTAGGAGGAGGATTACACACCCCCGCCCACCGTGCCATGACTGGCGGTGCCTCCCTGTGGGAGGGACAGATTCACTTCCACGTTGACATCAGGCGTGGCAACAAGACTGCCTTTCAAATGGAATGTGTGTGAATTCCAAAGAGAAGTTGTATTAACTATTGCACTGTTCTGCCATTCTGCTTTCCCCTTGGTCACAGAACTGCCAGGGCCTTCTGCAGAGGTTCCAGAGAGAAGAGCAGCAGAACCATGCCTGCCCAACACATGAGTGAGAATTGAGCTTTGTTTAAGCCACTGAACTTTGGGAGTTAATTTCCACAGCATAACCTAGTAGTCAAAGCTTACCAATAGACCCACCCAGGCTTCAAATGACCACTGGATGTGTGTATGTTAATAGGAAAAAAGAGAAGACAGGTAAAGAAACTAAAGCAAGGAATTGAAATAATTTTATCTTAATAGACTCATCACACAGTTCTTGGGCACTCAAAGTCAGTTATAAATCCTAGGGTCACTCTCAGGCTGTAACAATTCTTGTTATTATAATTTTTAGCAGGGCACATGTAGTACACTGTTTGGCTTAAATCAATTCCAAGGGTGGTCAGACCTCTTAATTTCTAGCTTCGTCTTGACTACCCTTCAGATGTGTTGAATGTTGGTTTGCCAGGGATACTGTCACAAAGTGCCACACACTGGACAACTTAAACAAAGACATTCATTCTCTCCGTTCTGGAGGCCAGCAGTCCAAGATCAACATGATGGTGGGGCCATGCTTCCTCTGAAGGCATTAGGGGAGGGTCCTTCCCGCCCTATTCCAGCTTCTGGTGTCTGCGGCAACTTTGGTGTTCCTCGGCTTTTAGACGCGTCACTCCAGCCCTTGTCGCGGTCACCACTTGGCACTCTCCTGGGTGTCTGTGTTCAAATTTTCTTCTTCTTATATGAACACCAGTGACTGGATTTAGGTCCCATCCTCATCTGATAGGACCTCATCTTCATTATGTGGGCAAAGACCCCATTTCCAAATAAGGTCACGCTCTCAGGTACCAAGGGTTAAAATCTCAGTTAAGATTCAATATGTCTGTTTACCCACAACATGAGTAAACAGTCAATCCCATGCCTAACTTGCCATGAAGTACTTAAATTTAAATAGCTGGTAAGCAATTTTCTTTTCTGTTATCATAGCCACAGAATTATGCTAAGTCTCAAATGTAACAACCTCCTCTGGCGAGGTCCCAAGATCTTCATGTGCTAGACACAGAATGTTATTTTTTGTTATTCCCCATTTCTATCTTAAATCATCAGTTATTTAATATCCAAAATGTTCACCCATTATCTGGCAAAATCAGTGTTCTGACCTCTTTTCAGTGGTTTCTCCTCTCCCTTCAGCAGCTGTTCCCTTCACACCCACTCCATCCAAGAGGTTTTCCCCAGGTATTCCGGCACACAGGGACCTCGTTTCTAAATCTCTGCTGCATTTCTACAGAATTCCACTAGTGTTCGGCTTGTGCATGCAAGTATTTGTTAGTTTTTTGAGAGCAGACACACTGTTTTAAGAATTGCTCATTGTCCCTATAATGTTTTCCTGTCCATTACAGCAGGGTCACCACTGGGAGCAACACGCTCAAATTAGGACCATCTGAGAAGGTTTATCAAGGGACTGCTTACAAAGGTTTGGAGAGTGAAGGGGCCTGCGGGGAGAAGCAGGTGAGTCTTCACCACCCCCAGGTCCACGGGATGAGGGGCAGGAAAGATTCCCAGAACCTGGAAGGAGAGACTTGTGTAGAATGGGCTCCTCTGCCAGCTCAAGGCAAGCTGATGAGGAACCTGGGAAATCAACACCCTATCCTCTCTCCTCCCCTGCTCACTTCCCAGCTTTCTGCTGAGATTCCCCATTGACCAAATTGAACTAGAAGCCAATGTGCAAGGGATTCTACTTATATAATCTGCTCAGGTCAGCTCCCAGGGGCAGAGAAAAAGGTGGGGCATCATGGACTACAGATCTGACATGGGGGGTAGGACAAGTGGAAGATAGGCAACACCCCCTCACAGGCCCCGGAGAAGCACCTTGTGTTTGCTTTTTAAGGAGAATGCTATTTATTTATTTAGAGACAGACTCTCACTCTGTTGCCCAGGCTGGAGTGTGGTGGCATGATCTCAGCTCACTACAATCTCTGCCTCCCAGGTTCAAGCGATCCTTGTGCCTCAGCTTCCCAGGTAGCTGGGATTGCAGGTGTGCACCACCATGCCTGGCTCATTTTTTTTGTATTTTCAGTAGAGATGGGGTTTTACCATGCTGGCCAGGCTGGAAAAAGAATAAGCTTAATCTTCTATGTATAAAGCCAGTAATCCGAAATTCAACAAATATCTACTGAGTAGATAGTTTTGTTTTTTTTTTTAAATTATCTTTGAGAATTTTGTTTCATATTATGTTACACTCTCTAATCTTAATTTGTATAAGAATTCTTTTGAAAACCAAAAATGGCAAAAATTGGCAAGATACCATCAATGCCATTTTCTTTTCCTGGTCACATAAGAAGACCACATCACCTAGCAGTCTCCCATGCAGCTTTCGGAGGTGTCAGGAGACGTTGACGAGGTTCTGGCCAGTGGAAATGGCTGGAGGTATGTATGCCACTCTTGCTAGCCCAGCTGTAGAACCTGCAGCATGATACTCTATATGCTTTGTCCCCATCTGTTTAGTTGGCAAAGCCACATGATGACAGAAGCCAGGTCCCATTTGGAAGAAAGATGTCTGAAGGAGTTATATGCAAATTTTTTTTGTTTGTTTTTGAGATGGAGTCTAGATCTGTCACCCAGGCTGGAGTGCAGTGGTGTGATCTTGGCTCAATGCAATCTCTGCCTCACTGGTTCAAACTGTTCTCATGCCTCAGCCTTCCAAGTAGCTGGATTACAGGCACATGCCACCATGTCTGGCTAATTTCTTTATTTTTAGTAGAGACGATGTTTCACCATGTTGGCCAGGCTGGTCTCGAACTCCTGACCTCAAGGGTTCCACCTGCCTCGGCCTCCCGAAGTGCTGGGATTACAGGCGTGGGCCACTGGGGCCGGCTGAAACTTTCAAAGTCTTAGTTCACTGAAATGTAATTACAGCATGATCTTAACCCAGGTTTCTCAGCAGTGGCACTACTGACATTTTGCACAGGTTCTTTGTCATGGAGGACAGTCCTGTGCATTGCATGACGTTGAGCAGCTTCCTAACCTCTACCACTAGATGCCAGTGGCATCCCCTACCCCCTAGCTGGGACCACCAAAAATGTCTCCAGACATTGTCACATGTGCCACAGCGGGCTAAATTGCCCATGGTTGAGAATCACTGATCCTGCTACTGCCCTGTTCTCAGTGTGATGGGAGACAGGTCTGGGACATCGTTTCTGACCTTAAAGGATGGAACATTACAATACATTACACATGCATTCGTATTTTGAGATGATTGTTTCATTGGAGTACTGTAATTGCTAAATTGGAAACAACAAACGTGCAACAATATAGAATTAAATATTGTACATTCAAACAGGGGAGGATTATGTGTCCATTAAATGATATAGATGATTACTTACTGACATGGAAAGGCAGTCTTGATTTTTTTTTAAGTGGCAGAGTATGGTGTATAATTTCTTTTAGGGAAAAAATATTTATATGGGACAATGTGTAGAAGGATTTCAATAGTGGTTGCTTCTGGGTATAGGCTTTGGGGTAATTTACACTTTTCCGTAACTCGTGACTTCTAGTTTTCCAACGTGGAATAGCTACATGACACTGGTGCCAACTGTGCCGTGTAGGTTCACTGATGGAATCTTTCCTACAGAGAAGCAATGCTCAAATTTTGAGTTCAGGTTCTCCTGCGATTAAACCATAACCTGTTTGTGCCTGCAACTTAAGTATTCTGACCCTTTCATGAGAAAGTTAAATGTTGTCTATAAGCCCGAACTAAAGGTTTACTAAACATTAATAATATCTAATTTAAGAGATGTACAGCTAGTTGAACTGAACAGGAGAGATCGAGACTGAGACTGCTGTATACAATACAGAAATACATTTTTAAAAAGCCCCTTGGAAATAATCTAAATAACTGCCTATCGTTTCCACCGGTAGGTTCAATTTGAGTTAAATATCCCCAACTCTACTTTTTTTAAAAAAAATTTCTCACATATTTTTCCTAGGCTCAGTTTATCTAATTTAGCAAAATAGAAAATGAGAAACATATTACCATATTTACTGAGCTAGTATTGGCAGTAAGCAGGCTGTTTAATTCTCCAAAGTCTGATTATCAACAAAATGAACATGCTTTGAATTTACTTGGGGGAAGTCTAAAAATAATAATGCTCAGTGTCATATCTGGAAGAGGTATATGCATCAAATTATAGAAAGCAAATACAAAGCTTCTGTTTAATAAACTGAGAGTTTTTATCCTACAAATGGATCATCCTTTATGTGTCACAAAACCAGTAATAAGAATTTTATTTAACTGTGAATAAGATACAGCAGTGTCAACATATTTTGCTCCATAAGCAAAATGGCCATTTTGGGGAAGATAATTTCCAGGAGTTTACCACTTGTCTTTAAACATTGACTTGCCATCTTTATGTCCTCTGCTAGATGGGTTATTCTTCATGATGTCAGGGTGCTAGATTCTTAGACTTCCTCAGAACATCCTTTATCCACATGACATTAATTTAAACATTTTCATTTTTTCATTATTGGTCAAGCAGTAGTATTTGAGACTTTCTGAGGTATATTTTGTGTGACACTGCCTCCAGCCCTTCCGGGTGCTGCTGCTGTAAGATCCACTTGGGTGGACACTTCGAACAGTTCATGTGGTATTTTACAAATTCTGACAGGTTGATGGGGTTTTAAAGAGATTTATTTATTTATTTATTTAGAGATGCAGTTTCACTCTGCCACTCAAGCTGGAGTGCAGTGGTGTGATCTTGACTCACTGCAACCTCTGCCTCCCGGGTTCAAGCGATGCTCCTGCCTCAGTTTCCCAAGTAGCTGGGATTACAGGCATATGCCACCATGCCCAGCTAATTTTTGCATTTTTAGTAGAGACTTGCATTTTTAGTTTCATCATGTTGGCCAGGCTGGTCTTGAACTCCTGATCTCAGGTGATCTGCCCACCTCGGCCTCCCAAAGTGCTGGGATTATAGGCGTAAGCAACTGTTCAGGCCTTAAATAGCAGATTTCTTAATCCCACAATTTGCCTTATTAACTATCAGAACCTGAAGTACGGTAAGCTTGTTCTTTTGAACGTTATGAATTGCTTTCTTAATTCACAAAATAAAATACCTAGTTGAAGTCCACTTCAGGCCTTTTAACATAAAATCACCTACTTAGTTTGTGTTTAACCAAGAAAAACAAAAGGACAACAAGGCACCATGGCTCACACCTTCAACCCCAGCACTTTGGAAGGCTGAGGCAGGCGGATCATGAACGAGGTTGGCAGATCATGAGTCAGGAGTTCGAGACCAGACTGGCCAACACAGTGAAACTCCATCACTACTAAAAATACAAAAATTAGCTGGGTGTGCTGGCACGCACCTGTAGTCCCAGCTACTCGGGAGGCTGAGGCAGGAGAATCGCTTGATCCTGGGAGGTGGAGGTTACAGTGGGCAAGACCACGCCATTGTATTCCATGGGTGACAGAGTGAGACTCTGTCTCAAAAAACAAAAGACAAAAGAGAAACCAAAAGGATAAATAAGTTCTCTCACACAGAAATGATAAGTTTTCTCACACAGGTCAATAAAAAGGCATGATCTGTATTTGGACCTACAGTATTTATTATACTGATATGTTCCCAACATAGAACATAAAACATCATAATGAAAATATATACCAGAATATATCAAATATATTCTTAGGTAATAGAAGGTTTCCTGATCACAAAAGATGTCATACAAATTTAAGGATGGATGATACATTCTTGGTTTTTCCTTCAGGCAAGCACTCAGTGTTTTTAATTACAGGTTGAGTAGCCTTTATCTGAAATGCTAGGGACAAAAGCATTTCAGATATTTTTGATTTGTAATATTTGCATATACGTAGTAAGATATCTTGGGGATGGGACTCAAATCTAGATGGAAAATTCATTTGTTTCACATACACTTTACCTTACCCACATAGCCTGAAGGTAAGGTTATATATTTTAAATAATTTTGTGCATGAAACAAAGTTTTGATGGCATTTCTTAAAAAAATGTTTTCACTGTTTCGTTTTTTAGAAAGGGTCTCGCTATATTGCCCAGGCTGGACTCAAACTCTTGGGCTTAAGCAATCCTCTTGCCTCAACCTCTCGAGGAGCTGGCACTACAGGTGCCCACCACACCTGGCTTGATTGTGATTTGACTGTGAACCAGTGTGACAGGAGGGCACATGTGAAATTTTCCATTTGTGGGGTCACATCAGCACTCAAAAAATTTCGAATTTTAGAGCATTTTAGGTTTCAGATTAGGAATGATCAATCTAAATTTGTAAATTTTTGAGCTTTAGAATTTCAGATTGTTCAAGAGACAAATGAAAGACTAAAAAAAAAACAAAAAAACAGCAAACATTGGAATGACAAATCATTAAGTATATTTAAATGTGTGGTTTACTTTCTGCCTGTACAACACCACTCATGACATACACACAAATTTAAAGACAAAACTGTATTCACCAATCTATTAACAACAGATTGTATGTTGATGAATGAACCAACACAACTTTTATCACACGTTAAAAAAATGGTAGAACAAAGGCCAACTTAAAGCCTGGAAAGTGATCTAATCTGCTACATTAGCGTAGCACAGAGGAAATTTGAAAGCCTTCTCTTTTTTGTTTTTGAGTCGGAGTCTAGCTGTCGCCCAAGTTGGAGTGCAGTGCCGCCATCTCCGCTCACTGCAACTTCCCCCTTCCGGGTTCAAGCATTTCTCCTGCCTCAGCCTCCGGAGTAGCTGGGATTACAGGCGCCCGCCACCACGCCAGGCTATATTTAGTAGAGACAGGGTTTCACCGTGTTGCCCAGCCTGGTCTCGATCTCCTGGCCTCGTGATCCGCCCGCCTGGGCCTCCCAAAGTGCTAGGATTACAGGTGTCAGCCACCGCGCCCGGCCCCTTCTCTTTTTTAAATTGTCACTAACATTTACTTAAAAATGGTTTTCTGCTGGGCAGTAGTGACTTCTGGTCTGTGGGGAAGGCACCGCGGGCCTGGTTCAGATTAAGTTAACAACCAATGCTCCAGTTTTAGGACCAGGTAATATTCCGATAATCACCCGGGAGTTTCTGGTCTCCGGTTTGTCGTGAGATTGGAAATAAACGTCGTGAACGGCGGCGTTCGTCATCAAGGCCTCATTTCTTCTCCCAACCTTCGGTCGCGCAGGTGTCTCGGGCAGGTGACCCCGAGGCCACTCTGCCGTGTTTGGGGAATTTTGTCGGAAGGGAGGCGAGGCGTAAACAAAAGCAGGAGCACTAGAGTCGCCGCTGTGTAGTATTCGCCTGCCGAGCGGGGTTTCCTGGGGCTGGAGGCGCACCGCGGGCTGGGCCGTCTGGGACTCTCCTCCAGCGCGGACAGGACGCGACGCCAGGGACGAGGCCCGGCCCTTCAGGACAGCGGGGCCTCAGGCAGTGGCGGGGCCGGGCGTCCCCCCAGCGCGTCCCCGCACGGGCGCCGAAGCAGTACTCCAGGTCCGGCCGCGCTCTCGGCCACCGCGAACAGCCTGCAACGCCCAACCCCACTCTGCCCCGGGGCAATGAGCCCGAGGAGGCCGCAGCCCGGACCCCGGATCCCGCTCCAGCTCCCGCTCCAGCTCCCGCTCGGACTCCCGCGCCCGGTCCCGAAGCCCCGCCCCTTCGCCGCGCGCATGCGCCGCTCTGGAGCAGCCGCGTGTGGTGACGGGAGGGGCCTGCCTGCTCCCCTCCTTCCCGGGACCGGCTCACTTCGGCCCCGCCGAGGGGGGCGCGGGTTTCCCCTCGTCCCAAGAGCCCCCTCATTGCAGACCGGTGGCCACGGAACCGCGAGGTTCGAAGCTAGCCCAAGGCTGTCAGCTCCCCGGGGGCCGTGGGCGGCGGCACAGGCGCGAGCCGTCACCGGCGGCAGGGCGGCTCCTCGGCGCTCCCCCTCGGCGGCCGGGGCGGGATGGTGCGTCCCGCAGGGCGCGCGCGGCTCCCGCGCTTCGGGCGCTCGGCGCGGGCGCGGGCGGGGGCGCGGAGGGCGGGGGAGCGGACCCCGATTCGCAGGACCGGGCCCGGCCCGCGCGGGCAGGGCCGTTGGCGGGGCGAGCGGGGGCGCCGGACACCTTGGGGGCCGGGGGCGGGGGGTGGGCGGGGCCGGGAGCCGCCGCGGAGCCTCCCGGGCCGCCGCGATCATGTCGGACCAGTCGCCCAAAGTTCCTGAGGAGATGTTCAGGGAGGTCAAGTATTACGCGGTGGGCGACATCGACCCGCAGGTACCGCGCCCGCGCCCGCCGCGGCTTCCCCCCGCGTCCGCGTCCCCGTCCGTCCCCGTCCCCGTCTCCGCTCCCGCCGCGGGCGCGCGCCGGGCGCAGAGCGTCGGGTCCGCCGAGGCCGCCGGCCTGACTGCGCCGAGGGCAGGGGCGGCCGCCGGGTGGGCGCGGGAGGCCGGGGCCCGGGGGAGGGCGGGAGCGGAGGGCGCCCGGGCGGCGGGGGCTCTGTGCCTCGGCCCCTGGTGCGCGCCCCGAGCCCCGGGCCTGGGGCCCTGAGGTTGTCGCCCCCCACCCAGCGGGCCCCCTTGCTCTCTGCTCCTTTCTTGAGCGTGACTGGCGCGGGGTCGCATCTCCCCTGCCCAGCGCCTGGCGTCGCGGCTCCGAGGACGAACGAGAGGTTGCGGGATCCCCGGCCCGGACAGCTCGCGCGCGGCTCCCGGGCTCGCTTGGCCGGCGGGGGCCGTGTTCTTGCCCCGGCGTGGCCGCCTCCGTCTCCCGGGCAGTTGCGGTTCTGTGCGAGGCTGAGGAGCGCTCCCCTCCAGCCTGTGTCCTTGCACGTGGGGGCTGGCATTCGTCTTCCTTGATTTTCCCAGTTGGATGATTAATTTTACGGTACTCTGGTAACACCATCACGTTACACATTTAATTTTGTGTAGTTTGGGCTCATGCCAAAGAATATTGTGGGTTTTCCTTCATATTCCTACAATAATACATCTGTTTGATGTCACACAGTTATCAGTCCGTGATAGGAATGCATCTTGGTTGGACCTCTTCAGGTTAATCTTCAAAATATTTCCTTCGTAAAAGTTTAACTGTACAGTTTTTTTTTTTTATGTTGCCTTGGGTGTGACATCAGTGGCGCCCACCTTGCAGGATGGTGATGCCGAGTGATCAGAGTTAGGCCTGGAAGGTCGGAGACTAATATTTAGCAAATGAACTTGGATGGTGTAGAAGACTGATTGGTCTTGGCCTTCTTGAGGTTCGTCTTTGTATCTTAGTGACAACTTTCTTGGATCCTTTTTGCACTGTGACCTTAGGCTTGGCGTGGTTGCTCGACGCTTGTAATCCCAGCACTTTGGGAAGCTGAGATAGGTAGATCACCTGAGGTCAAGAGTTCGAGACTAGCCCGGCCCGGCTAACATGGTAAAAACCCATTTCTACTAAAAATACAAAAATTAGCCAGATGTGGTGGCCAGCGCCTGTAGTTGTAGCTACTCGGGAGACTGAGGCAGGAGAATTGCTGGAACCCGGGAGCCCAATGTTGCAGTGAGCGGAGATTGCACCATTGCTCTCCAGCCTAGGCGACAAGAGCGAGAATCTATCTTACCCCCAAAAAAGAGAGAAACTGCTTGCTTTTCATTTAAAGAGTAAAACGGTTGCTGAACACGGAGTGATCAAAATGAGTGCAACAGTGCTATAACAGTGTTAGCTTTTTCCAGCATTGATGATAATTCCCTGTTCCCCTCACACTTTTTTTTTTTTTTTTTTTTTTTTGCTATCCACCGTTTTTCTCTGTCCCCTTCTTCCTACCCTTCCTGTTTGATTTTAGGACTTTGGCTCTTACAAGGCACTTGAACCAAATTTTACTTAAAACCTGGAACAAGTTGAACTGGAATCATATTTACTCAACTATGAATTAAATTTAAGTGCTTAAAAATGTCCTTGGCAAACCACTTTCATCTGAAAGAGTGTATTTTCTGAAAAGTTTAGAGCCTGGACATCTGATTCTCTGACTCTTTTGACTGTGGATTATAAGTTCACATGTTGACCATCTAGTATGAGGCAGGCATGGACTGGGTGGAAGGTATAACATAAAGGTGAAGAGGACATGGTACATGCCCTTGAGCATCCCTCATTGTTCGGGGAGGGAACACACTTGGACACATCACAGTACAAGGGGTAGCAGTTTTCTCCACTGGCGTGCAGAGCAGACACCACTGAAATGTCACTAAGTACATGTCATTTCAGTTGGCTTTTGAGATAAGCAGAAGTTGGGAACATGAAGGAATATTTTCACGTGGAACGTGTGTGCTGAGGAATGAAGGCATTCGTGCATTTGGAATACATCAGGATGATCACTATATGTGGAACAGAATGACATGAGATAAATCTAGTAAGATATTCAGTAGTGTGGAGATTGAAAGAAGCGCTTGGTTTTGGCATCCTAAAGTCTGTGAAAACTGAATAAGTATTTTTGGTAGAGTGTCGGTGGAAGGAACTGGTTTGCAGGGAGCTGAAGAGTGAATGGAAACTGTGAACAGAAAGGTTAGACTCTTTCAGAAAATTTGCCCTGAGAAGGAAACAGAAGGTGCCCGAGGAATAGAGGGCTGGGAGGGATCCGTGTTGCATCACAAGCACATGGGAGGATGTGGGAGACTTCACCGTTTACAGGTGGAGGGAGCATAGCTGTGGACAGGGAGAGACTGGAATATCAGGACTCATGAAGAAGGCGGTAGGATCAGAAAGACTGGAGGATAGGAAAAGGAGGGGTGCCCCTTCTGCAGACAAGTCGAATGGATGCGTGAAGCTAAAGATGCTTAGAGGTTAAGGGAAGGAGTAAAGGTAAAGTGGCCCGTGGCCAGCAGTCGTTGTTTTTCACTTATTAAATATTGAGCCTCTGCCCTAGTTCATATCTGTTAGTGGTTGGTATAGTATTGTGAAAAGGTTGCCTAGCTTGAGGGTCACTTTATTTTATTATTATTATTTTGAGGTTGGAACAAAAGTTTTTGTTTTTTGAGATTTAGTCTGGCTCTGTCGCCCAGGCTGCAGTGCAGTGGCACCATCTCAGCTCAGTGCAATCTCCGTCTCCTGGGTACAGGCGATTCTCCTGCCTCAGCCTCTGGAGTAGCTGTGATTAGAGGCACCCACCGCCACGCCTGGCTAATTTTTGTATTTTAGTAGAGACGGGGTTTCACCATGTTGGCCAGGTGGGTCTCGAACTCCTGACCTCAAGTGATCCGCCTGTTTCAGCCTCCCAAAGTGCTGGGATTACAGGTGTGAGCCACCACCCTTGGCAGAACAAAAGTTTAATAAGTGAAAGAAGAAAGCTCTCTGCTGCAGAGAAGGGACCTGGAAGAGCGTTGCTCTTGTGGGTCACTTCAGCTTTTTGGGCACCATATCACTTTCACACTTGGTATACGTTGTCAGCTTAGACACTAGCCACCTCCTCTGAAGTACTTGACTCAACTGTTCCTCACCCTCGCTTCCTTGGCTTCCGTGGATGCTCCTCTCCTGTAATATGTACTTCCCCACCTGGCCCTGAAGTATCATTTGTGGTGTCCACTCTCTAGCTCCCCTCCCACTCTGCAGTGGGATCACCTTCATGCTCGTGGCTTTGGCTCCTGTCTATGTAATATCTGATGACTTTTTGTTAGGTGAGATCCACTTCTTTTCCTAGCTGCAACTGGATGCCTGTTGCTGGATATTACACATGGCCCCTGCAGAGCAGTGTGCCCGCACTAAAACACGTTCTTGCCTCCCCCACCCGCCGCCCTTCTAGTATCCTCCTTAGTGAGCGGCCCTCTTATTCCCGCACCGTTTCAGTCTGGACTTTGCCGTTGTGCTTGTACCTCATCTAGACACCAAGGCTTGCCAGCTCGTTTTCATCTTCCTGCCTTCTGCCCCTCGTGCCATCCTTTAGTGGATGCCTCTTTGACCTGGGTAATTGCACTTGTTTCTTAACGGGCCTCTTTAGTCACCCAGCCAACCAAACCCAGCCAGCCAACCCAATCCTTTCTTCTCACGCAGTCATCTTGCTGTGAAATCTGTGCTACTTTTCCTGTGTGAAATCCTTCAGTGTCCTTGCAGATACCCAAGAATGAAGCAGACTTTTTTGCATAGGGTGTTAGAAAGCCCATTTATGGCCTGGTGTGTATTCACCTGTTCGGTGCCTTCAACACTGCCCCCTCCTCGGTGTATGGGGTTTTGCCTGACACCCAGACGTTCACAAGGCTTCTGCTCATTATCTCCTCTTTCAGAATCTTTCCTTAATTGTGGTGAAACTCCCCGTGCCCACCCTTTAAGTTGGAAGCCCAGGAGTGCCATGTGCGTGGCCCAGCCATGGCAGTGACTGTGCTGTGTCCTGGTCTGTCCAGCTCATCTGTCTTGAGGACACACCATGTCCAGTACTTGACTCACAATAGCCTCCATTACTTGGTCAGTGAATCAAGATTTGCTGCCTTTTATTGTCCCCAGAAGTTTCATTGGCATATATTCAGAGTAAAAGGCTGTTAGTTTTTATGTGGGAAATACAATGTATTTTATTAAAAATTTCCATTATGTCCAATAATTATTTATATAAATCAAGAGTGCAGTACAGCACTGTCCATTTTAACTTGTGTGGGTTTTCTTGCTTTTTAGGTTATTCAGCTTCTGAAAGCTGGAAAAGCGAAGGAAGTTTCCTACAACGCACTAGCCTCACACATAATCTCAGAGGATGGGGACAATCCGGAGGTTGGGGAAGCTCGGGAAGTCTTTGATTTACCTGTTGTAAAGGTCAGTAGTAAATACAATTGGTTTTCTTTCTTTTCCTCATGTACCATGCAAGCACTACATTGAAGTTTCAGTATAGCTCTTTTCAGGGTCTTTGCTAAAGTTCTGTTTTATTTTTTATTTTTTTACTTTTTTTTGCCCAGGCTGGAGTGCAGTAGTGTGATCTCGGCTCACTGCAACCGCCGCTTTTGGGGGTCAAGCAATTCTCATGCCTCGGCCTCCTGAGTAGCTGGACTTACAGGCACCTGCCAACATGCCCGGCTAATTTTTGTATTTTTAGTAGAGACAGGGCTTTGCCATGTTGACCAGGCTCATCTTGAACTCCTGATCTCAAGTGATCCGATCTTGTCCTCCCAAAGTGCTGGGATTACAGGCATGAGCCACTGTGCCCAGACCTAAAGTCTCGTTTTATGTGGAAAGTTGCCAGATAACTGTTGACATCTTTAACATCTCAGTAACTTACTTACTTTCAGGCCCTTTCCACTAAACCAAGGTAGAGCAGCGGTTTCGGTATGTCATAAGTAATTCTAGGTCATCCTTTGTGCCTGCTGTAGAACTCACCACATTACCACTGCCTGGAAGTTTTCTAAGCCAAGGCAATCTGTCATGGCAAACAGATCTGATGCCTTCAATCACATGGATGTTTGAATTATCGTTAGAGTGTATTTGATTCAAAAAGCGGGCTAAGGCCTGTCAGGAGGTGACATTTAGGACTGAGTTACTTTCCATCCCCACTGTGGCAAGTGGTGCTGATTTTCAGTTAGCTGAAGGGAGTCACCCGTTAACTGTGTTGCTGAACTCCTTTCTGACAAGGGTCACAGTGACCTTTAGTCACATTGTCCACCCAGTAGTCGACTGGACTGTGTCCAACTTGACCGATGGGTAATTTATTACAGAAAATAGGGGATTCAGCTGGTGGGAGAATTGTTCAGATGTTGTTTACCTGCTGTACTACTCTGTTAGGGCTAATAAGTTAGTTGACTTCTGTTGAAACGTATATTTTAAAAATGTGTTAAATGTTGTAATTCTGATGCTTCCATTTTAGTTCAGATCTTCTCTACTAAGTATTTGTTTTAAAATAGTTCTATACCACTACCATTTTATTCCCTCTTCATGTTATTAAATGCTTTGCCTTAAAAAGAAATCAGTATGAAAGTTACTATGGTTTAATAATAACAGTGTTAGGAATTAAGAAAGACTGCCAGCCTGGTGCAGTGGCACTCACCTAGAGTCCCAGCTGCTTGGCAGGCTGAGGTGGAAGGATTGCTTGAGACCAGCAGTTTAAGGCTGCCATGCACTGTGATCACACCTGTGAACAGCTATAGGACTCCAGTCTGGGCAACACAGTGAGACACCAGCTCTTAAAAAAAAAGAAATAGGGTAAAAAAAAATAGAAAGATTGCCATTAAGTCAAATTGCAGGGCTAGAGAAGCCACCTGGCTTCTGGGAAGTGGTGATCTGCCCAGTACCCCAGTACCCAGGTTTGGAAACTGCCTTGTAGGCTTACAAACTTGAATTTCTTTTCTTTTCTTTCTTTCTTTTTTTTTTTTTTTTTTTTTTTCAGATGAAATCTCACTTTGTTGTCCTAGTCTGGAGTGCAGTGGTATGATCTTTGCTCACTGCAACAACCACCTACCAGGTTAAAGCTATTCTCAGGTTAAAGCTATTCTCGGGTTTCAGCCTGCTAATTAGCTGGGATTGCTGGGATTACTGGCGTACGCCACCACACCCAGCTAATTTTTGTATTTTTATTAAAGACGGGGTTTCACCATGTTGGCCAGGCTGGTCTTGAACTCTTGACCCCAAGTGATCTGCCCACCTCGACCTCCCAAAGTGCTGGGATTACAGGTGTGAGCCACCACGCCTAGCCACAAACTCGAATTTTGAAAATAAATGTGAAAGTGGCTCTATCTCAAGAGAAGCTGTTTATAAACCAGACTCTCGAGACTGCTGTAGAAGCCAGAATGACTCTGAATTTGTGGTGGTAACAGTCACGTTCATACACTTGTGGGCTTGTTTCAGCATGGCCAGCTCAGAGCCACTGTGGATGCAGACCCCTTTGTGAAGACTGAGTTATCAGCAGGTTTCCTGGTTCCTTTACCCAAAGCCCCTTTGTGTGACTTACCACAGGGATGAGGTCCTGAGCTGAGGCTCCCTCTTCTTTGGACCATGTTTTTATCCCTGACTTGCTTCATTGTCCTGATTGTAGGGACAGTATCCCTGTCCCTTCCCCTTCCTACAAACTTTCTTTCTCTCAGACAATAGCCTGGAGCTATTGTCTCATTAAAGTGGCTTTGCATACCTTATGCAGATTTTATGTGAAAGGGCAATCTTACTAACACATCCTTGGGGCCTGGGTTATTGTTGCCAGGCCAACTGTCTGAGGTAGTTCTTAAACCTGCCTGGCCCCAAACCCCCTTTTTGAAATAAATACTTTGTTAGCACCCCTCTTATTATCTAGAAATGAATCGATAGGTAAGCCAGCCTTTAAAATACGTATATATAAATTGTCCAAACTGAAATGTGAAGGAAAAATAAAAGGGAAGTAAATAATAAGTATATATTTCATTGTGTAAACATTTGGGCATGGCTGCTGCTATATGCAGTCACTGCCTGTAGCTGCTGCAGTTGCAGATTGATCTCACACCCCCCAAGTGGGGTCGCTGCTGTGAGGTGACATTTCAGAATGGTCATCAATTCCTGTAAAGTTCTGAGCTAAACAAAGCAGTCTTCCTTCATTTTACACAGTATTCACATTCCTGGGAAAGTCAGTATATAATAAGGCTAAGTAAAAATACCATTACTTGTACAATTTAGCAGTTAGCTCCTAGGATTATCATCATTTTGCCAAGGTAGTTTACTGTATTCGAACCCAGCTTTTCCCCCCTCTGGCTATGGTATTTTAAAATGAGTGACAGACACATTTCATCTGTACCCAGTAGCATTCCAGCCTGCCTGTAATTTGTGGCAGCACCTGTATTGTCCAGGGACTACTATGTTACATTACAAGGTGGTAGAGTATTTCGGAGCTGATCCAATAGTTTGCCTTCACTCTAAGATAGTTTGAGTAAACCCTAATATTCTTAGTTTGAACCTTATGGGCCTGTCTTATTTTGAATCCTGCTGCTAATGGTTGAGTCTGAATTCAGCTGACTGAAGGCTGAGACCTGGTTCCCTAAGGCATATCCCTTGGCCTTTACCTTGATAAAAAGTTTGACAATACATTTTAAAAATAAGGCATTTTTATGCACAGTGACAGTTTACCTATCATTTACATATTTGAATTTTATAAATGTTTAAAACTTTGGTGCCTTGCTTCTTTAGGCACCAAAACTTTTTAAATTATTTTTTTAATTGAGGTATTTTTCTCAGTGGCCTTCGGGCATCATTGGAAATGTTAATTTTGCTGACTTGTAGTGGGCTTATTTTATGTAATTTTTTTTGAGTTGGAATCTCCCAGGCTGAACTGCAGTGGCACATTCTTGGCTCACTGCAACCTCTGCCTCCCCGGTTCAAGTGATTCTCCTCTCTCAGCCTCCTGAGTAGCTGGGACTACAGGCCTGTGCCACCATGCCCGGCTAATTTGTGCATTTTTAGTAGAGACGGGGTTTCATCATGTTGGCCAGGCTGGTGTCAAACCTCTAACCTCAGGTGATCTGTCCACGTTGGCCTCCCAAAGTGCTGGGATTGGTCAGGCTTATTTTTATATATTGTTCTTTGCCTTTGGGATAAATAGTTCTTTATTACTTTGCTTTTATAGTTCTCCATTTCTACTTCATACTGTGGCCTACTTCCTATCTTTTCATTACTTTATCTAAACTTATCTCAAGTAGGGCCTCAGAGTGATTCTATTCTGCTTGGATGAGACTTTATGATAGCCAGCAGTCTTTAAACTGGAATACCCTACCCAAGCTCCCTGGGGGGAGATTTTCAGCATGTGTGCTGAGCGGATGGATGGTTGTAATTTGATACATTTCCAGACTGGCCTTTCCTAAAGCTGCCTGAGAACATACCTGTGGTTGCAGCGGCCCCCTCCCACTTTACGCAGGAATGATCAGACCACTCATCCTAATCTTATAGTGCATTGCCCCAGGCTCTGAAAATTCACCAGACAAAAGGAGGACTAGCAAGACTGGTTTTTGGGACTCTTCCCTTAGCACTCAAACATGGGAGCTTGAGCAGAGAGGGGTTTCTGGGAGTCGCTGTTGAGAGGAAAGCTTGGCCCACGTGAAGATGTCCTGAGTTCAGAAGTGTCAAGGCCGATACAGATTCCTGATGCTGGCCCATTTTTTAAAATTTAACTGGAATTTTTCTAGGACTATCAAAAAATGTGAAGATATGTTGGATGAGGATTAAGCGCCTTCTTTCAGGTTTCGTTTAACTAATCCAATAACTTAGTTAAAACCTCTGGTAAAATGTCAAATCATCATGAAATAATTATCCCAGGTATAGCTGCCAATCTTTTATTTTATTTCATAAATTGTTTAATATTCCTCTTCTCATAGAAAATATGCTTATTTAAAGTTACGCTGAAAAATTGTAGATGTCATCTAAAAAATGATAAGGGCGGCAATTCATTGTCTGAAATTTATTTAAGGTGTACATAAATAACAAAAATAGCTTGGAGATCATTAGCTTAGAAAATGAGTTGCAGGAGAACAAAGACTGCTTTTCTCTTTTTCATTTTTATATCCCCAGCGCCTTGTACCATCTCTGCATAAAATAGATTCTCAATAAATATTTGATGAATGAATTGATGCGTGGGTAATGAGTATATATGTATATTTCAGTTGACTGAAGTTTCTGGAAATGAGCTGCCTTCCAGAATGTAGTAATGGGGGCATTACAACATTTTTAGATAGTAATTTCGTGAAGTAGAGCTATCAGGATAATGATTTGTGTAATTATAAAAATTAAACGAACAAAAACCTCATGAGTTTGGACTTGATTGAATTTGGGATTCATAAAAGGAGCAGATGAGGGGCTGTCTATGCTCTGGACGAGGTGGAGACGGTGGTGGGGCAGGATGGGTGGCAGTTCCCCTGTCCTTCTAGTCATGGGGTCAGCAGTAATAAATGTGTAAACCTGAAACTTAAATGTTTATACATATTTTTTTTTTTTTTTAATATGGTAGTACTTCATTCTATGATTAGGTTTTTCATCTTGGGCATTAGTAACTAATCTTTGACAATAATATTTCTGTTTGAATATACATACTTGTAATCTGGATGTTTTAAAATACGTTACAACAACAGAGCCTTTTAATTTCTAAGAACACCACTAGTAAAATAATAACATGCCACTTGTAAATTGAGAATACTTTTTGATTTAATCTTTTCTTTTTCAGCCTTCTTGGGTGATTCTGTCCGTTCAGTGTGGAGCTCTTTTGCCGTATCCTTTTTGCGGAGTGGGGAGGAGAGAAAGGGTAACTGGGTTTAGGACTGAAAGAAATTATAGTTACGGAGTGAAAAGTGGATTCATTTGTTAGGACAGATTGTTTTGTCTGCATCTTAAATTCCTATTTTCCATCCTGTTTCAAATTTTATGTACCTGATCCTTGTCATTACTCATGTTGAAAGGGGGCTCAGCTGTGACAAGTAGCTTTGTGCTGGAGCTGGAGGCAGGAGTTCTGGTTCTCCTCAGCTTTTGTGGTGATAGCTAGATGAGGAATATTACTAAAATTCTAAATCTATGTGAATCAAATCATGAATTGTTTGAAGAGTAAATGGGGGAAGAAAACATGAGAAGAAAATTTTTAGTTTTATACATTGTTAATCCTTTTAATTGCATTGGGTAGAAGGAGTGTTAATTCAGTGCACGTGTGCTGTGGGTTGAGTACTGAAAATAGAGTGGTGCAGAAGAGCATCTCTGCCCTCAGGGAGCTTCCTTGCTTGCCTTCTTCGCTCATGGAGCATTTCTTGGATGTTCACCTGCCCTGGCATTGTGTCAGGAGTCAGAAATGAGGCATTCTACAGCCTTGCTGTTTACTCCTCTAGGCCTGGTGGCTCCTTTTTCATCCTAAAAGGATGATGCTTTACTGGACTGTTATTCCAAGTGTAACTACTTGTGGAAATTATTTCTTTTGCAAGTACCTGATACCCATACTGTTGCTAAAATTTTAGACCTGGCAAGATACTGTGTCATGTGCTCTTATTTTATTTTGCAGCTATGCCAGGCAGCTCTTGAATGCCCTTATTACCCATTGAATCAATGCAGATGGAAGGAAACTTACTATAATGAAATATTTATAGAGAACCACAGAGAGACAGAAAACATCCTTGGAGGATGTGTAGAACTTTAGCAACTCCACCTCAGAGGTTCTAATATTTCTTGTACATAGCGTAAAGAGTTGAAGGAAATTAACTCCTGTTTTTATATCGTTATTGTTTTTATAAGAAGTGAAAAAGATTGGGAATAGAGCTAAGAGGCTCATTTTGCTGTGCTAGATCATTTACTCTCCGCACAAGACTCTGTAAGAAGCCGGGATCTTTTTTCTTTTTTTTTTGAGATGGATTCTTGTTCTGTTGCCCAGACTGTAGTACAGTGGTGTGATTTCGGCTCACCGCAACCTCCGTCTCCTGGGTTCAAGAGATTCTCCTGGCCTCAGCCTTCTGAGTAGCTGGGATGACAGGTGCGCGCCACCATGCGCAGCTGATTTTTATATTAGTAGCAGAGACGGGGTTTCACCATGTTGGCCAGAATAGTCTCGACCTCTAGACCTCGTGATCTGCCCACCTCGGCCTCCCAAAGTGCTGGGATTACAGGGGTGAGGCACCGCGCCTGGCTGCTGAGATCTTCTTTGAGCTCTTACTTGCCTATCCATAAGAACAAACAAGGGAGCCCCAGAGACTTAGTGGTAGTCAGTGTGCTCTGAGATTTGCCTTTGTTAATGTTTCCCCAAATCTTTGGAAGAAGAAAGTCCATGAGCTAACGTAGGAAGAGGATGGAAACAGGTCTTGGATAATGGGGCTGAAGGCATCAGATTGCAGTCTACAGAGTTTTTTATAGTCAGGGAAGTCTCAAGTATTTATAAGTCATCTGTATACCTCTATAGGAGACTTCAAAATTGGAATAGAATTTTTAAGCTGATCTTTTTCTTGATTCACCTATATCAATATGTATATTTTTCTACTATAGGGAAAGAGAAGTGATACTTTAACCCATTTTGAATTCTACACACTCTAAATTATTCAAAAACAGTCATTGTTTGCCCTGAATAGACTATGAATTACAGGCACATATAGATCATAACTGCCTTGTGTCTTGTTAAATTCCCAGTGTGTGATGTGTAGTAAGTGCTCATTTGTGATTTTGAATGAATTTTTAAGATCAGCTTTAGAAATAGGAAGCATCTTTGGAATTAGACGTTCCAACTTTTATTTCAAAAACAGGGAAATTGAAGGTCACAGTTGTCTTGCCTAAGTTCACAAAGTTAGCAGAGATAATAAAGCTAGAGCTCAATCAAGCTCTTTTATGAAGGATTCTTCCTACTGTGCAACAGAAGCAGTCACAATGTTTCATTCTAAAAGAAACTTAAGACATTTTAATTTTGCTTTTAAAATAACTGCTATGCCATATGTGTGTATGTACGTGTATATGTATGTGTGTGTTTATACATGTGTTTATAGTTAGCTAGCTATCAGAGGTCAAAAGGCTTCCCTCTGTTAAGTATATTTTATCCATTTGATTTATGATACAAGTGGACAGATTAGATTTCAAAATGTACTTTACAGAAGAGCACTCAGCCACTTCTCTTGCATTCCGTTCTGCCCTGTACTCTTCTTTGGCTGTCTTAAGTCTGTCTCTTTCCTAAATGGACTGAGTGGGGACAGAGGGGGTGGGTAATATCTGTTAGTGAAGTATAGGTTGCACTGATCTTGTTTCATTGTAATCTTAATAACTGTCAAACAGAGTAAATGGTTTTTCTCCAGAATCATGTCAAACTTTTTTTGGAATCACTGCCTGCCTTTCTCAGGTAAGCATGGTTACAGTTAGTCCTCAGTTATTTATATGTGACACTTCTGAGTTTTTGTATGATTGGATTTATGAGCTCTCTGTTAACCTGTTTTAGAGAATCTGTTTCCTAAACTGACTTTATATTTAATATGAGCTCATGACACTTAAAATTACTTAAATATTCATGCTTGCTTTTAAGATTTAAAGTTTCTGATGGGTGAAAATGGTCTTTCTTATTTAAAAAATTACATATTAAAACTTCAATATGAAAAAATATTAAAAATGAAATTAAAAGATAAGGAAAAATCAGTTCGAAATACAGGCAAAGAATTTTCTTAATAAATAAAGGGATCATACAGATCAATAAGAATCAAAAAGACCTTAACAGATAAGGCAGAGAAATGAATTTAGAAGCTATAAAGAGGAATTACTAATACTATAACAAAATATTTGATACACTTTATAATCAAAGATATGAATATTTTAATAGCAATGAGATAAGAATTTTTGCTCATCGAATTTGTAACAGTTTGTTCAGTGCTGGTGGAGATGCTGAGGACAGACACTCAAGCCTCCTGCCTGCGGGAAGGGGAGTCAGTACAGCAGCTTCCTAGTAAAGGGGAACAGTGTCAAGAGCCTTAAAATACTTATTTCATTTTCACCTGCATTTCTGTTATGTTTGGAAACTTATCCCAAGTTGATAGAAGTAAAGACAGACTGACACATAAAGGTGCTCACACTTACTTATAAGCATTATTTGTAAGATGGTAAAATTGGAAACCATCAGATCATCTACTATTTGAGAATGTTTGAGAAACCTATTATATATACATATACAGTAGTCTAGCTGCTTAGCTATTTTTGAATTCTGTTTTATGAACACATGTAAAGACATGGGAAATGTTTTAAGTGGCAAAAGCAGGCCATAGCATGGGTATGTGCAATATTACACCAACCAAATAAAGTATATAAGAGATATCTGAAATGAGGAACCAAAATGTTAACAGTGGTTAGTTCTGGATATCTGAATATTTAATATTTCTTTATTGTATTTTGTTTTTCTAACCCCAGCTAAGAAAAACCTCAAATCATAATAAAAAACTATTAGAAAAAAATCAAGTTGTTATTGTTTAAAGTCTTTTTAAAATTACATGGAGTAATTTGTTTAAAATCAGTGGTCCTTAGGAAGGTAAAATTTCACCATAGAACATCCCATCTCACTTGACCTGACAGTCCTCATCCAAGGCTGTCATTTTGGTGCACATAGGTGGTACTTTGAGAAAGTATTTCCTCATCTTTCTCTATACACACCTTTGAGACAGGGGCGCATCCAACCAAGTTATTAGGTGAGATGGAAAGAAATTTGGTCATAATCTTGCTTTTCCTTATGCTTTTGTGATAGACGAGTATGGAGCTGGGTAGTATCTGATTTAGTGTTGTTAGGTTGTTGGCCAGGCTCAACAGTTAATACAAAGGATATTACCAGTCTAATCTTGATCCCTCTCCTCTGTCCAAGCAATAAGTAAATTTATCTGTGGTTACTGTGTTTTTGTTTGTGTCTCTTGTATTCTGGAAGTTCTCTAAAATCCTGTTTTTGTTTTTGTGACATCAATTTGATGGAGATCCTTCAAATGGCAAAATTGGCTTTTTTAAAAATCTCTTTAACAGGAATTTTGTTGGTATTTGTATTTTGCAATGTTTTTTCATATCTGTTATAAATATATGTTTACATGAATAATCTTTAAAGTTGGCTATAATGAGAAAACCTCTTAAATGCTGGGTGCTATGGTTACATGTAATTTTTATTGTTTTCCTCTACTTCTCTGTATGTTCCAAATTTACAATCAACGTATCAGGAAAGTTTTAAAAATGAAAGCATTACTACTTATGTATAAACACAGTGTACTTTGGCTAAAATAGAATTTTTTAATTTAATTTTATTTGCATTGGTTGGATTTCTGGGCTTCAGAGACTCAGAGCCAACTATCCAGAAAAGATTCCAATTGAATAAGAAAGGGAGAGAGGAAGAAGGGCCACGCTGAGTTTGGGACAGGGACAGGAAGTCCTGTGGGCATTTTTCAGAGATGAAGGTCGCAATGACATGGGATTTTGAAGATTTGATTTGGTGAAATAAATAAGAAAACAAAAGTATGTGAATGTAAGATGATTATAGAGTTTCAAATGAGGTAATTAGACATTGTTAAATATTAACTATGAGTTTTGCACCAGAGAATATTATTAGTCTTCCAAAGAACTAATAGTTATGTTTAACAGAGTTTATATTTGTAATAGATTGTAATATAATAGACATAATAAATCAGGTTATAGCATAGGCATATATACATGATACATGTATGACAAGGGGCACAGGTATGACTGTATGAGCTTAGGAAAGAGGGCATTAGTCTGGATTGTGAGGCGAGGAGCCTTGATAGAGAGGATGGCAGGTCTGAGCGGACCGGAAAGAATCGGCAGGATTGGAGGAAACGGGGAAGGGAGGAAGGCATTCTGCATAGCGCAAGGTGGAGGGAGAATGAGCAGTGCACGAGAGGCTGGGTAAGAAGTCATCAGTGTCAGCCAAGGGTGTGCATTGGCATGTAGGAGAAAAAGTGGTCAGGCAGGTAGATGGGTAGAGATGATGGGAAACCAAGGTATATGAGTTTGAAGTGGGTAAAGTAGGTAGCAGGATGTTTCATCGCTCTTTTTTTCTCATAATTTAATTTTGGATTACAAATATTTACCTCAGAAAACTTGGGAAACAAAAAAGCAAACCAAATTAGAATCACTTGTGATCATTGCAGGTAAACTGGTTTAGGAGCTCTGGGCATGACTTGCAGGGCAGGACAGAGGCTGGAGTTTTAACAAATGGAGGTTGGATTTGGCGTAGCAAGTACAACATGGGACTTAGCAAGAGGTGGGGCTCAGCAGGTATTGGGGACGTGGGGTGCTGTGGTGAAAAGAATGAGAAGCCGACACTTACTGTATACCTCCCTGTGCCAGATCCCATGGCGGATGCCTTCACGTGGGGAGCAGGAGCCAAAGATTATGTCATTGTTTCAGGAGGGGAGCACCAGTAAAGTGGCAGCATCACTGATGGAGCTGGGAAATAGAGAGGAGACTGATTGGCGAGGAGAGATGATGACGTTGGTTTGAAACACACTTTGGGCTGTTGATCAGGTATGGAAGTGTAGGAACTTGGAGATCCTGTGGCGTGAAGGAAATTCCTGCAGAGCAAAATAGAGAGAGGAGCAGATAACTGGGAACCGAGCCTTGGATAGCAGGCATTGTTAGAGAGATTTGGGGAGGAATAAAAGGAGGAGCTTGAAAACAGAGATGATACTGGAGGAGCAGGATACTATTTTTAGAAGCCAAGATAAAATCAGACTTAATTATTTTTATTTTTATTGCTGGGAAGTAACAACAACCTAGGTAAAGATTTAGAACATAGATTGGTAGGAGGTAGTTGTACATAGGTTTGTGTGTATCCTCAGTCCTATTCTGTGACCCAGGAAGAGGAGGGAAAGGATGATAGAAAGTGATACAGGAATATCAGCCGGCTCAGCCGCAGGCCGAGGGGTCTAAGTAGATGTTGGGTTCTCATGATGAAGTCACCGGTGTAGCCACTGTGGGAATAGGAAGATGGATATTCATAAAGAAACAACTGAGTGAGCAAACTGGTCAGAGAACATGAATAGCTTGATTCTTAGCAGTGGAATAGTATCATTTGATTGTGTGGTCTGGGAATGGGCCCTGCTGGTGACAAACTGGACAGAGGCACTGCTCACCCACTGTCAGATGAAAGGTCCAATTTTACCTTGGTGCTAAACTTATCAAGGGGAGTGGCTGGGTCAATGGACAAAAAGGTTAATTTGTTAGCAAGATCTTTGATAGTGTTTTATATCCTTTTAGTGAATTCAGTGGATAAGAAAATTCACCGTCCAGAATTAGTATGATCTTTATGGGCTTACTATACTTACCGCAGTTCATCACTTAGCATGATGAATTGACGTCCCCAGTGTGTCATGGGGCAAAATAAATGCATTTAAGTTGAGAAAGATTGTGCAAATAGGGATGGGGAAGACTTTAATAGTCACTTCTATGAAGAAACCCTGGAAATAGTTTAAGAAAAGTGCATTGGGAGCACGAATATTTTGTGGTTGCTAAAAAAAAATGTTATTTTGGTTTTAAGATATGTTAACAAACATGTACAGTGTGCAGCTAAGGGACTTTGGTCCAACAAATCCTTGATGGGCACTTCCTTTGTGACAGGAGCTGTGCAAAGGGGTACACATTAATTAAGATGCAATTTCTCTCAGTAAACATACAGTCTAGGAGGGGACAGACCGTGGGCAAATACATTATGCTGCAACATACGCAAAAAAGAAAGTGGGCACCAGGTACAGAAACAGGGAGTGCTCATGGTGGTTATTCTGAACTGATTGGAGACTGTCAGAGGGATCTGCACCTTTTCTGCACACTGGGACACCCATGCGCACAGACGCTCACATGCACACCCCAGGCAGGACCCCAGCTTTACAAAAGGACTGTTTGCTTGGTGGTTCTCAGTGACCTTCTGTCTTTTCCCCGTCAGGGTGTTGATACAAGCTGGAGCTCTTTGTTGGAGTCTTCCAGAGCTCTCCCAGGGAGAGGTAGGGAAGGGAGCTTGTCCAGCAGAAGTTGGGAAGCACAGAGATCATCTGCCTTCTTCTGACCCGGTATTGATGCAGGCTGAGGCCTCTGTTGTAATGTGCTGGGTAGGTTTTGGGGAATAGGTCAAGAGTGTAATGGAGAGCCTGGCCAGGTCATGATTTAAATCTAGAAGACTAAAAAGTCCTTTCCATTCTGTATCTCAATCAACAGTATTTCTTGACTGCCTACCCATGTGCCTTGCACTGTACTAGGTACTATGACAAATCTCAGAGAAGTTTAGGACATCATCTAAGACTCTTTAATAAGGAGTGTTAGAGTTCATAATTAAGACTGGATAAGGAGGAAATCCTGGAAGCTAGAATCAAGGAGTGTTTTATTGGGGGTGGTGAGGCCTGAAGGAGAAGGGAGTGTTCCTGATTGGTTTAAAGGAAAGCTTTTATTCCTGGGGGCACAGACTTGAAATTCTAGTCCTCTGCTCCTGGTTGCTTTGGAGTATAGTTGGGAGGACAGACAGGCAAGCAGATAGTTGTAGAGTGTAAGAAGTATTTAGATTTCTGTCCAGCTTGCTGTGGGAGTACAGTGGTAATGCTACCTGAGCCGAGTCTTAGAGGAGGAGGGCTGAGGGCAGGCACGGCCAGGGCACAGGGAAAGCAGAACATGGTGAGGACTGCAGGTGCATGCCGGGGCAGTGCCAATGGGCAGGAGGAGGTGGTTAGGAGCCAGCCAGACAGGAAGGGCCCGGACACCACAGGGGAGTCTTTGGGGTTTAGCCTTACAGCACTGAGGAGACATCAAAGGTTTATTGGCCAACATGATAAGATTGGTATTTTGGAAAGATGGATTTTAAAAAAGAAAAGCACTTTCCCCAATTATAAAATTAATGCTTTTCAAAATTTGGAAAATACAGAAAAGTATAAAAATGAAAATTAAAATGTCCCCATAATCCTGTGACCACTAAGTAACTATTGTTAACATTTTGGTGTGGAAAGAGCATTCTTAATTATTAATGGTGCTGATGGAGATTCATTAAACGAGCGGGTATGGATGTTCAAAGTCATTTAATCCAAACATACATCAGTGAAGAAGCTGGGTTATGGAAGTTTTCCAAGTTGACATAAGCTGGTTATTGGAGGCATTGTATTAATTCCAGGTCTCCTTCATTCCTCCCTATGTGATGTTCTTTCCACAGCAATATACTGCACCCTGTTGAGGTCTCCGCCTGTGATACAGGCCAAATAGGGTATAGGACTAGATGTACTTCAGTCAGTGAAATAAAAAGAATATTTAGCTGAACGCATAGCCAAATCTTGGTAATAAAGGCATCTCTAGATTATGTTTTTTAATTTCATTTTTAATAAAGATTATATAATGACTCATTGGATTAATCTGTATTATCATATAATTAAATCTCAGCTCTCCAAAAGCGGCAGGATATAAGTGTTTTTGTGAAAGCCTCTAATAAAAATAACCTGGTCCGGTCTTCTGAAATTGACATTGACTTACTAAATTAACAAGATATAAAATAATGATTTGAAAGGTGATTTTAGAAAGCTAACATGTTCTTGTTAATATTCATAGAGTAGTGTGTAATACAAAATAATTTCTAGAAATGTTTGTAAAATGGACGAGAGTAGATGAAGAATGCTAAATTACTGTCAAGCTGCATACCGGCAGTTAAAAAGAGATTAACATGCAATTATCAGTACTGTTAAAAAATTAACTTGAGACAAAGTTCAGGATTCTTCAACAACTATAATCCTCAACTTACAATAAATTTATCCAGAAAAAATTTACTTGGTTAAATGATTATCTTAGAAAATAATGCTCATATCTTTATTTTTCTTAAATGTTCTTTTGCTTTTCAGACTCTAAAATTTCACTTTTTAAGAAGTTACTTTTGACTTTCCCATCAGTAACTGCCCTTAGAGAAGCACTAGAGAACAATGGAAAGATCCAGTTTGGAGTTAGACCTGGGTATAGACAGACCTGGGTTTTAAAAGCCAGCTTTTCCAATTATTAGGTGTGATTTAATGTTTCCTTATCTTTAAATGGGGCTAATGATTCCTGTTTCACGTGGTTATAAGGGTTAGATGCATAGATAAAGCACTTGGCACAGTTCCTGGCACATAGTAGGCAGGCAATAAATGGTAGCTGTTTATTGTTACAGTGAAAGCCTGTTTGACCACATAAGCCATTGTATCTGGAGTCTTAACTTCATCACCGCGCAAGCATAAGAATTTTTCCTTTTATGCTTGCCTTCTTTCTTTCCTGTGTTAAGTAATATTTACATTTTCCCCTGAACTTATAAGCCACTGTATTTTTATCTTTGTTTTTATTTTATTCATTTCATAATTGGTATTTGTTACCCATTAGCATAAAGGAATTTCTAAATACGATTTTGGTATTGCTGTTGTATTTAAACATTTTCAAAAGTGACACAAATGAAAGCTGGAATGGCGTACTACTTCTTCCTGCTTTTTTCCCCTGTCTATTTTTGTTATAGACTGAAATAATCCTCCATTCTGCTTTTTGGAATGTGGATATAAATATTTTTAAATTCATTTGGTGACAAGGCAAAATAAGTAATTTATATCTGTAAAACTATTGTGATAGAAGTTTTTATTATAATAAGCAGATAGCTAAGAGCTTCTCTATTTTTTCCACAAATAGTCTTAGGTTAATTTTATTAAGGGAGAAACAGAATTGTTGCAGTATATCGCTAAAATGAAAGTATAGTCATGCACAGGTTGAGATTTATGGTAAAAGCCTTCTTTCTACCTTTCTATCAGGTGTCATCTGAAGACAGAAGTGCCCTGTGGGCTTTGGTTACGTTCTATGGGGGGAATTGCCAGCTAACCCTCAATAAGAAATGCACGCATTTGATTGTTCCAGAGCCGAAGGGGGTAAGCATTTCTTGTGCCACCTTCTTTTTGTGTGTCATTTAAGAATTTCCAGAAATCGCATGTCTTTCTTGAGCTTCTTTTAAATTATTATATTTCATTTACAAAAACTGATTATACTGGTTTATATTATTTATATCCGGCTTCATGTTACAAAAGATGTGAGATGACTGTAAATTATAAGCCAAATATAACATTTCTAAATACTATGAAATCTGGCTTTGTTTCATGGGGAAAATAGGAAAATTTTATTAATCTGTAGAATTTCCTTTCAAATCCAGTAAAACTTTTGTTCATTTTTATTTGTTAAAAAAATGTATTTTTAGTTCCCTTCACCATTTTTTTTTTTTTTTTTAAAAAAAACCTCATACCATGCCTTTGATGAAAGGTTTTTTTTAAAAAAAACATCATACCATGCCTTTTGATCTGTTCCCTTCTTCATCATCTGGAATATATGAAAATGACTTTTGTCTTGATAAGCACAGAGCACTCATCCCTGAGCAGTGATGTGGTCATATGGATTGTGTTTCCCCAAGTGGGGTCCCTGGATCAGCAGCATCTGCCCTTCTTGGGGACTTGTTAGAAATATATCCTGTTGGCCGGGCATGGTGGCTCATGGCAGGAATCCCAGTACTTTGGAAGGCCGAGGCAGGCGGATCAGTTGAGGTCAGGAGTTTGACACCAGCCTGGCCAACATGGTGAAACCCCGTTTCTACTAAAAATACAAAAATTAGCCAGACATGGTGGTGGGTGCCTGCAATCCCAGCTACTTAGGAAACTGAGGCAGGAGAATCACTTGAACCCGGGAGCAGAGATTGCAGTGAGCTGAGATTACACCACTGCACTCCAGCCTAGGCGACTGAGCGAGACTCTGTCTCAGAAAACAAAAAGAAATGCAGCCTGTCCAGCCCCTTCCCAGACTTCATCACATGAGCCCAACAGTCTGTGTAATCAGGTCTTCTGGTGGGTGATTCTGATGCATACCCAAGTTTCAGAACCACAGTTCCATAGTTTTTTATAAAAAAGTAATATAACATTTTTCCCTTTCATGAACAATTTTTTTTATACGTTTGAGAATCAAGTTTAGCATATTTGTAGTAGTAAAGTCTTTTGACTACTTAATTTTTTCCATGTATCAGTCATTGACTTCATTTTTTAAACTGCTTTCAGTCTGAGTTAATATTTTCATCTTATTATTTAATCTGAGTGTATCCAATCACAAATCTAGAAGAAAAAAGTGTGCAGTATCTGGCAAAGGCATTGGAGTAAGATGTAGAGTAGAGGGCTGGTATAAGCCTTACCCTGCCAAGAGCATTCCCTTTTATACAATCTTTGAAACTAATCAGAGGTAATTCATGAAGGTGTGCTGTTCATTATGCTAGTTTCCCTACAGCAGTAGAGATTTGGAGCTGGTGAGTTCAGTAGTAGTAACTTAGTAAGCACACTATTCAAGCAGAAACTCTTTCTATGAAAATATATGACTCTTAAAATTTAAGTAAAAAACCATTTTGCATAACAATTTAAGTGATAAACAGTATGCTTTGGTTAAAATAGTGGGTTCTTTTTACATTAATGTTGATTTATAGCAAAAATTTGATTTTCACATAATTTGAAGGGGAAATGAAATCTTTAACTTTTTAACTGAGCCAGAATTGTAATTTAAGAGGCAATATGTGAACAGAGTGTGTTTGTTAAAGCTGTTTTGAATTGTTTTTGACTTTTTAATTCTAGTTCTTTAATTTAGGGTTTTTCCCCCTTCCAAAATATTTTGGTGATAAGTCCTTAGTAACTCTTTGGGCTTTAGGATATAGTATATATTTTCAAGTATGCCTTGACTTTAGACTAATTTTTTAAGTTTGTAGTGGAATCTTTTTAAACTTTTATTTGTAAGGAAAGCCATATCTAAGTCGCAAGTTCTATATATAAATGCTTTAATTAAGCTTTATTTATCCCAACAAAGTGGCACTTAAAAGAAATCATTTTATTTGGCTAAAACATGCTTGTGAATAAGACAACAAACATGCTACTATAATTATTTTTAGATGAAGCAAATTCTCCATGTATTTTAAAAGTTGATATTAAACAAGATATGTATACATGTATTACGCATCTATAAAGAGATTATCTAAGTCAATAGTGGAATTATAATGTCTTATGTAACGTATTTATTCTTCATTCTTGATTTCATTTATGGACTTGAAAAGAAAGATAAGTCTTTTTTTGCTTTTCCAATTTTAATTTCCCAGTTTTAAATGAACTAATTCAACATAGGGAAAAATGAACTACTATTGTAATGCTTACTTGGTTTCTTCTGCACTGGTAAATATTTGTTAAAAGCAGATTTTGTATTTGCCGGTAATAAAAATAACACTAATAGGCACCCATTAGTGAGCACTTACTAAGCGCCAGTACAGTGCTGCTCGTGACATACTGTGAAGAAAGTCCTGCTCTCCCCTTAAGGAAACTGAAACACAGATACCCACCACTCCTTTCTCTAACCCCTTTCTTACACACATTACTGTTCCTAGATAATTTTTTTTTTTCTTGAGACAGAGTCTTAGTCTGTCGCCTAGACTGGAGTGTACTGCTGCGATCTCAGCTGACTGCAACCTCTACCTCCCTGGTTAATGCAATTCTCCTGCCTCAGCCTCCCAAGTAGCTGGGATTACAGGCACCCGGCACCATGCCCAGCTAATTTTTGTATTTTTAGTAGAGACCAAATGTTGGTGAGGCTGGTCCTGAACTCCTGACCTCAAGTGATCTGCCCACCTCGGACCCCCAAAGTGCTCGGATTATAGGCGTGAGCACCACGCTTGGCCTTAGATAATTTTTAAGAAGCCATAATGCCCACATGTAAAGAAAGAGAAAGAAAGCAATTAATAATGAGAAGCATACAGGATTTTTTTTAATGCTCAAGCATAGCTACCTGAGAAGACAATGAAGTAGTAAGACATTACATGGACCAGAAGTGGTGGCTCATACCTGTTAATCCCAGCACTTTGGGAGGCCAAGGTAGAAGGATCTCTTGAGCCCAGAAGTTTGAGACGAGCCTGGGCAACAAAGTGAGACCCCAGCTTTACAAAAAATGAAAAATTAACTGGACATGGTAGCTCATGGCTGTGGTCCTAGCTACTTAGGAGGCTGAAATGGAAGGATTGCTTGAGCCTGGGAGCCTGAGACTGCAGTGAGCCATGATTGTACCGCTGCGCTCCAGCCTGGGCAGCAGAGTGAGATCCTGTTTCAAAAAAATAAAAATAAAATGTATATGTATAACTTACATGTATGAGCATTTTTAAAAATATATTACAATCATGAATATGGCAGCTGCAGAAAAAGACTAATGTTGTATATCTGTTGTAATAAGTGGTCATTGCCCTTAGTAATATTCTCTTATGAAATTCAGTTTTAAAAAACTGATCAACTTGTAGTAAATTTTTGAGTAAGAAATAATTCCTTTTATTTTTTTGGTAGCTGTTTTTCTGGAAGATTAATGTATATACCTCCAGATATTTTTTAATGAGTGGTGGTACATAATCAGAATGTTTGCAGGAGAATTTCTCGACTATGCAACATTGTCTTGATCGTTGTAGGACTTAGCATTCCATCAACCATTTCCTCCCCGCCAGCTTTTGTAACAAATAAAATAAGGCTCTCATAAATTTCCAAAACTTCAGGGAGTAGTAACAACTCTTTAGTGTCACTGAGTTACTTTCAGGTAAGATCACAGGACCAAAAAGAGAGAGATTGGACTTCCTCCTCATGTCTGCTTGTTGTCTTTAAGAAATAGTGTTTCATTCCTGTTGGATCACAGTTGGCCACGCACCCTTCTCTGCCTGGTGTTCCCAGCTTCACCTCGCCTCTTCCCTGGTTCTTCCTCACTCACCCCTTGAAGGCTGAGAAGCACTAGTCTATAAAATGAACTGAAGGAACTGTATATTCTGGCATAGTCTATTTATAAAACCAAAATGGTTTTAAGTTAATGTAAATTATAATTAGCTATTATATTCTTAATTCATTGATTACATCTGTGGCTTATGTAACTAAATAACCACAATATTTGAAAAATTAAATCCCTTTAAAAAGACTGAATTTGTATCATTCCCGTAAATTATTGTATTTTGTAATCTATTGAGACATAAATTTGTAAACCTAATAGTGGTGAATTTAAATAGTTTCTTCTAATTTATAAATTATATGAGTGCTAGAGACCAGCTGACTATACGCAAAAATAACATTTCTTTTTAAAGTAAATGTTTGTTTTTGTTTTTGTTTTTTTAATGAGCACATAGGAAAAACTTGTGCAAATGGCATAATAAAACTACCTTTTACACCACTGAAGTTTAAAAGTTTCAAACCGAGAAGAGTGAAAGAATTTATAACTTAAAGCCAACAGAAACAGGGTATGGTTATTAGTTGCTGGGGAGAGGGGACATGGTTCACTCTCGAGGTCCTTGGCCTTTAGTGAGTTAGAAGTTCTGAGGATACAAAACTTAGAATAATGTAGCTGATAAATTGGCTCAGGCAAAGGCACCTAAACGTTGCTTTGCTCTGAAATCACCTTTGTTGAAACAGTTACTGTCTTTCAGTTATTAAAAACTACCTGTCTTGTGAAAAGTGAGAGAAAACTTGAGTGAAATATAGTAAGGCTACCTAAATGTTTTACTTAGATTTCTGTAGGAAATAGTCAAGTTATTTCTGAAATGTGGAATGTCAGCATTCTGTACAAACTAGGAGCTCAAGAGCCTACTGTATCCCAGCCTTTTAAGTGTGAAATTCTCTTTTTTATATCTAAAATTTTCAGTGACTCCTCTTCACGGTAATAGTTTTGGGGGGGGTGTGTGTGTGTGTGTTGGTATTTGTTAAAACAGAATTAAAAATAACTTTCTTCATATTTTATCATTTCAGCAAATATCTTTTTACCTTGGAAAAGTAACATGTAAACCATATTATATATAATCATATGTTAATCAAGCAGATATTTTTGTATTCAATAATTAGTTCATAAGTATTTTGCTGTGTACCTGGACTTTATATTTTCCTAAAATAACAGTGAAGATCTTCTGGGATGGGTAGTTCAGAAATTGAAAAACTCTACTAGAAATTTATCATCTGTATTTATCATCTGGGGAAATCTTTATAAAATTTTATGCTTTTAAATATTTAAGAACAACATGGTTTTTAGGATAAAAAAATTAAACATATTGTTACGAAGGGTATAGGTAAATTGATATACTCTTGCATCTTACATAGCTGTTCAAAGTGTAATTGGTATAGCGTATTTGTGGAGGGAAGTGTAGTTATAGCAATGAAGCCTTAAATCTGTATTACTTTTCAAACCTCAACACCAAAACCTAGGAATTTGTCATGAAATGTAACTCCAGTTTTTCTTAGTAGTGAAACACTGGAAATAACTATGTGGCTAACACTGGGGGAGCCTTTGAGACTTCTGGGGAGATGTGAAGAGGGCCTGAGGATGAGGTGAATCATAGCTCATTTTGCTGCTATGGTAATTATGGTGGTTTAGAAAGTCTTTATCAATTTGAGATTCATAAACAAAGTCAAGGAGAAGCAAGGTTTATAAAGGGTTGCCGGTTATTGAAACTGGGTAACAGGTACAAGGGAATTATTACGCTAGTCTCTAATTTGGCCTGTGTTTGAAAATGTACATTAAAAAGTTAAAGACAAGCATGAAAGTATACATATTGTCATAGGAGGAGGTTGTTCACAATATAGTAAGTGAAAAAGGAACATCATAAAGTATTTGTTCACTATGACTATGTTTTTTCCCTTTGCCCTTTTAATATATGTACGTATATATTTATGACAAATAGTTTAAGCTATACCCTAAAAATGTTAATTGTGGTCCTCTCTAGTCAGTTGATTATGATTACATCCATTTTCCTTTGCTTAGCTTCTTATTCATGACTAGGCTTTTCTTGTATTTTAAAAAGGTTTCAGAAAGAACAGCCTCACAAAAACAGGTTAAGTCACTGAGCAGTGTGCACAGCTCACTCTTTGCAAGGATCTGCGCCTCCTGGATGAACAGTGCTTCCCTATCCCGTGTGACTCTTATTCCACCCATAAATTGGAAGTGTCGCCTTGGGGGCTCTGCAACGCGATGTGGAGTTTAGTTTAGTGCCCTGATTTTGTGTTTGCTAGAGAATTGCTATTATGTATAGGCTTTTAAAGCAAAGCCAAATTTACAAACTCATTTATGTTAAAGTTACTTTATTGTTGTATTACTCTTAGTTAGCATTTTTTATGTATTTTCTCTTTCTTTGTTATTCCTTCTCCTGGGCCCTCCATATTCTGCAACCTTTACTGGAGAAAAGGCCTCTGTTCAGGCTTGCCATACATACATCCTACTCCAGGCATGTATATTTTCCTTTGGGCTATATTTTCTGCTTCCTTGTGCAAATTGTCACCATTCGTGCCCCAGCCAAAGCTCACCTTTCAATGGGGCTTTCCAGTGTCCTCCAACTTATGTTAACGAGATCCTCTTCCAGTCTATCACCACATGATTCAGCACTGGTTTTACATTGTATTTGCATTTCGTATTTAATTTCTCTTTAGAACCAAACTGTGAGCCTTGTTAGGTCAGAGACTCTTGCATTCTTTGTGTCTCCATCCCTTAGTGCTGCTTGGCATATAGCATGAGCCCCATAAATACTGGATCGTGAATAGAGCTGTTCTGTGCAAGTCAGCCACGCTCCACGAGTGCAGGTGATACATTGGCGGCACTCTGCCACGCTTTTACTTTACTTAACCGTCATGGAAAACTAGATTTCTAAATATTATCCATCAATAAAAACTTAGATAGCAATTATTCATTTCATAATTTTCCATAGGATTACTAGGTCTACTTTTGTACTTAAAATATCATTTAAAAAAGTTAATTTTAACCCAAGTCTTTTAAGACTACTACTGTAGGCATGAGACCTTCCTACGATCACTGCTGTATGGTTCACTTTAACTTTTGCCTCATGTCCACTGTCTAAAAGATCAAACTTTCCTTATGTTTAAAATGGCAATAATAGTTGCTCAGCATTTCAACTGCATTTCTCTCCCGAGTTTTTTTCTAAAACGCATAATTCTAGGAAATGTGATGAAATTTACAGCTTTGTTTTGTGTGTGTTTCTGCTTTCCTCATAGGAGAAATACGAATGTGCTTTAAAGCGAGCAAGTATTAAAATTGTGACTCCTGACTGGGTTCTGGATTGCGTATCAGAGAAAACCAAAAAGGACGAAGCATCTTATCATCCTCGTCTGATTATTTATGAAGAGGAAGAAGAGGAAGAGGAGGAGGAAGTAGAAAATGAGGAACAAGATTCTCAGAATGAGGGTAGTACAGATGAGAAGTCAAGCCCTGCCAGCTCTCAAGAGGGGTCTCCTTCAGGTGACCAGCAGTTTTCACCCAAATCCAACACTGAAAAATCTAAAGGGGAATTGATGTTTGATGACTCTTCAGATTCATCACCGGAAAAACAGGAGAGAAATTTAAACTGGACCCCAGCCGAAGTCCCACAATTAGCTGCAGCAAAACGCAGGCTGCCTCAGGGAAAGGAGCCTGGGTTGATTAACTTGTGTGCCAATGTCCCACCTGTTCCAGGTAACATTTTGCCCCCTGAGGTCCGGGCTAATTTAATGGCTTCTGGACAAAATCTCCAAAGTTCTGAAAGATCAGAAATGATAGCTACCTGGAGCCCAGCTGTACGGACATTGAGGAATATTACTAATAATGCTGACATTCAGCAGATGAACCGGCCATCAAATGTAGCACATGTAAGTCACTCTTTCAGAAAAAAATTTTCAATATTGGATTTTAGAATTGGGTTTCACAGTCTATTTCAGTGTAGTTTGTTGGTTGTGTTTTTTCAGACCAATTAACTTACAAGCAGTATTTGTGTGAGAACCTATTTTACCGTCGTATATATATACGTATATATATACACATATATATGTGTGTATATATACATATATATGTATATATATATACGACGGTAAAATAGGTTCTCACACAAATACTGCTTGTAAGTTATATATGTATATATTTCAGAGTCATAAGGGCTACTGAAAGAGGGTCATCGCTTGCATTTAAGTGGAAGGTTGAACACAGCTGAGTAGAACCAGGATGTCTGTGATGGAGTACTATCCCTTGAAGGGTTTTCACTTTTACTTAGTTTAAAATTAGCAATGGCAGCAAAGAGATTAATGAAGTTTACCAGCTGTACCTGATTTGTTTATTATGAACTTCATGGTAGTCATAAATAAATAGCACAAATATGTGGATTTGTTGAAGAAGCCTTGATATCAGGTTATGGTTTATAGTATGGAGCTTATTGATAAAGAGGGGGTTTTTAAAAGGGTTTTTTTTTTTTTTTTTTTTTTTTATGCTTCAGCCTCCCAGAGTGCTGGGATTATGGGTGAGCCACTGCACATGGCCTTAAAAGTTTTAAGTAGATATTTTTCTATTTAAGACAGAAAGAAGGTAGTTGAGGTGGTATATTGGCCACTGTTTGCATTTTTCTGGGCACTGGAGTTAAAATGGTTAGAACCAATTTAGGTAGAGAAGAAATACAGTAATTTGAGAAATATGAACAAAAGGACTGTTGATGGTGAAAGGTGTTTTGGAGAAAATAATCAGAGTCCTGTAACAGCAGGTGAAGGGAAGGAGGCGGTGTTAGATGAGATGGTCAGAAGGACCTTGGGCAGGACGTGACTCATATCAGGTTTGAATGACAAAGAGAAGCCATGGGAAGAACTGAGGGCACGGTTCCCAGGCAAAAGGAAGACCCAAACATGGGCATGAATTTGCTGAGTTCTAAGAAAAGAAAGTTAATGAAATTTGAACTTCGTAGGTAAATGAGTTCTAGGAAGAGTTTCAAAGGGGCCTTGCCAGATAGGGCCATCGTGAGGAGTGGATGCTAAATGGACTTTGAGTTGGAGTGAGATACACTCTGATAGGTATTGTGTAAACAATGCATCGTAGAGAGGCAAGAGTGAAGCAGAGAGGCTGTTTGAGAGAGAAAAAAATGAAGGGGAGAATCCAGCTTTCTGACTTGAGAATGTGAAAGAAGATGATGCCATTTCAGAGATAAGGGACACTGGGAAAGCGGCAGGTTTTAAGAATATAAGTTTCTTTTCAGACGTGTTGGGTTGGAAGTATCTGACACATGCAGGGGAGCTGTCTGCTAAGTGGTGGAACCAGAGGAAACAAGGCTGACTGACACTATGGAGGCAGATGTGAGGATGTGTAGTAGATGGGGCAGAGCAAGAGGAGGGTCTGGGGCCAGGCTCTGAGGAGCCCCACTATTGAGAGCCAGATGGGCTATGCCATCTGATGGTGGCGCCCGGTCTGCCATTTCACCTTGTTCTGGACACTTTCATTTCATATTTTGTTTTCTGAATAACATCTCAAAGTCCCAGAAAAATTGCTCTGTAGCACATAGGAACAGCCTGAAGCGGGATCCAGTGTTCTCCACCTCCCCTTTCAGTGGAAAGGCTTGATGTTTCTCAAGTGGGGAAATTCAGTATGGCCTGGGTAGAAGGTGATGTTGAGAATCAATTTTATTGGGCATGATAATAGCAGTGGTGTAAAAAGTGTTTAGATGTTGGTTTAAATACAAAGTTCCTAACATTTGTATTTGGATATAGACGCAAAATAATTTACTTTGAAATGGAAATAATGGACTGCAGTAGGGAGTTTGGGCGCATCTCTGTATTGGAGACAAATTCGGTTACTCAGCTGTGTTCTCTAGAGGTGGAAAACTGAGAAGCCTCCATCCATTTCTAGTGAGTGAATGGATTTGATCACTAGTGAGAAGAATTGCAGAGATTTTTCCGAGAGACTTTGAGCAATGCAAGAGAACATAAGGACATTTTACTGCTAGACATGAAGAAAATGACTTTTTGAAACTTTAGAAATATGAGACAGATTTAATTGAACATCAGATTGTGGGAGGTGGGCTGTAACTTACCATGAAAATCCTCTTTATATTGCAAATTTATACTGGTTAGAAGCCATGCGGTGTGTAGCATGATGGTTTCTATATTGTGGCATTCAGTAACTCAGTATTAATGTAATGTAAAGGAGAATTGTGACAGTTGTAGTGGAAAAATTTAAACTGGACGTTTATTCAGAATTGTTTGTAGTATAGCACAATTATGCAATTGAGCAATTAAGATTCTTTTTCGTACATTCTCCAGGGCTAACATGTATTCAGCCAGAAGCAGATCAGTTGGTTGAAAAAGTGATCACCTGAATGTGGTAGGGGTTCTGGGCAGCATCTCAATGGCTGGCCCTGCAGATACCTGCGCTCCAGCCTACACCTCTCGCCACATCAGGTGGAGAAGGCTCCGGGCCAATGGCCGTCTTCATTCCTAGCTGGCAGTGTCAGCCTGAATCTCCATCTGTTCTTCTCCCTTAACGGGCTGGGTCAGCAGTGGGTGAGGACCTATCTGAACTGAAGCCTGTAGTAGAAATAGCTGTACATTGCCTCTTGTACTATCCAGGCCTCCCTCAGCCCTCTGAGATCAGATGTTGCACCTTCTGCAGGTGGCAGACCCTGCTGAGTTCTCTTGGCCAATCTGAAAAGTCGGGGCCTCTGGCCTCTGTCCTGTCCTGACATCTGCTGCTGTGTTTGTCTAGGTCCTTTGCCGCTTCCTGAGCTCCCTTCCACCTGGGGTTGGAAGGTAGAGAGAGGCAGGGAGCAGTATGTGGCAAATGACTGGTTCAGCCCTGTCCACGTGCAGATGGGTGTTTATTTCCTTACTGTCCCTCAGAGTTCCATGGGCTATTTACATATGAGGGTGAAAAAGTAATATGTGTACAAAATTTAAAAATTTAAATTATACCAAAGGACAGTGAAAAGTTAAACTCCCAGCCACCTCCCATCCCTCATTGCCGTTCACATTCTCAGGAGGCAGCCACTGTTCGCAGCAGTTTGTCGTGTAGGGCTCCTGGCTGGTGCCCACTAGACAGGCAGGTGCCCTGCACATCCATGCTTCCCTAAGGGGTTCACACAGCACCAGATGCTGCTGGGCTCCGAGGGTGGCATGTGGTAGGGTGAATTTTCCCCTCTTCTTCTCTGGATTTTTAAAAATACTTTTAAATACAGAGATGAAACAGTTATCTTATTATTTTTGTTTAAAAGAGATTTTTCTGCTTAGAGCTCCAAGATGTCTCTGAAGTCTAGAATCTCCTTAACAGAGATATCTCATACATAAGGCAGTTTTAAAGATGGGTGTGCCCAAGCTGTTGATTTTGACCTAATTCATTCTAAACTCAATTATTTATCACTAAATCCAAAATCTGTTACCCTTGTGGGTCTTGTAACCTTTGCATTTTGGCATCTGTGTAAGTGAAACATATATGTTAGAATGTTTGAGATTTTGGTATAGTTCTGATATGTGTTAAAATCAAATTCCTAGAATTTTATTTAAATTTAAATGCTTTTAATAGGGTTAAAAGTTGTATGGGTTGAGTTTAGTAAAATTTATTTTTACTGATTTCCATGACCATAAGAAGTTGGTTTCAAATTTTTGTTACTTGAGCATGTTGAACAGAATTCATTGTGTAACATGTATCTTTTGTTTTATTCAGTGGCTTATAGGATATTAAAAAAGTAACTTGCTCTGTTTGGTGGGTATTGGCTGGTCACCATCCTTCTCCTAATCCTCAGCATAAGCAGAACTGTCAGCTTATTCCCTGCCATTGTGAAACAGAAAGAATAGAAGAGAAATAGTCTGGCTTGACTATTGAATTATTTTTTTCTAGCTTGAAATATTTTTGTCCCACACGAAGAACTCAGTCATTGTTGAGGAAGCGTCATTTCCCAGCTCTATTGATGAGTTCTTAGTTGGGGGAATGTCACCATTTAAACAGCACTGGTGGTATCTGAGCTGGCCTCCTTTTCTGTAGTGTGCCAGTGCACAGAGCAAGTTGACAGTGGAGCGAAGGGCTCTTGGAGTCACAGCGTGGGTCATGGCTGCTTTCCTCTGGAAGGTGATTCACTGAGAACTTTTCTTTACTAGACTCTGGGCCATAGGACAGGAGGAAATGGGGAGTGGCAGCTGTGGTGAGAAGGTTTGAGGCGACGCTGAGCCTGATGACCAAATGCCTCCTCAGTGCATTCCTAGGCCAGGAGAAGGCCTACAGAGCTGATGGGAGACTGATGGGCAGTGGAGAGGTGTGGCAGCACAGCCCAGGGAGCGCCTAGGCTCAGCCTCCAGGTGTGCACAGGATTCACACCCTGCTCTGGCAAACTCAGTCCTTGTCACTTTAATTTGTTAGCTTATTCCATTTTACTGATGTAGATTCATATTTTGGTGGTCTCAATATATGAATTTACTTTGTGATATTGGTGTTACAAAATAAATATAAAAGCAAATGCAGTACCGTTTTTGAAGTATACAATTATTTGCTGTGTCTGCCTGGTTGAATATTATGAATAAATATGTAGGATATGCTGCTATTCTCCTAAGAAACTGTCATTTGTCCATTTCAGGAAGTATTGATCATGTTTGACCTAACTTTTGTTTTGTAGATCTTACAGACTCTTTCAGCACCTACAAAAAATTTAGAACAGCAGGTGAATCACAGCCAGCAGGGCCATACAAATGCCAATGCAGTGCTGTTCAGCCAAGTGAAAGTGACTCCAGAGACACACATGTTACAGCAGCAGCACCAGGCCCCGCAGCCGCAGCAGCCACAGCACCCGGTTTTACACCTTCAGCCCCAGCAGATAATGCAGCTCCAGCAGCAGCAGCAGCAGCAGCAGATTTCTCAGCAACCTTACCCCCAGCAGCCGTCACATCCGTTTTCACAGCAGCAGCAGCAGCAGCAGCAAGCCCATCAGCATCAGTTTTCACAGCAACAGCTACAGTTTCCACAGCAACAGTTGCATCCTCCACAGCAGTTGCATCGCCCTCAGCAGCAGCTCCAGTCCTTTCAGCAGCAGCATGCCCTGCAGCAGCAGTTCCATCAGCTGCAGCAGCACCAGCTCCAGCAGCAGCAGCTCGCCCAGCTCCAGCAGCAGCACAGCCTGCTCCAGCAGCAACAGCAGATTCAGCAGCAGCAGCTCCAGCGTATGCACCAGCAGCAGCAGCAGCAGATGCAAAGTCATACAGCGCCACACTTGAGTCAGACGTCACAGGCGCTGCAGCATCAGGTTCCATCTCAGCAGCCCTCGCAGCAGCAGCAGCAGCAGCAGCCGCCACCACCACCACCACCTCAGCATCATCAGCTTTTTGGACATGATCCAGCAGTGGAGAGTTAGTAATGGAGATTTTTTTTCCTCTCTCCTAAAAGTCTTGTACCCACATAAATGCTTTGAGAGCATTTGAGTGTTGGGTAAGGATTCATGTCAAAACAATTATTGCAAGATGGAGAATGTGAGCCTCATACCCGACAAAGAATATAGCTATCATAGGATAATTATGCTTTCTTTTGTACTTTGGGACATCATATGCTGAAGTGAATATTGGTGTCCCGTAGAACATCTAGGTTGCCACAGGGACTCATTCGGGTATTTAATGGCCAGGCATAATTTATTTTGATTTTAGTTTTTAATGTTTGTTTGATGCAGACAGTTAACTAGTATAATTGTAGCAGTATTCCCCATGCACTCTGATTACTGGCAGATACATGGTCAAGACTGATTAAGATAACAGATTCACACTGTAAGGTGCCACTTTTTAACTTGTGCAAGCATATTCATCAGGTTTAATTTTCTTTTTCTTATATAATTTTATTCTAGTTCCAGAAGAAGCCTTCTTATTGGGATGTGTGTTTGCAATTGCGGATTATCCAGAGCAGATGTCTGATAAGCAGCTGCTGGCCACATGGAAAAGGGTAAGATTGTGCCTGGAGGAAGGACGACTCTGTGTCTGAAGATGCTTCTTTCTTACGTAGACGTAACTATGTTCACTAGCCTGCATTCGCTGAGCTGCGCCTACATGTGTTCTAATGTGTGACGGGCATTTCGATTAACATTCTCTGACCTCAGGCACTGTGCTTTTCTGGACATCAGTTTTCTCAACTGTTGGATGAAGATGGTGGACTTTTTTTTTCAGCTTGGAAATTCCAAGGGGCACTAATTATTTGTGTATAATTGGGACGATGGAAATAAGTTCAGGTTTTTGGTGTCCTGGGAGAAGGACCATTAATTTGTATGCATCTCAGTCATTTCTCTTTCTCCAAAGGTAACTGTTAGGAAATCCTGGAATCTCTAGAACCTCAAAGTCTTTTAGCCCAATTGTGAAACTGTAGTTCATTTATCTATTTATTATCTTGCATGATGGCCTTTAAAGAAAAGAAATGCTTTTTCTTTCTTGCATTCCACAAAACAAAACTGAGTCAAAAAAAATTTTTTTTTTTTAAATAAAAACTGAGTTTAAATATGCCTCTAATACATCTTGAATGTGCTTCACCATAAACATCCCTAGTGCTTAAATCCCTGCTATATGCCAAGCCTGCTGCAAGACTTAGGGAAGGTATGTGAAATCGCAGAGATGAAGAAAGCCAAAGAGCCGTGGGAGAGGCAGGTTGGCAGGTGCAGGCTGTTGTGAGAGCCTGAGAAGTACCTTCACCCATCGGGTTGTAGGGTGATATGTTAAGAAAAGTCTGCTGGGAGAGGTGATTTCTGAACTGCTTATGGGATGACTGGGAGTAAGAATTAGGCGGGGAGGATTTTCCAAATGGTGCAGCACAGGCAAAGGCTTGTGACTGGGGAAACTGACAGGAGGGTGCAAAGGACGGTGCCTCAGTGGGACCCACGAGGCAGGAGGGGTACGGGCCTGTCTTCCGTGTCTTCCAAGAACTTGATGTACCATGTGGTGGAATTTAGATGCAGGTGAAGTGATCGGCTGTGTGTTTTAAGTAGTAAAGTGTTGAATCTGAGAGCGACCAGGGAGGTGACTGTGTGGTTGGCTGGGGAGAGAGGCAGAGGATGTGTGCCGGGGTGAGGGAGGAAGGGGCAGTTCTGAGAAGGGCAGCAGCAGCAATTTTTTTAAAAGTCAGAAGTGTTCGAAGCCAGCATTGAGAAACTGTCCTGAGAAGTACAACGCAACTCAAAGATATGAAAGTTAGTGGAGAAAAGTTTGGGTTTTTTGTCTTGTTTTCAAGTTAAAGGATTTATCTAAGAGGTAAATCCTTTTTTTTTTTTAAATGTTAAATAGGAGCTTGGGAACAGAGAAAATGAAGGCAAGAACGTTGTGAAAGAACATAGCTTTGCAGCTGAAGGCCGTGTGCCCCCAGATTGAAAAGAAATGGAAGGAGAGCTGTGATAAGGCACCTGGGAACGTTCACAGGCGAGAGACAATACTTTTCTGTCAGACAAACACAGGTTCCCTGGAAGGGAAACTTGGACAGATTAGGAGTCAGGGTGGCTTCAGGAGCCTCCGGTGCAGTGCACAGGGGCTAGCAACAGAGCAGCTTCTTTTGTTTTTGAGGGGAAATAATTTCCAACCTAAAGTAATCTATAGAGCCTGTTAGTCACAAGAAATGGAATACAGATATTTGTATACTAATGGTCAAAAATGTACCTCCCTTGTAGAGGAAGCCACTATGCCAGTAGAGAGTAAGATGTGGTAGCCAAGAAATGAGGGATTTGACTCTGAGATGGAAAGAGAATTGCTAGGATGGAGGTGAGGGGAAATGCCAGATGATGAGAAAGTAGGTGTGGAGAAAACTAGACTTGGGACCAGAAGAGCGGCTTCCTGGAGGAGCAAACAAACAAAGACACTGGTAGATTCAGGAGGGACAGGTACGGTTGACCCCTGAATAGTCTGGGGCCTAGGGGTGCTGACCCCCACGCAATCAGAGATCTGTGCATCACTTGTGACTCCCCAAAACCTGAATTACTAATAGCCTAGTGTTAATCAGAAGCCTTAGAGATAAAGTCAACGCATATTTTATATATGTAGTACCGTATTTTTACAATAAAGTAAGCTAAAGAAAAGAAAATGTTATTTAGAAAATCCTAAGAGAAAATATATGTACTGTTCATTAAGGGGAAGTATGTCATCATAGAGGTCTTCATCCGCGTCATCATGATGAGTGGGCCTAGGAGGAGGGACAGGAGGGGCTGGTCTTACCTCCTCAGGGGTGGCAGAGGTGTAAGAAAATCTAGCTATCAGTGGACCCACGCAGTTCACACCCGTGTTGCTCAAGGACCAGTGATAGTACATTCATTTTCTGTTGCTGTGTAACAAATTGTCTCCAAACCTAGTGGCTTAAAACAATAAACTACCTCTCAGTTTGGTCATGGGTCACAAATCCTGTAGCAGCTTGGTAGGGCGCTTGTGACTCAGCCGTCTCCTGAGGTTGCAGTCAGGATGTCAGCGGGAGCTGCAGGAGCCCCTTCCAGGATGGTTCCCTCACATGGCTGTGGGCTGGAGGCCTCAGCTCCTCATCACAAGTGAGGGCTGTTTGTATATCTTCACAGCATGATAGCTGGCTCCCTTCCCCAGAGAGCATGACCTAAGATAGAGAGAGGGAATAGCCACAACATTACAGTGTCTTTTGTGACTGAGTTCCGGGAGACTCCCACTGTCAGTTCCACCGTATTAAGTGACTAAGTCTAGTCCGTACTCAAAGCTAAGTGTGTAAAGCTCCAACTCTTAGAGGGAGGATTATGCAATAATTTGCAGACATACTATAAAACTACCACATGCACATTGTTCAAACAGTGGTAATGAAATAGTGAAAGGCATATAGACAACTAAGAAAAGGACGGATTCTGGGGGGACTGGGATGAGGCAGCGATAAGCACCAGGGAAAACCAAAGTGTATACCAGAAAGGAACTCTAACCTTAGGATACATTGTGTTACATCACTGACGACTGATCTAAACAAGAGTCTTGATATAACCAAATCGGGAAGACTTGAAGAGTGTGTGTGTTATCTGGGGGAAGGGTGTCCACAGTAGGAGGTCAGTATGTAAAGCTAGAGAAAAGGAAATCATATAATGTGTTAGTTAAAATATATTAATAATTGCCTTTTTTTTTTTTTTTTAACTTTTCCTTCCTTTAATCATAAGCAAAAGAGACACAGGGGTTAAAAAAAAAAAAAAAAGTCTCTCCCCCCTTCCCAAACCTGTACCCCAGCTCCCCCACCATGACTCCCTTCCTCCCCAGGGGTAAGCAAAATTGGGCAGGCGTAGCATCTGTGGCTAGGAAGAGAGAGGCGGGGAGGTGCCGAGCTCAGTGCTGGTCTCTTTCCAAGTATAAATGTGCGTGGCAGAACAAAAATAAAAATGTCCCTCCCCCCTTCCCAAACCTGTACCTCCAGCACCCACCACCTAAACACTCTCCATTTTCTGCCAGTGCTTGGAGAAGGGTTGGCGGGGGGCGGACACCAAGCACCAGCTGGCTGCAGTCTACTGTGCCTGCTGGGTGGGCACCCTGCCAGCCTCCTGTGGCACATTGTAGAAGCGATGACACTCGGGGTCCCCACAGTTGGTGGGGGCTCCCTCGATCCTCTTCCCGGTGTTGGGATAACATGGGGAGAAATGCCAGATATAGGTGACAGGGGACTGGAGGCAGCAAACAACATTGCCATGTGTGTACCTATGCAACAATCCTGCATGTTCTGCACAGGCACCCCAGAACCTAAAGTGCAATAAAGTATATATATTAAAAAATAAAAAAATAATTGTCAGAGGAAACAGCTTTAAAGTGCTAAATGTGCTTGTTTCAGGGGAGTGAAAAACAGGGATGGGCAAGGAGGCTGCAATTTTGTTTTGTACCTCATTAAACTATGTTGATGTTTGGCCATAGGAAAAATAAACATTTACATCTTAAAAGTAGTAAATGAAACAATTGTTTTTTTGAGGAGACGTGTTTTTTTTTTGAGACCAAGTCTCGCTCTCATTGCCCAGGCTTGAGTGCAGTGGTACGATCTCAGCTCACCACACCCTCCACCTCCTGGGTTCAAGCAATTCTCCTGCTTCAGACTCCCAAGTAGCTGGGACTGCAGGCACGCACCACCATGCCTGGCTAATTTTTATATTTTTAGTAGAGATGGGGTTTTACCGTGTTGCCAGGCTGGCCTCAAACTCCTGACCTCGTGATCTACCCTCCTTGGCCTCCCAAAGTGCTGGGATGACAGGTGTGAGCCATTACGCCTGGCCGGGGGCGGGTCTTCTTAAAGTTTATATTTCACCTAATAGGCCATCAAACTCTTCTTTTTCCGTGTACAGTATTTTGAGTTCTGACGAATGCCCACAGCAGTTCCTTCTCCCAGAAAACCACATCTGTTTTGAGAAGAAACGGTTGCGATTTACGAATTTCATTCTGATTTGCTTTTTATTTCCCTTTTTAAGGGAGGTGGATCTGCCCACCATAGACCTTTTGTAATATCTGAAGATATTAAGTAGTCATGGCTAGGGGCTGCTGCTGGCATGGGATGGGTAGCCTTCTCTTCTGTTCAGGAGAGCCACCACATCCCAGAACCCCCTGGTTCAGCGGGGCAGTTATGCTGAGCTTGAGAGACCCCAGGATGCATTCATTCCAGTGTTGTTCTCTTGTTTCCTGGAAATTCAGACTAAATTTATAGTATTGGAGCTCATTTTCATTGTATGGTGCTGGGTAGAAAAGTCTGTAAATATAGCTGTTACATGTCCTTGATACTTTGGGGAAATACATGATATAAATGTATGATAGAGTCTTTTGACAGCTGTCTTATTTGAAATTGGAAGTCTTCTCTATTCTGAGTGATTAACATTGATGACCGCATTGGTCGGGTCTTTGTGTCTAGATAATCCAGGCACACGGTGGCACTGTTGACCCCACGTTCACAAGTCGATGCACGCACCTTCTCTGTGAGAGTCAAGTCAGCAGTGTGTATGCACAGGTAAGGAAGACAACCTTAACTGCCACCAGGAACAACATCTGTCATTTTTTACACGCAGTAAATGCTAGTGATTGATTATTATTTTTGGAAAGGACTTTTCTGCCTTGAAAGATAGGAAAATTGCTTCTTCCTGTGATGGATTCTTTGGTGGGATTGATACCTTTTGTGGGCACCATTGTCTTTGAGCAATGGAGAAGGAAAGGGATATTCCCAGGTGGTGGTAAGAAGGGCAGACAATCCCTGCAGTCACCATCCCAGCCACACTGTGTGCACTGGCGCGTGACTCCCACACAAGCGTGCAAAGGCCAGGTCCCTTACAGAGCTTTTCTAAAACTACCGGGATGCAGGCTTTCTCCTCAATATTACCTTCTTGTACTCTGAAGTTTCATTTCTTTTCATAAAATTGTGCTTCTTGTAGACAGTTTATATATATGTGACAAAGGACCTCCAAGATACCCCTCTTAAAGAGGATAGCCATTCACAGGATCTACTTCTCCAGTAAAAATGCGGAAATACTTCTGAGGCATTTTTTGTTTTCCTGTGGTTCATTTTAGGCAGATGGGTTTTTTATACTTTTCTTACGTGGAGCCCTCTGTGTTCTTACACGGCACTTTTAACTTTGGTGATCATACATATTAGTTCATTCATCACTAAAGTTATTCTTAAAGTTGTTGTAGAATTTGTTGCTTTTGTCCTCAGTTGTAGACTCTTGTTTGCAGATAGATAGTAACATTTTTAGGTTATATTTCAAGTAACCAGCTACTGGGTTTTAATTTGTTACTTTAATCAAGTGCTAAATATCATGAAATTCTGTTATGGGGCTGCCAGTGAAAATGTCATTGTACCTATATAACCTTACAATTTTCTTTAATCCTGCAGCAGAAAAACAAAAACAACAAACCTCTAATTTTTTGTTTGATAGGCAATAAGAGAAAGAAAGAGATGTGTTACTGCACACTGGTTAAACACAGTCTTAAAGAAGAAAAAAATGGTACCGCCTCACCGAGCCCTGCACTTCCCAGTGGCCTTCCCACCAGGAGGAAAGCCATGTTCACAGCATGTAAGACAGAGTCCTCGTGTTCCATGTTTATATCATTCTTCTACTTTGGCAGATAATCATGTGCTAGCACTTACCTGAGGCTCCCACATTGGCTTCTGAGTCAGAGCTTCTCTGTGTACTTTTGCCCATTTTGTAAGTGCCTGCTCATAAGAAATAGCTTGTTTTCTTTTAGTTCCTTGTAACAATCAGTTTTCTGTACCTAGTAGGTATTTAAATGGATTCTTCAGTCTTTGACCCTATTTAAAATCCAAAAATAAATCAGGGTCTTGCACCAAAGGCAGCCCCTATTGGGTGGAACTAATCAGTAGTCATGGGTCCTTCCACTCAAATGATCTCTGCATTGGAATCAGCGAGGAGGAGGAGCTGGCTCAGCTGGCTCGTGGTTACACACTTTATAACATAACTGTTGGGATCATCTGAGCGGTGTTGCAGTAACATAAACAAGGCATCTCACATTCTTTTTCTTCTTCTCTGTCAGGGTTATGTGTATTACCTTTTTAGTATTTTAATAAAATTCTGATCTTGACAGTTTTAGGAATGACATTACCAAATGTGTTCTATAATGCCAAAGAAATAGTGAAAAAAATATATGTCAACTAAGAAGTAGAAGAAATAGTACTTCGTTTTGGTTTTTTGTTTGTTTTGTTTTTACCTTATTTTCTGTCTTTTTTTCTTAGATTATTTCTGTGACTGGATTTGTTGATAGTGACAGAGATGACCTAAAATTAATGGCTTATTTGGCAGGCGCCAAATATACGGGTTATCTATGCCGCAGCAACACAGTCCTCATCTGTAAAGAGTAAGCAAATTTTTGAAACCGTTTTTAATCTTAAATTTATATACAGTACAGTCAATTGTGCATTTTTTAGTATGTCATAGTTTTGTGGTAGAAATTTGTGAAAATTAAACTCTGTTAAAGTATGACAATGATATTCATATTAATGTTAATAGAAATATCTAGGAAACATTTGAATTAATGAAATTTGAATTAACGAAATAGGAATAGAGTAAAAGTAAGACTCAGACGTGGTTTTGTAATTCTGCTTGAGCCTTGAGGTGGACATTTTATTGCCATGCAGGGTCACCCTCAGTTTGCCAGGCTATGCCTTCCACTTATATCGGGAGAAATATCTTATTGCCTTTTTGGAAATAAATATAAATTTGGACAGTTGACATCTCTAACATTTAATAAATGTGTTTTCTCCTCAAAAAATAAAAAGACCAACTGGTTTGAAGTATGAAAAAGCCAAAGAGTGGAGGATACCCTGTGTCAACGCCCAGTGGCTTGGCGACATTCTCCTGGGAAACTTTGAGGCACTGAGGCAGATTCAGTATAGTCGCTACACGGCGTTCAGTCTGCAGGATCCCTTTGCCCCCACCCAGCATTTAGTTTTCAATCTTTTAGGTAAGTAAGATTCTACATCTTGCAAATCTTCCTTAAAAGTACTAACATTGCTTCTACCATCTTTTTATTCGTACTAATCACCAGGCTTGGCTTGAGCTTTCTAATCAGTTTTTGACTCATTTTCAATTTCCATTCTTTATTCTTCCTTTCTTCTCCCCACTCTGCTAAGGACTTTTTTTGTTGGTTTTTTGAGACAGAGTCTCACTCTGTCACCCAGGCTGGAGTGCAGTGGTGTGATCATGGCTCAGTGCAGCCTTGCCAGCCTGGGCTTGGGTAATTCTCCCACCTTATCCTCCCGAGTAGCTGGGACTTGAGGCGTGTGCCCTGATTTGATGTTTTTGTTGCTTTTGATCAACTCTTGGAGATGGAAGGAGCACTTGAAAGCTTTTTGATAGTCTTGTCTCTCAGGCCAGTCAATCCTTTGTCTAAATTGCTCCTTACTGTCCAGAACATTCCCCACTTTCCTAGAATTGACGTCTGTCCTCTGTCACTGTTGAGCTTTGACTGACTTGCTGTTACGTCCCGGATGTCATCATGGCTCCTGTGATAGGAAGGTCTGTGCCTGCCAGAGGCCGACTGCGAAAGCCAGCCTTGGACACAGGCCTGGAAACATCTACCCAGACAACCCACAGCAGGGAGTGAATGCCATGGGTTTTGACACAACATTTGCTTTGTTTGCTGCCGCTGGTCTTAGTGCTGCTTCATGCAGACAGCATGTAAAGCTAGAGCAGCAGCATGCCCTCACCTTGCCTGGAAAGCTTTTTTTAAAACTTCATTAGAATACTTACATTTATCCTTATTAAGTGTTGTCAGCTAAGCCACCTGTCTGTTGAGTTATCAGGGAAGACTTTTACAAAAAGGACATTTTATTTAAACAGAATATCTACCATAAAAAATCATGTGTTTCTCTCTCTAGATGCTTGGAGAGTTCCCTTAAAAGTGACTGCAGAGTTGTTGATGGTATGTCAAATTAATAACCTTCCTTTGGCTATTACTGTATTATTAAAATGCAGTAGGGATGTATTTGTCTTCATAATTAAAAATTATTTTAGTAATTTGTCAACATGTTAACAAATGAAGGTTGTATCTACTCGCTTGTTCAGTAAACCCTAGGACTGATTTTTCTCTGAATTGTTAGGATATGATTGTCATTTTCATATATATACATGTGAGGGGCTTATTTGCTTCAGAGAGCTGTATGATTGCTTATAGAGAACAGTAAAATCAAAGATGATGTCTTGTTTTTCGTAGGGTTAATGAAAGGCAAGAAGCAATGGATATGTAACCTACGTGGGGCTACAGATCAGAACTTAAGGAGTCCTGGGTCTCATGATGAGGGGAAATATTTTCATTGTGTCTCGAGTTGGGAGTCACATCACAGGGCTTGAGGTCTCTGCTTTTCAGGGTAGGCCATTCTTGAAATTTGAGGGCCATTGGTTGTCAGTTACAAGACAGAGAGGTGCTTTCTGCCTTCTCATCAGTCAAGTATAATGAGTGGAAGATCAGTTGTGTTTTCTCTTTTCCCCGCATTCATATTTACTAAGTTACAGACAGGACCACTTTAATAATTTTTCACTTTAGACCTTGTCTGCTGTGATTTCTCACTGTTTGACTGAATATCAGCACTTTGAGAATAGCAGCTTTTTTACTGTTGGCCAATAGTAGTGTAATTTAAAGGTTTTGGTTTATGTTCATGTCATTATATATTAACCTTTGTTTTGAAAAACAGATTTCCATATGTCATGTACCCACCAAGTTTTCACCACATTTCTTTTGTATACAGTGGTCATTTAGGGTTGGTGCCACTTGATCAATTAGCTGAGGAGAATAGTCTCATAAGGATTAGCAGCTAACACCCAGGCTCGTGTTTCTGGTTATTCATCTACTGACTTACTCATTTTCCAGATCTCATCTGGAAGTTGCTAATAATCATCCCAAGCCTCTGAGGAAGCCCTTCCAAGCCACAGCCTTGTTTTCTTCATGATAATGATAATGTGATCATAGATATGTATTTTTTCCTACTAGCTTACACTAGTAGTTAGGACTTTAATATGACATCACCAGTTCTGACACATCAGCAAAAGCAAATATTCCTTCAGTTCATTTAACTGAAAGGAATTTTATGGTGGCTTTTAAGCTCACACTGGGAAAGTGGTCATCAGAGTTTTCCTCCCAAACCACATGGCTTAAATTCTGAAGTTGCCAGGGGCTCCAGATGTCAACTTCTCTTGTGGCTTTGTGTCAGTAATTAAAAGCTAAAAATCTTAGAGACGGGCCAGTTTACCATTTTTGCCTTTCCCACCATTTGTTTCTGTTCCTGGTACCAATGAATGATAATTTGGAGACTTAACTGCAGTCTTTGGAAATAGAGAGTTGAGAGATTGTTTTCTTGTAAGGGCTATAATAAGAAAAAGTATAAACTTTCCTGCAAATTGCTATGAAGCTTGATTCTCTATGTATGACAGGGCTAATAGATTTTGAATACTTTCTGTAGATATGCTTATATTTATTCTAGATATGGCAGCAATATTTAGAAAAAATAAGTTGTAGTTAAATTAATAAGATTGAGAGCAATTCCTTCAAATAATAAAACATCTGGGAAAGACATGGTTGGCCCACACAAGTCAAAGAACCTCTGAGTTTAAAATATGAAGTTAGGAGTGAACAAGGAGTAGGGGTAGAATGGAGATCTGACCGTGGTAGGGACCCCGCAAGGAAATCCCATCTTCTTCCTGCTCTCTTTTCACTTGGCATGGCTTTTGCTCCAGAGCTAGGGCTGCAGCTGGTCCTAGTAGAGGTCACCATGTTGCTGAGACAGAGTGTGGGTTTTGGCGCCTTGTCTGGCTGTAGGTAGCAATGTTGATCTGATTGTCATGTAACATCTTTTGTGAAAGCTCACTGGTGAAATTTCTCTTATAGGAATAGTCTTTTAGGGTGGAGGTGTAATTTTGATCATGTTTTTCACATTCTAAATTGGGACACAGGACAAAATACTTGAAATGAAAATCATTCTGAGAAGTTCAACTTTGAGGGATGCATATATGTAATATGGAGGAAAGAAAGGAACAAAGATACTTAAAGCACCGAAGGGGTTTGTTGAATAAAGAGGGAAAGCAAAAAGCAAAAAAAAAACCACGCACACGAAATACAGAGTTTCCCTCTGGAATATTAGCTTCTCCTGGCTTGCGTTGTCCGAGTGATCTTTTGAGATGAAGACTAGTTCTGATGTGAAGAAGAGCATGATTCTTGTATATTATATGATTAAGTAATTTGAGTATTTGACACATAAATCTTTTGGAAGCTACTGTATAGATTGATTGAAGTAAAGTAGACAATATTTTAATTGCAGAGTGCACGGCTACCTCCCAAACTGAAACAGAGTGAAGTAGCTAATGTCCAGCCTTCTTCCAAAAGAGCCAGGTAAGAGTAATAGCCTCAAATTTTTTATTGTTGACTTTCACAGGTCTGCTTTGGAAAATTGGTGGCAATTGAGGAAAGTTTCTAAAATGTTTTTCAGTAAATAGGATTTGAAAGAGTTTGCTTTCTGCTTTTCAACTTTGTTGTGATATGTTTCATTTTATTGCTGGAGACAAATGGTGAATAATGACATAGGCCAGTATATTTTTTATTTTTAAAAAAATTGAGTCTTTTTTTAAGCGATATACTATGAGAAGCCCCTCTCCACCATGTAAAACAGAAGCTGCAGTGGTGGGAATGGGGTGGGAGGTCGAGAACCCAGCTCAGCAGTACACCACAGAGCTCCAGGCTTCCTGGGCACAGCTGAAGAACCTGCTCTAGATAACTAGAGAGCATCTAGGCCATGGTGTCATCTCAGGTATGCTCCTTGGATCTTCCAGTTCTCAATGAGGACCAAGCAGTGTTGGCCACGGTGGGAAGGAGGATCCAGACCCAAAGCCTTGGAAGGACATGTGCAGTGCACGTGGCGTGTTGGGTTTCAGCCTGGAGTATGCAGATTGAGATGCATATCATTTTAGTGTTGTGTCGGCCAACACGACAGTAATGAAGTCCTGCCAGTCGTTCAATTACTAAGGCATAGCAAATGCAGGAGCAAACCAACAGGGCTTTTATTTTCTTCCTTGATTCTAGAAAACTCTTCTTTCCAAACTGTACATGGTGAAATATAACTGCTTGAATTGTTTGCAGTTACCAGGTTCCTTATCTTTTCTCTCCCTGCTCCTCATCTTTCCCTCCTTCCATTCCCCACTTCCAGAACACAAACTGAACTATTGACGTTAGTAGTAAAATCCTAATTATGTGATTATATTTTTTGAGGCTGTCATCAACTTGCCACAAAGAAATTTTAAAGTAAGTTTTTCTTGGACTGTCTTAGGAAATAATAATAAACTGAAAAGACCTCAAAAATTTAAGGGTTATGGAAAAAACAAAACAGGTTTCACTTAAAACGTGTGCTTTAGCAAAACAGTGTTTTTATAATTTGTGGTTGAAGAGGGCTAGAATGTAAAGGACACTGGAAGCTCTAGGGACACTCGTCTTGGCTGACTTATATTGATGGTGAACAGGCAAACAAGGAGTGGCCTGAGTCACACAAGGTTATTTAAAAAACTTGATAGAAAAAAATGAAGCGATTAAGCAATCAGTGACATTTAGAAGCAACTCTGTTATTTGCTTTCTTCTTAAAGCCAATTAAAAAAATTAATCCTGAGGGGATTGATGAAGAAGAAAGTATTGATCTTAACTAAAAGTGAATTGGACGCGTCCCTTGGAGGCTTCAGAGGTAGTCTTGGAAGGTGACTTTATGGAAGCAGTGGAAAGAAAGGAAGGACAGATAGCCCATTATACTTTTCCTTTAAGAGTATAAACCACGTGCAGTTAAAGCTTGTTAAACTATTGAAATCCCTGTTTTCTAAAGAAAATTTTCGTTTTAAGTAAATATGAAATCACCACTGTTTTATGTGTATTCCTTCCACAGAATTGAAGACGTACCGCCTCCCACTAAAAAGCTAACTCCAGAATTGACCCCTCTTGTGCTTTTCACTGGATTCGAGCCTGTCCAGGTTCAACAGTATATTAAGGTAAAATTTCATCTACTTTGTAAAAGGATTTTTAGCAGTGTTCCTTTTTGTATATATTTACTTCAGCAGTTATTACATAGTTTAGATAGTTGGGAATATCTTGTTATTATAGTGTATATTTATGAAGTATTTTTAGTAGTCATTATAGTAATCCTAGTCATTAAATGTTTAGTGACTTTCTGCCCTGTTCTGTGCTATTATTTCATACTTAGATTCTTGCTTTCTTGTTAGTATAGGCCAAGTTCCATGCTAATAGTCACATGAACATTTGCAAGTCTCCTTCCGTATCATATTCATGAAGACACCCAGCATGAGGAAAACTGTCTTTTCAAGTTCTCTGATTGAAATACAGTCTACCCACGATTAGTTTTCTTGGGTAGAGTGAGGCCAAAGGGAGTTTGTATATTTGTTTAGATGATAAATGAGCAGAGATTTTAAATATGCTTTTTGAAATAACAGCTCAGAGGATGATGGGATTTTGTTTTGTTTGGGTTAAGAGTGTAAGTTGACCTGTATTATGGTAGATTCATACATTTTCCTCCTAGTTTCCTTTTTAAGGAAAAGAAACAATTATCAACGCTACTATTATACATTTAGAACAAATTAATTTCCCCACCTTTAAAATGTGAAGATAGTTATTAGGAGGTTGCTTTTTTATATGTTCATATCTTAGTCAATTTTTATGCCATTATTTCAAAAACCGAAGAGCAGGTAAATGTTCCTCATTAACACCAGTTTCGGCCTAGCAAGTCTTGGCTGTTTACTCTTCATTGTGTAATAAGCTGCATCATTCTCATGTCATTTAACTTATTCATGGAGATGTTATTGATATTTGATGGAGCATTCATATTTTTATCTTGATTTGTGTGGATTTGAACTACAGAAGTGTAAATGATACATTCTCCTTTTTATTTTTCTCTTGGAGTTGTAGGTTTTGTTTTACCTGTCACACTTTTTTCTGTGGCTGAGAATTACAGTCATAAACCTTACCTTCAGATAGGTATTCCTCTGTGTTACTCTCTGTCGGTGTGACTCTATGAATGCTGAACTTTTTCATTTCTCACCTGTGTTTGTGACCTTTAGAAGCTCTACATTCTCGGTGGGGAGGTTGCAGAGTCCGCACAGAAGTGCACACACCTCATTGCCAGCAAAGTGACTCGCACTGTGAAGTTCCTGACGGCGATTTCTGTCGTGAAGCACATAGTGACACCAGAGTGGCTGGAGGAATGCTTCAGGTGCCAGAAGTTCATTGGTAAGGAGCAGCGCTAGTAACCTTATTTTTAATGCCAAATACAGTTTTTTTTTCTTGAATTCATCTCTTTTCATCCCAAAAATATCTAGTTTATTTTTTAACTATGTGATATTTATTTATTTAAATTTATGAATTTATTTCGTATCCCCAGTGATCCCTTTGATTGATGTCTTTGCATTCTACCCTAAGTATGAAGGTTTTGGTAATTTGGACAGTGTTGGGGGAAAGCAAGCTCTCTATCCCTATTTTTATTTTCCTCTTAGTATATCTTGTTTGGAAATCTGACTGTAAAATGAGATTTTTCAAAGTGCAGGAAAGTATAATTTTTGTCTTTATTTGGAAAGAGAGCAGGTGTATGTCCTGCTCAAATACACTTTGAATATCGGTTTATATAGGAGGGAAAGAGGTCTGTGTCCTCTTGCCCATCTTCCATTGTTCAGAGCTCCAAAAGAGAATTTCTTTTAAAAAACAGTCACATTTAGAGATAGTATATAAAGGATAGATAGATTGATATACACCTAAATGTTTTTAGAATCTTGCTAGGTATAAAATAAGTTATAAATTCTAAATGATTTTTTTTTTCTTCATGGAAACTGGATAGCCAAGGCAGCTGTGTGCCCTTCCTATCCTGCATAGCAGTGGTGTCACCCTGTCTGCGGGGTTGGTGTCCTCTGCATCATCAAATCCAAGCACCTCTCAGCTGCCCCAGCTGTGTCCTCCATCCTCCCCTAGGCCCTGTCTGGGTTGAAAGGTTTAGAGGTACATGCCCCATGACAAGCTTCACTGAATTCTCCGTCTTTTTTCTCATGTGGTCTTTCTGCCCCAGGCACACTGGCACTAAAACTGAACTCCCTGGCTACTCCACCGTGTAGTGATGATACTGATCACCAACCCCTGATTTAGAGCATCCACATGCTTATTTTTCTGTGCCCGGTATTGACGTGTTCTCACGCTTTCTCACCTATGCCTCCCTTGCACCCCACCCTTTAAGCAGAAAGATACAGCTGCCAAAGAAAAGAGCAAGGTATGTGGCCGTGGCAAGCAAGGCCTGCAGAGGAGCTACTGGTCTCCATTACACGCTTCTGGCTAACCGAACCTTATTTACACTTTGTGGGCACAAGTTGTCATTAAATCCATCTTTTAAAATTAAAATATTTTAGATTCATGTCACTTTTTTGGCCACTGGCATTTAAATATAATTCATATTTGTGTAAATAAATTAGAAGTATATATATCTTAAAGTTCATGTGGTCTAATTTTACAGATGAGGAGATCCAGAAAAATAAAGATAGCTTAAGATTGCTGTTCATAGCAAAGCTAGAAACAAACTTAAAATTTTTTGATTCTGTATCTAAGGCAGTAAGACATAGGAAAGAATAAATCATTAATATGAAGAAAAGACTAAATCCTAAACTACGATATTCAGGCAATTCTTGTCATTCAGTTAGTTATGCTCTATAAAGTTGCACAGACACTGAGTGAATACTGTACCGTACCTCTGGGTAAACACGGGGGTAGGTTCCTGAGAGCCTCTGCTCACTACATTTTCATCAGCCAATCATACATAACCGTGTTTTATGTGTGTTCCTGTTTAAAGGCGCCTTATTTAGTGTATATTGTTAATTCATGGACATTCAGCTCATGATCAACAGCATGTAACTCATGCCTGCATGAAACTTCCCTAACATACATATTTTCTCCAAAAGGCACATCACAGCCTTCTTGCACTTAGGACTGGGGACATTTTAAACGGCAAAATCACCAACATAAAGCACACACATTGAAAACAGTGACGCTAAATTGATCACAAAGAGGATGCTTCTTCACCATTTCTGCTGGAACCGGAAGGCAGGGCATGGCCTTGTTCCTCCTGGCTAGGAATGTGCATGTAGGTGACTGATTCTTCTCCAGTCCATGCATGTCCACAAATGACCCCCGAAGTACCACAGGCACTGATTATGGGTTCATAAATAAATTTCAGAGGGGAGGAAAATTGGCAAATACAGAATCTGTGAATAATGAGGCTCACATGTATTAAGTGGTATTTAGAAATTTTTTTAATTGAAATTTTGAAATTTTTTCAAACCTAAAAAATATTAATGAAACATAAAACTTAATGAAGGCAGAAGAAAAACGCCATAGAAACAATTACTACAAACATTTTAGCTTCCAATTTCGTATAATGTTAACGTTATGAAACTTAGGATTTGGTCAGTTCATTAATACAAATAGTGTCATTTCTTGGGCTCTGCAGTCGGAGCATGGCACACACCAGCTTGGGCGGTGGGGAAAACGGTCTGTTATGTTCCAGCCTCTGTTGGCCCCATCGGCTGCTTTTGGGTAACACCCAGCTTTAGAGATCTTTACTGTTACTTTCGGACTTAGCTGATTTCGTTTCTCTTCTAACCAAGAACATGCAAATTCTTTGAATATTAGTTTGCCAAGCAGCCAATTTAGTGGATGACCAATTTAATTAATTTTTCCAGTTTCAATTGGTGAAAATCTGGTTCTTTTATCTGCTTATGAAGTTTACAGTTCATATTTGATGGGAAGCTTGGTTGACTGGCTTTGATTTCTTTATAGCACTGTTAATAAATGTTTGCTGTGTTGCTCTGTGAGGGTCAGGAAGTGGTTTAGTTATAAACATTTAATATTGAGAAAACATTTTGTATTTTGTCTTCCAAATTTTAGGATTTCCTAAGAGAATCTTTCCAATTTGTAATGATTCTTCAATTTTTGGGGGCAGTTTTAGGTTCACAGCAAAATTACAAAAAGCACAGAGTTCCCATGTACCCCCAGGCCACACCCATGTGCACACACCGCCACACCCATGCACACACACCGCTACCCCCATTACAGTCACCATTCAACACCAAAGTGGAATGTTTATTAACCATTAATGAAGCTACATTGACATTTGGGTCATAATCACCCAGAGTCCATAGTTAAGAGTAGGGCCTACTGCTGGCCTTGAACAGTCGTTGGGTTTTAACAAGCGTACAAGGCTGTGCTTTTGCTATTACAGCATCATACAGAGTTGTTCTACTGCTCTAAAAATCCTCTGCGCTCCACCCACTCATTCCTTCCTGCCTTCTGACCCCTGGCAACCACTGATCTTTTTATCCTTTCTGTAGCCTTGCCCTTTCCAGAATGTTACACATTGGGAATCATTCAGTATATAGGATTTTCAGATCTGCTTTCTTTGCATAGCAATATACATCCAAGCTTCCTCCATGCCTTTTCGTGGCTTGAGAGCGCATTTCTTTTTAGCATTAAATAATATTCCATTGTCAGAATGTATCAGTTCGTTTAGCCCCTTACCTACACAAGGACATTCTAGCTGTTTGTAAATTTTGGCAGTTATCAATAAAGCTGCTGTAAACATCCATGTGCAGGTTTTAGTGTGGACACAAGTTTTCAACTCCTTTTGGTAAATCACCACGGTGTGCAATTGCTTGATCATATGGCAGGTGTATGTTTAGCTTTGTAAGGAACCACCAGGCTGTCTTCCAAAGTGCCTGTGCTGTTTTGCATTCCCATCAGCAGCGAATGGGAGCTCCTGTTGCTCCACATCTTCCTCAGCATGTGCTGGTGTCAGTGCCCTGGGTTTTGGCCATTCTAATAGGTGAAGTCCAGCTTACTCATTATTTCTTTCATGGATTTTTGTCTTTGGTGTTGTATCTAAAAAGTCATTGCCAAAGTCAAGGTCCCTTAGATTTTCTCCTGTGTTGTCTTGTAGGAGTTTCAAAGTTTTGCATTTCACATTTAGGCCTGTGTTCCATTTGGGGGTTGTTTTTTTTTTTTTTTTTTTTTTTAAAAGGGTTAAGGTTTTTTTCCAAATTCTTTTTTTTTTTTTCATATGTATATCCAGTTGTTCAGCATCATTTGTTGGAAGGACTCTCTTCTCCACCTGTTTTGGTAGGTGCGTGTTTTTGGAATTTTATATTTATGTGTAATTTATATAAAATATGAGACATCAATATTATTATCACTTTCTGGGATACTCGTTTCTTTTGTACTTCCATGCAAAGTTGAGTCTTTATATAGCTATTACTAGGTTAACCCTGTTCCTTTGTTTGAAAAAACCATAATGTCAGTATCTCATCCGTGACAGGATCATCTTAGTTATATATTCTTTTATTTTTCAATGTTACTTTCTTTTTTTTTTTTTTAAGATTGAGTCTCACTTTGTTGCCCAGGCTGGAGTGGACTGGTGCCATTGACTCACTGCAACCTCCGCCTCCTGGGTTCAAGCCGTTCTCCTGCCTCAGCCTCCCTAGTAGCTGGGACTACAGGCGCCCACCACCACCACACCTGGCTAATTTTTTTGTATGTTTTAGTAGAGACAGGGTTTCACCATGTTGGCCAGGCTGGTCTTGACACCTGACCTCAAGTGATCTGCCCACCTCAGCCTCCCAAAGTGCTGGGATTACAGGTGTGAGCCACCATGCCTGGTGTTATTTTCTCTATCATAAACATTAACTACTTGGTGATCTCACACAAGTTCTTCAGAAGGCATATCAGCCTTCATTTTTCCCCTAGAAAGTAACACTTCAAATATACCATCTCATGTGTGGCAGTACTTGTTTTATTCGTTTTTTAATTCATCATTTTTTTGTTTCTCCAAATTTTAGACATTTTTATCTTCTTTCACCTAAAAGGCAGCCTTTCCATCTGCTGGTTGGCTCAGGGATTAGCCATTGTTGAACAGATGCCCGCATTTTTGTTGTAGTGTGGTTGTTCCTGCCCAGGGGTCAGCAAACTGATCCATGCGTTGAGAATGGGTTTCACATTTTTAAAATATTGCTTAAAAACGAGAAGAGGAATGTGCAAGAGAAATAATACATAGCCCACAAATCCTGAAATATGTGTCATCTTGTCAACCCCAGTTTGCCAATCCCAAATCACTTTTCCTTGTTTTCTGTTTTTGATGTTTATATAACTGGGTTTGAGCTGCCTGTATTATGCTGTATGGTCGGTAGGAAATGGAGAAGAGGAAATGCTTTTTTGAATATGACACATTTATAGGAAGATTGAAACATGTTGTGATCTTTAACTTTTGACACATTTCTTGAAATGTTGCTATGAAAACTCTGAAAATCTGTCAATTAATAATAATTGTCAGAAGTCTTTAAAAATTGATAAAACTGTCCTTTATAAATTGCTGTATACTTTTACATACTTAAAATGAATGTGTGCTTGGCGAATCTTTAAAGTTCGGTAAATTCACCTAATTATCAGCCAGATAACTCCAATGTCCTATAAGTCCTTGCAGAGTTAGTCATTATATATAAATAAATACTTGGATGGGATTATTTAAAGCTTGTCTTTCTAGGACTGGAGGTTTTAACCTGAGACCTGCAGGCTTGGAAAGTTTGTGAGCTCCCAGAAGCTTGTATGAGATTACAGTTGAGTCAAGAGGGGAGGGCAGCTATGGGCAGAGGGTTCCTAAGTTTCAGTAATTTTTTTTTTTAACATTTTTGTTGTTAAAAAAAAATATTACTATTATTTTGAGACCGGATCTCACTTTGTTGCCCAGGCTGGAATGCAGAGGTGCAGTGACGGGTCACTGCAGCCTCGAACTTCCCAGACTCAAGCAATCCTCCCAATTCAGCCCCCCGAGCAGCTGAGACTACAGGCACATGCAACCATGCCAAGCTAATTTTAAAATTTTTCTGTAGAGATGAGGTCTCACTATGTTGCCCAGGCTGTTCTGGAACTCCTGGCATCAAGCAGTTTTTCTTCCTTGGCCGCCCAAAGTGCTGGAATTACAGGCAAGAGCCACCACACCCTGCCCTTTCTTTTCAAGAGTTTATGACCCCAAATGGTTAATTACTACTAATCTAGGGGAAAAAAATACCTGCCTGTCTTTTTTTGGTCTGGCTTTTACAGGGAAGTAAATGAAATAAAATGGTGAGATTTAAATATCCGAAGGCTGTACAGGTAAATGTAGCTGTGAATATTATGTACTGAATAAGGGAGAGAATTTTGTGGGTCACACCTGCCACACTTCACCTGTCCACACTTCAGAGTATGTACTGTTCTGTTTTCCAGATGAGCAGAACTACATTCTCCGAGATGCTGAGGCGGAAGTACTTTTCTCTTTCAGTTTGGAAGAATCCTTAAAGCGGGCACACATTTCTCCACTCTTTAAGGTACACTTTAAGGGAAAAGTAAATCAGTCCAAGTAAGCATAACACATGGACCCACTGAAGGGAAAGAACAGGTGATTTGCTGGGAAGTGCGCCTCCAGGGGAGCTGGGCTCTCCCTGCGTCTCTCACCACTTGTCTTCCTTCTTGGAAGGCTTCCTCCTATGAACCACAGCACATCTCCAGAGAACTTTACTTTGCTGTAATGTTTAAAAATAAGTACACAAATTTAATAAATACATTTAGGAGAAATAAGGTGTTCAAAGAGTATGTTTTTGAATAATTTAATTGGTTAAAAGGCATGTTTATTTTTCTGCTTTTAATGAATCTTTAGGGGACATTGCTTACTTCATACTATTGTCAATAGATGTGTATTCAACTGGAGAAGATACTTGGGAAAATATTAATTCAATATATATAATTTCAGATATAAGATTTTTAAACGTGAGATAACTGTTAGAAGAGTTAGGAATTCTTTTTGTATCAAAGAAGTAAATCAATAAAGATAATCTTTATCTTAAGAAGTTCTTTAAACTTCTTAAGGAGTCAGCGGGAATTAGAGATGATTTCCAATGCTGAGTTAAGATATATTTCACCTAAAATAGTCTTTCTAAGTGTTTGATTTTTTCCGTGAGCAGTTTTATTTTGTGGTATGCTCAGGAGCAAGCTTGTTAGAGAATTCAATCTTAAGCATCAATATCATTTCCTGCCCTGTTTGAGTTCAAATAATACAGAGAAAATAAGAAAAGGGATAGCAGGCAGTGCCATGCCAGAGGCTATTGCTAGGCAGATGAGTGTGGTGAAATATAATGCAGATTTAGAATTGTATAAAAATTGTGAAAAATATTTTTGATATTCTTGCTTATTCACAAAACACTTTGTTTTAGGGACTTAAGTTCTGGTTACTTTAAATCATCTTCGGCATACTTAACATGTGAAAATGCTTAAATTCCAAATTTACATAGCTGGATTCCTCTTCCACTTCAGATTGAGTGCTAGTAGGAGAATAAATAGTACCTTCATCGTTTCATAAAATTAGAAATTTTATCAAAAATCTCAGGGCAGAATCTATGAAAAATTACATACTCTAAAAGTTAAAAGTATTTAAGAACTTAATGCATACATTTTCATTTAATTTTAGGCAAAGTATTTTTACATCACGCCTGGAATCTGCCCAAGTCTTTCCACTATGAGATCAATTGTAGAGAGTGCAGGAGGAAAGGTGTTATCCAAGCAGCCATCTTTCCGGAAACTCATGGAGCACAAGCAGAACTCGGTGGGTAGAGTGGAGTCCACCAGCGAGTCCGTCGTTGTCCTGTGTCAGATTCAGTGTTCAGTCACTGAGAAACTCATTTTCTTTTCCTTAGAGTCTGTCGGAAATAATTTTAATATCCTGTGAAAATGACCTTCATTTATGCCGAGAATATTTTGCCAGAGGCGTAGGTACGTTTCCCCGCTTGCGTGTATGAGTGTGTGTACACACAGCAGTGCACCTCTAACAGTCTCTGCTTCCGTCCCGTTCAGATGTTCACAACGCGGAGTTTGTTCTGACTGGAGTGCTCACACAGACGCTGGACTACGAGTCATATCCTTTCCAAAAGAGAGCGAAAAGTAAGTGGGGTGGATATAGAATGGCGTTTCCAGATTAACCAGGCAGTACCTTTCCGGTTTTACAAGCCATTTTTCCTTTCTTTGCTATTATGATTTATGCAGTGAACAGTTCTTTCTCTTCAGAATATTCATTTGAGTTGCAAGTAAAAACTTTCCCTTAACTTACTGAGAGTTCAGTTTTAATAGGTGATGTTGATTAGAATCTATGCAGCAGTTTATGTAGGCATTAAAGTATTTGACAATTAGATAAAATAGAAAATAATTGCAAAAAAATCTTACATGTTTCTTTTTATCAGTTCATTTCTGAGTTTGTAGTTTTCAAAATGAAATTTAGTTCGTATAACTTTGAGATGGGAAATAAAAAAACTATTTAATAGAAGCGGCAGAATGAATATTAACATGTTAGGAAAAATGCAAAGGTTAGTCTTTAGAATAATGACACGATTTTTTCTATTTCAGACATTCAGGAAAAAATAAAGCTCATCATCTGTATGTGTAGCCCTTACTAAAAGTCTCTGAATTATTATTTTAATGTATGAGTAGCCCCTCAGTGAAGCAAAACATGCCTTCCAGGTCCTTATGGGAACACTTCTGTTTCAACTTCGGTTTTCTGTTGCAGAGGGCCTGTTCTCAGGCCGTGTTTCTCAGGACTTCTCTCTGGGGCTGGTGCAATGGGGTGGAGGGCTGAGCTCGTCCTCTCTGTGAGGGAAGGAGCTTCTGTCACCCCTGACCAGCATCAGCCTCAGTAGACCATTGCTTATGCGGGGGAATTTTGTGTTTGGGGTAGGACTGCTTCAGTAAGGCACAGAGGTCAGAATGACATCCATCCTTGCTGAGTTTTTTTTATTCTTCATATGTGCCTATTTCATCCAGGTAATTACATTTAAGTATATTTACATTTAAATATGTTGACATTCATCCAGTCAGTTATATTTGTCAAACATTTTCCTTTTAACCCTAAAGAGCTTATGGTTGTAATATCAGATAGAAGATGCTATCACTGAGAGAAAAACACTTTTAAAAAGTAAAATTTGACTTCTTGCGGTGGCTCACGCCTATAATCCCAACATGGGAGGCTGAGGCGGGTGGATCACCTGAGATCAGGAGTTCAAGACCAGCCTGGCCAACAATGTGAAGCCCGGTCTTTACTAAAAATAGAAAAAATTAGCCAAGTGTGGTGGCAGGCACCTGTGATCACAGCTACTCAGAAGACTGAGGCAGGAGAATCGCTTGACCCGGGAAGGCAGGGTTTGCAGTGAGCCAAGATCGTGCCATTGCACTCCAGTCTGGGCAACAAGAGCAAAACTCTGTCTTAATCAAAAAAAAAAAAAAAAAAAAAAAAGTGGAGTAAAATTTGCCTCAGTTCCAGAAGCCAATGTCATGTTTAGCCATAAATAACCTGTCTACTTGGAATGAGGCTTGGTGCAGAAACCTCTTATTCATACCAGAGCTTAGTGTATTCCATACCTCGATCTATTAGGAAATTATTGCTTGCACTACTGATAAAAATGGTAAGAGGCCTATTAAATTTTTACAGATATGCTATAAGCATTTGGCTTTTATACAATATATACCCTTGCATTTTTTCAGTCTTTTTTCTAGCATTCATATTTATATTTGTGAAAGCCTATTCTTTACTACTTCTACTTTCAGAAGAAATTGCTTTAAAAGTCATACAGGTGACTTGTGAGTATTAATTACCTTGGGGGCCTTTTTTCATAGCTATAGCTCGATTAATTTTGCCCATAGTAGACGGTGTAGAATTGCAGAGGTCAGCATCTGCTCCTGAAGGTATAGGTAGGAGTCAGTTATTTGTGGTGGGGCTTTGGGGGTGTCAGCTCTTGGGGGTTGTGTGTTGCACATGTTAATTTAAAGGACACTGCAGCTATTGCTGGGCCTCAGCTCTAGCCACATGGTGGATCTTCTGGGGAGCTGGCACAGGGGCTGATGTCCCTGGGCTGAGTGAGCCTGTCGGGAGTGGGCTGAAAGTCATCTGTGATGTGGGTGTGCAGCAGAGCAGCTGGTTTGAGTGGGTAAGAAAGAGTCTGTAGCCTTCCTACAAGGGCGTGCCTGAGCCTGGGTGATGAATGTTGGGACCCATGGTTTCACGTTTGTCTTTTGCCTTGTGTTTGGAAGTTGTTTTCCTCAACGAGCCTACATATAAGTTTAACTGATGGCATCTAGGCTGCCGTGTGTGGACTTCTGCGGTGCACGGCCAGCTGTCTGGTGGCGAGGAGCTGCGTGCTTCCTTCACATGCTCTTGTTTTCCAGCTGCTTTCTTGGGGGATCAGACTGCAAAGCCAGGAAGACAGATATAATTAATATACTGCATCTTTTTAAGATGTGCAATTTTATTCTGAGGAAACATAAATTATGTTTTGTATTATATGACTTTAAAAGCCCACATTAGGTTTTATGATTCATTTGCCAGGTTTTTAAATGTTTTCAAAAAACTGTTAGGGGACTTCAACTAGTAATAAAATGGTGTAAATAAAGACCTTGCTATCTCTAAATTATGGATGTTTAAGATTTGAAATGTTTTGTACTTTGATTATTTTCATTTCTTATACTGTTTTCTTTTATATTGATATCTTGCCCACATTTTAAATAAATGTACTTTTGAACTTAGAATTGAGTAATCCTTTATCATTCCACATTTTTTTGCATAACAATGTACATCAAACTGGATCACATTTTAAGTGATTTCAAGACAAGCTATTTTCTAGTAAACTTTTACCTCAAGTAATAATTTCTGGAAGCCAGCCATTTTTTGTCACTGTAATAAACTCCATCCCAGGCAGGCGTGGGCTAGATTATTTCACAGTCACTAAGCATAGGCACAACCGGTGAGAACCAGTGCCAGGGACGCTGCAGAACTTCATCCATCCCGCTTCTTTCCAGATCCTGTTGCGGTACACTTGTTGGATTTTAGATTAATAAAATAATGGGAGACTGCCGGTTTATTAAAGATGAGCAGGGCAGTAACTGCTAATACCTGTAGATCCTGCAGGCCAGTGCTGTCGTCAACATTCATAGCTGGTTGTTTTTAACAAACTTTGTATCTCCTTTTAAGCTTATATTTTTGTGGCTAAATAAACTGAGAGATATGTACTTATCTCTAAGTAGAGGTAGAACTGACCTTTTCCCCTCATGCACCACAGGTAGAGTTGGTGTTGCTCTAAAATATTTTAGATTCTGTAGAATCCTGCATGTGCAGAAGTGCTTCATAAATCAGAATAGAATTTTCATTTGCAAAGTATTCAAAGTACTTCCCTACTACTTAGAAACTTGAAGGAAAGTGATGATAATTACAGAATAAATGGGCCTTCTGGGTAGAGTATAGTGCGTCTGTTTAATCTTCAGTGGAGACAGGGTGTTTATATAACCAACATACAAATAGGACTGATTTGATTAACCTTTCAATTACTGCCATTTTTTCCAAAAGCTGCCAAGAAATAATCCTTTAAAACTCCAGGAGCTGTCTAAAGCCAACCGGCTTGCACAGCTGTTCAGCATTGGCTTGGTGACTAAGAGGGACTTAGACGAACATATAAAAATAAAAAGATTTCGAGTAAATGCTTCTTAGAAAAAATGATTAGATCAGAAAAATTATTTCTTACAAGCAAAGGAAATCTTTCGTTTAACCCTGCTATTTTCATCTGGCTCAGTTCATCTAAAAGAAATATAATGGGGAAAATGTGTATAATTTGAAAATTTTTAGTAGCTACAAATGTTTTTAAATTAATTTTAATATGTAGACAATACACTCACATATTACTTCTGCCAGAAGTAATATTTTTAGAAATTACTGAGGTATTTTTACTATTTGAGGGGTGCCAAGTCTTTAAAATCCAGTATGTATTTTACACTTAGAGGATATCTCCATTCTGAAATTTTCGTTGGAAACACTTGATCTGTATTTAGATTTCATACCTCTTATAGTTGAAAAAATCTGTTGCATCTGTTTATATATGCACGTTATTCAAAACATCACTGTGTCTTCCAGTAACTGAATTAGTGCCAGTTTTTAAGTTAATGTAAAGTGCAATTAAAAATCAAGGTGTTCCCTTGCACCATGCACATTTCCATTGGACAGTGACCAGGGTGGCTGATCATTGAGAAGATGAACAGCCGTCTGTCACCGTGCTGCTGCCTCAATTTACCCTGAATTCTGCAACACTGGCGAGTAAGGATGGCAGGCAATTTGAATGCCAATGATGAAGACCAAGATTCTTTGTGTAGGATAATTAAAATGATCTACATGACAGTTCACAAGTGTGTTTTTAACCCATCTAGATGCTAAGTATTGAGAGGAAACTTGGAAGAAATAATGAGTATCCTAGCTATAGGAGTTTACAGTCTCACTAGGGAAAGTTAAACAGCATATGTCAATCTGGCAAATATTTGGTAATTTAAAAATATTTGAATAGTAATAGCTGCACAACTTTATTTTTCAGAAATGTTTTAGCATAGGAAATAAGCTAAATGAAGATAATCCTATCATCAACTCTAAACCTAAGTGCTGCTCCCCGTAAAGCTCTCCCAAATTATTTATTTTTGTTGAATTAAGAAATAAGTGCGTAATTATGTACAAACTTTGTAGGAAGTTTAACTACCTCCTAAAATGAATCACGTGTCCCCGAAGAGTTTCTCTTGCCCACTGCCCAGCCTTCATCCCTAAACTCTGGTGTTGCTGGGCTTGCCCCTCAGCAGTTTGCAGCCTCCAGGGTGCAGCTAAACACAGGTCACGTCTCCTCATCGGCAAGGTTTGTTCCTCCGACTGCAGAGCTGTTCCTGTCTACCTGTCCCTGCGCTCCCTGTGTTCATGTCTTTTCCTCCTGTGTGTGTTAGCAAGGTTTTACATTTGTCTCCCTTTCTCCAATCTCTTCCCTTCAGGTTGCTCGCTATTCTGTTCCAAGAGTTATTTTCCTGAAATAAGATTCTGCGTCTCATATTAATGCTGAAAAGAAAACAGAGTCCAAGATGATGAGATGTTTCACATCTTTTTTTTTTTTTTTTTTCTGGAGATCGAATCTCACTCTGTAGCACAATCTGGAGTGCAGTGGTGTGATCTTGCCTCACTGCAACCTCCACCTCCCGGGCTCAAGTGATTCTCATGCCTCAGCCTCCCAAGTAGCTAGGACTACAGGTGCACGCCACCATGGCCAGCTTCTTAATCTCTTAAAACATCACCATCCACCCCCTTACTCCCATTAGTCACATGGAATCACTTGTGATTATGTAAGCCTGCCAAACACTGCATAGGCTTCTCACACTTTATATGCCCTCTCTTCCTGTTAGAAGAACTCCCATTCCCATCTAGCAAACTCTCCCCTCATTTAGACTGTAAGGCCTTCCTGACCTTTGCAAACATTCTTGCTAGTTTCCTCCGCTTTGTGTCCTCAACCCTCTCTGAGACAGTGGAAGGTGAGTGGTTACTTGTTTGCAATCTGTTTCTCCCTGCCTTAAAGCCTCAGAGACAGATATAGGCCCTCTTCACCTATATATCTGTGGTAGGCAGAATTACAGCCCTCAAAGATGTTCTAGACCAGCAGTCCCTTACCTCTGGCACCAGGGACTGGTTTCATGGAAGGCAATTTTCCCACAGACTGGGTGGGGGTTTAGGGGGTGTTTCAGGATGAAACTTCAACCTCAGATCATCAGGCATTAGATTCTCATAAGAAGCATGCAAGCTAGATGCCTGGCATGTGCAGTTCACAATAGAGTTCGTGCTCCTATGAGAATCTAATGCTGCCACTAATTGGCAGATACCAATACATGGGAAGACATCTTATGTTCACAGGTTGGAAGACTTGTTATTGTTAAGATGTGAATACCATCCAAAGCAATCTACAGGTTCAATGAAATCCCTATCAAAATCTCAAGGGCATTTTTTTCAGAAATTGGACAAGAGGCAGAGCTCAGGCGGTGATGCTTGCCTGCCACCTCTCGCCTCCTGCTGTGCTGTGCTGTGTTGTGAATCACAGCTGATTCCTAACAGGCCGTGAACTGGTACTGGTAAGTGACCTGGTGGGTGGGGACCCCTGTCCTAGACCTAATAATCCCCAGAAACTGTGGCTTCTATCTTAGCTCGTCGGCAAAAGAAACTTTGCAGGTGTGATTAAGGTTAAGGACCTCGAGATGGGGAGATTAGCCTGCATTATCCAGGAAGGCCCGATCGAGTCACATGAACCCCTAACAGCAAAAGAGGAAGGCAGATGCCATGAAATGATGTGACCATTGCCGGCCTGGAAGATGAGGGAAGGAAATGGCTCCACTTCAAAGGGCTGAGAATAGCCCTCAGTTACAGCCAGCAGGAGAATGGAACCTTAATCCCACAGATGTGAGGAACTAAGAGTGATTTTAGTCCAGTGAGACCCCACTAGACTTGTGACTTACAGAACTGTAAAACAATAGAGTTTTGTTCTTCTTTTAAGCCACTAAATTTCTGGCGATTTGTTACAGCAGCAATGGAAAACTGACGGTATCCCAAATTTTTGTAGACTGCTTGGCAGTTAATAGGCATTTGCTCAAACTGTGTTGAACTAAAATTATCGAGGCAAGATAAGGAATAGTTTTAAGTTTTGGGGGAATATAATAAAAACTATTCCAGAAAGACGAATTTGAAAGTAGACATGGTGAAGGCAGGTAAGTGAACAAAACATGTTGGATTCATCTCTAGAAGAAGTAATAGACGTGAAGTTAGGATAGACTTAGGCAAAAAGAGGTTGTTTCAAAGGAAAACAATATCACTTAGTTCATGATTTAAGCTAAAAATTTTACATTTGGAGAAAGAAAGTAGTGCTTTCGATATAAGCAAGGAACTTGGTAAGGCAACCTGAGAGAATTTTTTGGTGAAATTAAGGCTGCAGTTTGGATAAGAGGTGTAAGCTGAATTCTATCACTGGGGAGTTGTCAAAATGGCATTAAATAGTTGTAGATCAATGCTCCCTAATTGCCCTTTGTACTGCCAAGAACTGAGGCTTGAAGACCACTTCTCAGTGGTCAGTGGAACATACCAAAGGAATGCCTGGCGAGGTGAGATGAGAATCTTGATGGTATGAGAGCTCAGGATTTGAGGAGACATTTATATCACTAACAATGTGGTGGGCAGCTACCTTGACTAGCCCTCCTTCTGAAAATGAAAAATGCTGACCTAAGGTAGATATGGAAAATAAATCCATAAGCTGGCAAGACAGGAGTACTCAGGCCAAAAACTGAGTAGAGATGAAAACTCAGGGACTAGCTAAGCACTGAGGGCAGTGCCTTGAGAGTATTTGTCCAAGCAGCTGAACTTGAGTTTCACAGCCTCACCGTGGAGCAGGCAAGTACTCAGGGCCTGCCCAAAGTGAAGAGTCAAATAGAAGATCCTCCTTCCCTAAGACTGCAACCCAAAAGGGCTATACCCTAGGTATAAATATGAAATAAAAAACCTAGATCTGCCCCCAACAACCCTGGGAGTCACTGCCAGTCTTGAACCTTAGGACCACCGCACTAACTCACCATACATGGATGGTCCCCAAATCCCTCAAGCTCAGAATTTCAGCTAGTAGCACCCTAAAACAATTGCATAAGAAATTAAAATCATCCTTGGAGAAGCCCCCTCCCCCTTTTGGCCTAAACATATACTTATACCCCAGAGAAAGTAGCAAGGGAGCAAAGCATGAGGAACAAAAATGGACACACATCAGAGATATAAACAGGAAATAGAGCCACATAATTCGGAATTACGAGAGAACACAACAGTTAATATCTCTTGAGACAGGCTTAACATATTTGCAAGAAATAAGAAACTATGAAGAATGACCCAGCAGATTTGAAAAAGTATCAAAAGGAATATGTAGAAATAAAATATAATTAAAATATAAAACTTAATGCGGTAGTTCACAGTTGACACGATCTCGTATGTAGAAAACCCTAAAAACACCACTAAAACAACAAAAACACCAACCTGACAGAACTAATTAACTAGCAAATACAAAGTCAACACAAAAATCAGTCGTGTTTCTATACACTAATAATGAACAGTCTGAAAAGGCAAATAAAACAATTCCATTTACAATAGCATTAAAAAGAATAAAATACTTGGGAGCAAACTTAACCAAGGAAGTGAAAGATCTGTATGCTGAAAACTACCAAATATTGAAAGAAATTAAAGAAGATACCAACAAATAGACAGACACCTTCTTTTTATGGATTGGAAGACTTGATATTGTTAAGATGTCAATACCATCCAAAGCAATCTACAGATTCAATGAAATCCCTATCAAAATCTCAATGACATTGTTTTCAGAAATAGAAAACTTGACCATAAAATTCACATGGAATCTCAAGAGTGAACAGCCAAAATAATCTTGAAAAAGAACAAATTTGGAAGTCTCACTTCCTGATTTCAAAGTATTAGAAAGTGGCAGCAATCAAGACAGTGTGATGTTGGCACAAAGACTTACTGACCACTGAAATAAAATAGAGTCTACAAATAAACCTTTGCACATATGGCCCAAGGATTTTTGTCGAGGGTGCTAAGATTTTCAATGGGAGAAAGGGCAGTAACTCCAACAAACGCTACTGGAAGAACTAGATATCCACATGCAAAAGGATGTTACTGGAACCTTGCTTTTCACCATATGCAAAATGAACTTAAAATCAATCAAAGTCCTAAAGCTAAGAACTAAAACTATAAAACTGTTAGAAGACAACAGAGAAAAGCTTCATGATACTGGATTTGGCAATTACTTCTTTGATACAACACCAAATGCATGGGCAACAAGAGAAAATATAAATTGGGCTACACCAAAGTGTAAAATGTTTATGTACAAAAAGATAACAGAGTGAAAAGGCAACCCATCAGATGGGAGAGAATGTTTGCAAATCGTGTATCTGACAAAGGTTGAGTATCTGGAATATATAAGGAAATCCTATGATTCAACAGCTAAGAATCTGATTTAAAAATGGGTAAGACTTGAAATTTCTCCAAAGAAGGCATATAAATGGACCATAAGCACATGAAAAAAATGCTCAGTGTCACCAGTCATTAGAGAAATGTGAATTAAAGTCGCAATAAAATACCACTCCACACTCATTAGAATGACTACTGTCAAAAAAAAAAAAAAAAAGCAGAAAATAACACATGTAGGTGAGGATTTGGAGAAATTGAAAATTTGTGCACTGTTGTTGGGAATGGAAAATGGAAAATAGTACTGCATGCCCTCAAAAAATTAAAAATAGTATTAACATATGATTTAGCAATCCTACTTCTGGGTATATACCCAAAAGAATTGAAAGCAGGGGCTCCTCAAGATGTGTATACACCCATGTTTATTGCAGCAACATTCACAACAGACAAAAGGTGGAATCAAATCAAATGTTTATCGTCAGATGAATGAATAAACAAATGTAGCATTTCATACAAGGGAATATCATTCAGCCTTAGAAAATATCATTCAGCCTTAAAAAGGAAGAAAATTCTGACACACACTGCAACATGGACGAACCTTCAAAATATAATGCTAAGTGAAAGAAATCATACAACAGACAGATAGTATATGACTCCATTTGCATGAGGTTCCTAGAGTAGTCAAAGGTATAGACACAGAAAGTGGAATGGTGGTTTCCAGGGTCGGGGGGAAGCATGGAGAATTTTTTAATGAGCATAGAGTTTTAGTTTTAAGATGGAAAGGGTTATGGAGATGAGGTGGTGATGACTGCTCAACAATGTGAAAGTACTTAAAAGTCACAAACGTACACTTAAAAATGGTTAAGATGTTAAGTTCTGTGTTGTGTATATTTCATCACAATTTAAAAACAAGGAAATGCAGAGCACTAGTTTAGCCAGTGAACTGGTGACAAGGAGGTTGGCCAAGGGGAGATTCTGTTGTGAATTCGTATTTTGCTCTTCCACAAGACTTTCTTTGAACTTCTCTTAAACCTTGTGTTGAAAACCTGCTATGGTCTGGCTTTGTGTCCCCACCCAAATCTCATCCTCAATTGTAATCTGAATTGTAATCCCCATGTGTTGGGGCAGGGACTTGGTGGGAAGTAATTGAATCATGGGGGCAGTTACCTTCATGCTGTTCTCATGACAGTGAGTGAGTTCTCATGAGATCTGATGAAAATATAAGGGGCTTTTCCCACTTTGCTCAGCACTTATCCTTTTGGGCACCATGTGAAGAAGGACATGTTTGCTTCACCCTCCTCCATGATTGTAAGTTTCTTGAGACCTCTCCAGCCCTGTAAATTAAACCTCTTTTCTTTATAAATTACCCAGTCTCCAGTAGTTCATTATAGCAGTGTAAGAACAGACTAATACAGTAAATTGGTACCACAGAGAGTGGGGTGCTGCTATAAGGGTACCCCAAAAATGTAGAAACAACTTTGGAACTGGGTGATAGGCACAGGTTGGAACAGCTTGGAGGGCTCAGAAGAAGACAGGAAAATGTGGAAGGGTTTGGAACTTCCTAGAGATTTGGAAGGTTCATAAGACAGGGAGATATGGGAAAGTTTGAAACTTCATAGACTTATTGACTGGTTTTGACCAAAACGCTGATAGTGATATGAACAATGAAGTTCAGGTTGAGGTGGTGTCTGATGGAGTTGAAGAATTTATGGGGAACTAGAATTAGGGTGACTTTTGCTATAGTTTAACAAAGAGACTGGTGGCATTTTGCCCCTGCCCTAGAGATCTGTGGCACTTTGAACTTGAGAGAGATGATTTAGGGTATCTGGTGGAAGAAATTTCTAAATTTTAGAAATTTATTTAGAATTCTGCTTCAGAATTTTGCTTTCTAAAGCAAAGCATCCAAGAGGTGACAGGGCATAAAGTTTAGAATATTTGCAGCCTGACAATGTGGCAGAAAAGAAAAATTCATTTTCTGGGGAGAAATTTAAGCCAGTTGCAGAAATTTGCATAAATAACAAGGAGCCAAATGTTAATCACTAAGACAGCAGGGAAAATGTCTCCAGGGTATGTCCAAGACCTTTTAAGCAACCCCTCCTATCACAGGGTTTTCCCTAGGAGGGAAAAATGGTGTCATGGGCCAGGTCCAGGGCCCTGCTGCTGTGCACATCCCTGAGGACTTGTTGCAATGCATCCCGGCTGCTTCAGCTCCAGCTGCAGCTAAAAAGAGCCAAGATACAAGCTCAGGAAATTGTTTCAGAGAGTGCAAGCCCCAAGTCTTGGCAGCTTCCACATGGTGTTGGTCCCTCAGGTGTGCAGAAGACAAGAATTGAGGTTTGGGGACCTCCACCTAGATTTCAGAGGATGTATGGAAACACCTGGATGTCCAGACAGAAGTCTGCTGCAGGGGTCATCTCCATGAGCCCTCATGGAGAACCTCTGCTACGGCAATGCAAAAGGGAAACGTGGGACAGAGCCCCCACACAGAGTCCCCACTGGGGCATTGCCTAGTGGAACTGGGAGAAGAGAGTCACCATCCTTCAGACCCCAGAATGGTAGATCCACCAATAGCTTGCACTGTGCACCTGGAAAAGCTGAAGACATTCAATGCCAGCTGTGAAAGCAGCTGGGAGTGGGGCTGTAACCCTGCAAAGCCACAGGGGAAGAGCTGCCCAAGGCTGTGAGAGCCCACCTCTTGCATCAGTGTGACCTGTATGTGAGACCTTGAGTCAAAGGAAATCATTTTGGTACATTAAGGTTTAATGACTGCCCTATTTGATTTCAGAGTTGCATGAGGCCTGTAGCCTCTTCATTTTGGCCAATTTCTCCAATTTGGAACAGGCGTATTTACCCATTGCTTGTACCTTCATTGTATCTAGGAAGCAACTATCTTGCTTTTGATTTTATAGGCTCATAGGTGGAAGGGACTTGCCTTGTCTCAGATGAGACTATGAACTTGGACTTTTGGGTTAATGCTGAAATGAGTTGAGTTTGGGAAACTGTTGGGAAGGCATAATTGTGTTTTGAAATGTGAGAAAGACAAGATTTAAGAGGGGCCAGGGTGTACAATATGGTCCAGTTCTGTGTCCCCACCCAAATCTCATCTTGAATTGTAATCCCCACATGTTGGGGGAAGGATCCAGCGGGAAGTAACACGCTGTTCCTGTAATACTGAGTTCTCATGAGATCATAGGGGTTTTCTTCCCATTGCTCAGCACTTCTTCCTGCCACCATGTGAAGAAAAACGTATTTGCTTCAACTTCCACCATAATTGTAAGCTTCCTGAGGCCTCCCAGCCCTGTAGAACTGGCAGTTAATTAGACATTATATATATATATATATATATATATATATATATATATATATATAAATTACCTAGTCTCTGGCAGTTCTTTATAACAGCAGGAGAACAAACTAACACAAACCCCAACATCCACATGTAGAATTAAATGATAGGCCAATGTACCTGTGTGTGTGTGTGTGTGTGTGTGTGTGTGCGCGCGCGCGCGCGTATGTGTGTGTGTATGCTTTTTTTTTTTTCCTGTTCTTTTATTATACCCAAAAAGTTTTTGGCCTAGAAAAGATTTAAAATTTATACTAGTAAAAAATAAAAAACCATCACCCATAATGGCTACAGAAGGATGTGTGGAGTGATGGACGAGGCCCCTCCAAGAATCTGTGCCTCCGTAAGAGAAGGGACACAGCATAGCTGTCGAGATCCACTTTTTTCAGAACTCTGCAAATCAACAATAGGATTGCAACAGTTCAGAGTGTTTATTCAAGAAAGTGGCTGAAACACAGTAAACAGCAAGCTTTGTGGAATTTTCACTTTGCCTCTTCTCCACTCCTACCCCTTCCACCGCCATCCGCCCTGCAGTGGCCTTGAAAAACAGCAGCCTTGGAACTGTGGTAGTGGTGAAAACCAATAGCCTAATGGATACTAGAGGGGAAAGACAGCCTTGGAGTCCCAGAAACCTCATTCTTAGAGAATCATCACTCTTTGTCATGGGCTGGTAGCTCCTATCCATTCAAAGGGCTCACCTTTATTTGACCTGGTTCATATCTCCCCACGAGGAAAGCCACATCCCCAGAGTGTTGGTGAAAATCAATCAGCACTAACTGTTCAACATCCTGGATGCCTGAGGTGGTGGTGCCACTTAGGGCAGATAAGAAATTAGACAAAAACCTTATAAGGCAAGTCTAGAGAGAGAGAGGTGTTCTTAGGGGCTTTGAAAAGCTTCAACTTATTCCTGGAGGGTTAGAAGGCCTCCTGTGTGCAGGGCTGCATGCATGCTCAAGAGAGACCAGGAAGGCCCTGAGTGCTCACTCCAGTGGCTCCTGAGGCTCTGCCCAAGTAGGAGTGAAGGCTAAGGTGGAGCTGTGAATTGTAGGCGTATTGAGGACATACCCTGATAACCAGCCCATAAGCAAGGGGAGGCTTATTGGTTGAAGACATTTAGAAAATTCTCAGTCCAATCATTAGTGGACCCCTAAGCTAACCAAGTAAATACTTTAGTGGCTGCACACAAAAAAGAATACAGACTTTACAAAACCAATCCAGAAACATCACTAAACAAATAAGCCACCCACCACAATAGCAATCACGAAAACGGCAACAACTCTAATTTCCAGAGTTGATATATTATTTAAAGTGTCTAGTTTTCACCCAAACATTTAGGAAACACACAAAAGAACAGGCAAGTATGGCCTATAAACATAAAAAAGTTGTCAAAAGAAATTGTCCCAGAGTGAGCCCACATGTTGGACTTACTAGACAGACATTAAACCAGGTATCAAAAATATTTTCAAATAAATAAAAGACCTATGTCTAAAAAATCAGTGGAAGGTATGAAAGTGATTCCTCACCAAGCAGAAAAAAATGTCATTTGGAAATTATAATGAACAATATAGAAAATTGTTATGTATATTCAATAATAAATCCATCTATCTATCTATCTATCTATCTATCTATCTATCTATCTATCTATGTATCTATCTATCTATCATGTATGTTAGCCAGCAATTCTACTTCCAACAAAAATGTGCACACATATTCATCCAAAGACATGCAGTAGCTCCAAACTAGAAACAATGTCAAATGTCCATCTACAGTAGAATGAAATAAATAGCATTATAGTAATAGAATAAAATACTGTAATAACAATAAAAAGAAATGAACCATTGCTACAAACCACAGTAGAGATGAATTCCATTGGGAGAATATTGTACAAAGAAGTTACACAGAAAATATAAATTCATGATTATAAAGCCCCGAACAGGAGAAATTAGTGACAGTAAAAGTTAGAGTTGAATTACTTTGGGGGAGGAGGGTGAGATTAGTGACTTGTAAGGGCACAAACATAGTTTCTGTGATGCTGGCAACGTTTTCTTCACTTGGTTGGTGTTTACATGGGTGCAATCACTCTGCGATAGTTCATGAAATGCTATGATGTGTACACTTTTCTGTCTGTTTGCCTTACTTCAATAAAGAGTTAGTTAAAACAGCAACAAAACCATTCTGTTTCTAGTATCTCAGGCAATGGAAAATTCTAGTCCATGGGCCAAAAATCTGGCTGGCCATCCACTATTTTTGGGAATGAAATGCGAATGGGATCCAGCCACATTCACTCATTTACGTATTGACTATGGCAGCTTGCACACCGCTACAATGCAGAGTGGACTTCACGCCCTGCAAAGCCTAAGGTCCCTCCTACCCGCCTCTTACAGGAAGAGTTTGTTGACCACTGCTCTAGCCAGGCCTTGCTCCCACTCTTCAGACTGGCTCTTCAAACCTTCGTTCTCAAACTCGAATGCCAATTTGATTTTCCTCCCAGCAATTTTGAAGTAGAACATGGAAACCGTCTGGGTTAGGTGTCGTAGGGTGCAAGGCTGTGAGGTCACACAGAATGGAGGGCTGAAGCTGCCAGGTCAGTACACATGATAGGAGGGGTGCAGAGAGCAGAGGAGGGCGAGCCAGGCCTGCAGGGCAAAGATGCTGAGGAAATCGGAGCAGGGCATCCTCGCTCTGCTTCCCAGGACCTGCGAGGCTCAGTCCGCTATTCCTGCAGCTAGCGTCATGAGCTGTCCCCAGCATAAACCCCAAACCTTCATCTTTGTAGTTCGGAGTGGCATGCCTTGTTCCTGATGATCACTAAGATGCAGATGGTGTTCTTCAGGCCGGGGACAGGGCTTGATGCCCAGCAGGTGAGGAAGATGGTACTCTCCAACCAACAATAAACAAATAAAAATTAAAATAGGGATGCTTTGGTTGCCAAGAAGAAATGAAAACTTAACATTAAGATTCAAAGTTTTTTTTCATATCAAGACCTCAATAAAAACCAATTTCAGTCAGGCGTAGTGGTCCAGCCCCTCAGGAGGCTGAGGCAGGAGGTTCGCTTGAGCCCAGAAGTTTGAGTCCAGCCTGGGCAACAGAGTAAGACCCCTTCTCTAAAATAATAAAAAAACTAACAAGAAAATTTTGAATAATTTCAGAATTATTTAATCTGATTTGCTTAATTTATATGTTGAGAATAGTAAATGTAGGTTTTGTTTGTTTGTTTGTTTTCCAGTCAGGAATATCCTCCCCTCTCCCTCTCCCCTATATGTAACTGGGAGTCCGAGAATGTATTTTTGTGCTACCTGAGAGGAAGGAGAAAGAATGCCTACGTGGTCCACAAAACCAAATGAACCCTGAAGGCCCAGGCCACTCTGCCCAGCTGCGCCCTGTGGGACTTCGTGGGGCTTGTGGTTTAGTCCTCAGAGCTCTGGGGCTTCTGGGGTTTCTGTCTATATGATTCCTGCCTGGATGACACAGTGAGGTCTTCACTCTGGAGAAGGGAGAGCTGGTGGGCCCGAGGGGAGGCCCCGTAGAGGTGTGCAGTGTCCTCTGCTGTCCGTCTCAACCTGCCGAGTTAGGAAACCGGAGGCAGCCCCACCTGGAATGAGACAGGTGCCTAGAATGAAGAGGGTGAGAACAACTAGGCTTAAGACTGTGACACCTGTTGTTTAAAGAGACACATTCAGGAGTGTGGCATGCCGATCCCAAATGTCCATTTTGTACGAGTTACTATTACTGCTTCACTTTTTGCTGTGGTTTGCTTTGAGACAGCCTCACTCTGTGGCCCAGGCTGGAGTGCAGTGGTGCAATGGCAGCTCCCTGCAGCCTCCACCTCCCTGGCTGAAGCACTCCTCCCACCTCGGCCTCCCGAGTAGCTGGGACCACAGGTGTGCGCTGCCATGCCTGGCTACGTTTTCTTTTAATTTTTTGTAGAGATAGGGTTTCCCTATGTTGTCCAGGCTGATCTTGAACTCCTGGGCTCAAGCAATCCTCACACCTCTGCCTCCTAAGTGCTGGGATTATAGGCCTGAGCTACCGCGCCCAGCCTGCTGTTATTGCTTTGAAGGAGTTCAGGAAATGCCACTTCCGTGACGCTTTGGAGTGCTGGTCCCTGTGAGCTGAGGGCACTTGGGGATCAGCGGATGGAGACAGACGTTTCCTCTGAAGCCCCTTATCTGCCTGAAGATGAATTCTCCAAAAGGAACTCAGCTGTCATGAATCCCCTCCCCAGGAAGGAATCTTACCGATCTGGGAAGATTAACACAGATCACAGGAGAGGACCCTGGAGGCTGACATCAGCCCAGACGGCCATCACCTGTTCTTGAGCGGGTGGCACAAGACGTCTACGACCTCAGAGACATTTTATCTGCACAACAGCACAACCTTTACTCACCGGACGTTCCCTGCCCAGGCTCTCCCACCACTTGTGTTCTCACCTCCCCTAGAAGCCCCAGGAACTCTGAAGTAGGCTTCTGCGGACTTCTGCCACTGCATCAGCAGCTGGGCCCTGGTTCCCGCACACACTGCTCGCACCCCAGGGGTAACGGGCATCTTCGGTAAGACTACTCTCAGGTTTTGGATCTCCTCGGTTTGGGCTGAGATTCAGCTTTTATTTAAGTAAACGAATTTCATGCTCAATGGGGCTGATATTGAAGCTGTAATTCAGGGCTTTAAGGCAGGAATTTCATTCGTTATTTCTCTAAAGATTCTGCTATGGGCAGGTTTGTGGTTCCACTTTTCTGTTAGGTTAAGTTTTCACTCATCTTACTCGCTCAGGTTTGCAAACTTTTCTCTCATTTGACATTTGGTTAAAGAGAAAGCAGGTCTCTTTTTAAAATGAGAAAGTGAATGTTTGTGGCTTAAGCTAACTGTGTGGCTTTAAGATCCTAGCCAGGCTTTGGATCTTTGTTAACACTGAGGTTTAAAGTTTCTCCTTGAGTGACCAAAAATTTGTAAAAGGCTTGGAATGGGGACGTGATAGCTGAATACAGAGCACTCTTTCTCCCAGCTGAAAGGCACCTTAGGCAAAGGAGATCATACAACAAACCCTGGAGAAGAACTCACAGGGACAGTGTCTTAATCCCCGGGGCACACATAAGGGGCTGGTCACCGAGTGCCTTGAACCCCCTAGGTACAAGCGAAGAAGGTACTTGTACTGACACCTCCAGGAATAATCCCTACTGAGCAGCACGCTGGAGCCCACACATCTTTCCCTTTTAGCCTTTGGGCATTTTAAAAGAGAATCCACATTATGAGCAATCACTTATCTGTAACCACGCCCTCATTAAGCAAGGATGCGCCTTTGGAAACTCCAGCGGGGTTTATGTACAGGGCTTATGGCGCCACCTCCTGCCAATATTTGGAGAAGTGGTCTTATTTGACCTAAGAAGACCCTAAATTACAATAATCAGAGAGGAGTGTCTTTGAAATGCCTAGATTAGTTTATTTGTGTGCAGAATTTTAAAAAGCCAGCTACAGAATCAAAATAATTGGGAGGGTTACTTCCGGTGGACCCAGAAGCATCCAAAAGAGGTTCTGACAGAGCTCTTCCCTTACAGGAAGAAAATGAAAAGCTTTCTAAAACCATTACTGAATTTTGAAACTCACTGAAATGTCATCGTCGTCTCTCTCTGCTCCCCGTCTCTCTAAGCCTCCTAATCAGAACTGCCCAGCTCTGACTGACCTCCTCCTCCTCTCCCAGCCCCTCCTCCCGCTCCCACTGGTTTGGCTCCATTTCATCCAGCATCTGGCAGAGGGGAACCTGCCTTGTCTATCAATCATGGTCCAACTTAAAGGCATAGTTAAAAGAATACCCAGATCCTCACCAGGGGCCTATTGGTTTTGCTAGGAAATTTGAATTAAATATCCAGACTTATGACCCTTGTTGTTCTGACTTCTAGCAACACAGTCACATGCTAATAGCAAAAGTAAAGCTACAGGCTGGCTAGACAAGGCCCATTGGAAGGATCTCCTAGGAATCTTCATAAGAGGACAGTGAACAAACGATTCAGATGGTGGGCGTCACAATACTCCTGCACTGGCGTCTTCAGAAGGCGACTGCAGACAGGCCTGCAGACCAAAGGGCTTTGCATCAGGCTGTCCCTTCAGTGTTTCCAGTAGTCAACTGCAACAAAACACAACACCGACAAAATTCAGATGAGTCAGTAATATACTCTGAGGGCTGTGAAAAAAATTTAAAGGAATATTTAGGTTTATCTCAAGAAAGTGGTGCTAATCATCAAAAAGATACTCAACTCCAGTTTTGTAAATGAGTTAGACGGATTGGCACTCACAGTGAAAAGACAAAGCCCCAGGCGGGCCACTTCTGCTGCACACCATTCGGTCAGTCTCACTGAGCAGGTTTCCACACCCTAACTGAAGAAGAGACAGGGAAGCCAAACGCAACAGTGAGGCTAATAGAATTACGAATTTACGATCAAAACAACGATTCACACAGTTTTGGCCTTCAAAATACCCCATAACCCCCTCATGGACCTAACCTTCCACTTTGCAATTATTGCAAAAAGCCTGATTACTTTAAAAAGAATGGCCAAAAATAAAAAAGGAAAGAATGTTAACCAGCGGAGGCAGAAAAGAAAACGTGGGTGCTGCAAGAAACTTAGAGGGGCCTTTCCTTTTCTCCTTCCCAGCACTCTGGGAGAAACAGAAATGACTGTAAATGGAGAACTAACACAGCGCGTAGTAACACTGCGGCCACGTTATCTGGAATTAATCCCGTCTTGTTACAAGTTCCCATTCCTTGCAGTAATACACAATTCAAATGGTGGGCATCACAGTACTCCTGCACTGGCATGTAAATCTCAGCTTGTAACCTTTCAACTGTGTTCCTTACAAGGAATTCCTGCCCTCCTCTTTGTTCCGTCAGCCCCCCCAACCCATTCAATAGGAAGAGACTTTTTGGAATGATATGATACCCACATTTCTTTCTCCCAAAGGAAGGAAATATATTTAAAATTAGATGATAAAACTCAGTCACCAGACACACCAGATAGTTCAATAAATTTTCAAAGGTGAATCTAACGGCAATCTATATTGTCATGAAAGACAATGAATTATTGCTTAAGGAAGAATTACAAAATGTACTAAAAACAGTACCTGATCCATTGCGGTCAAGGTCCTCCATTGATATAGGAACTGTTAGCCACTCCAATAAAGATTCAGATACACCCATGGCAACATCTTCCAAGTATCATACAATACCCCTTGAGAACTAAAGCCCTGGAAGGGATAAGGCTTGTAATGTCAGATTACATAGAAAGAGGGCTAATCACTCCCGTACAAGCCGTTGTAATGGCCCGGTCCTGCTGGTAAGAAAACCAAATGGTAGAGAATGGAGGTTTGTACAAGACTTGAGAGCAATAAACAACGTGGTAACCCCAGGCACTCTACACTGACAGCCTGTGTCACTCACAGCCCTTCCATCTAATGTGGAATTCCTTACAGTCAGAGACTTACGTAGTGCATTCTTTTTTTTTTTTTTGAGACGGAGTTTCACTCTTGTTACCCAGGCTGGAGTGCAATGGCGCGATCTCGGCTCACCGCAACGTCCACCTCCTGGGTTCAAGCAATTCTCCTGCCTCAACCTCCTCAGTAGCTGGGATTACAGGCACGCGCCACCATGCCCAGCTAATGTTTTTGTATTTTTAGTAGAGACGGGGTTTCACCATGTTGACCAGGATGGTCTCGATCTCTTGACCTCGTGATCCACCCCCCTCGGCCTCCCAAAGTGCTGGGATTACAGGCTTGAGCCACCGCGCCCGGCCTTAGTGCATTCTTTAGCATTCTTGTAGACAAAAATAGCCAACTTCTCTTTGCCTTCACTTGGGAAGACAGACAATACACTGGGTCACATATGCCCCCAAGGACATGCTGGAAGCCTGACTTTTCAAAAATACTAAAAGTAGGCCTCTCAGATGTTAATTTCCTGAAATGCATGCATTAATCCAGTAAATAGATGACTTCCCTCTTGGAGAGCAAACAGGCTTTTGTGAATGATGGGCTGCATTTATTACAAAAGACAGCCTTAAGAAAACATAAAGTCTCTAAAGATAAATTTCAATTTTGTCAAAAACAAGTGAAATACTTAGGCCACCTAATATCCAAGGAAGGACTTTTTATTAATTCAGACAGACTAGAAAGGATCTCAGCTTTTTACCACCGAGAATGAAGAGACGGTTGAGTGGCTTTTGGGACTGGCAGGATATTGTAGAAATTGGATTCCAAATTTTTGTTTAAAAGCCCGATCCTTACACTGTTACTCATAGTTTGGTCAGTCTCACTGACCAGTTTTATATATCCTCTTAAAAGAGACCTTCTAACCCTCTGGACTGGATAGAAGAAAATCAGCTAACATTAGAAATGACTAAGAATGACCTTGCCAATGCTCCTTTTTTGGGGCATGTAAATTATGACCTCAGATTTTCATTGTTTGTACATGAAAATGATGGAAATGCTTTTGATGATCTGACTCAGAAACATGAAGGCCAAAATAGACCTGTAAGGCATTATAGCCAACATTTAGGCCCAGTAGCAAGAGGAACTGTGGTGGGAACTCCGCTTACTGTTTTTATCCCTCATTCTGTGGAAGCATTGCTAAACTTGTGCCACACTCAGCATTCTTCCACTAAAGGCGAGCGTCACATGAGCTTTACTTCTTTCAGCTTCTCCTGTCACCATCTCTGGGTGTAGCCTAAATTCTGACACTCTTCTGCCTTCATTTTCAGTTGAAACGCTGCACGAGGACATAGTCCTAACTGATTGGCTTCTTCCTCCTAGGACGGAAGTGCAAGAGACTCCACTGATAAATGCTGGTGTTGTTTGAGTTACAGGCAGCTCTTATTTAAAGGATGGATAGGGGACTTACTGCGCAGGTTATACAATCGTATCTTCAACTGAAGACATAGAAAGCCTTACCTTTCAGAAGCCACCTTGCGTCAACAAGCAGAATTGCATTGATCAGGGTTTGCCGATTGGCAGAAGGAATACCTGTTGAGAATACTCATTCCTGATATTAGTAGATATGCTTTCAGAGTAGCTCATGATTTTGGAATGCTATGGAAACTGAATTTTCACCTCTCTTGGTCAATCCATAAAAAAATGGACACCTCATTTCACAATTGTTAGAAGCCATATTATTACCAAAGTCACTGGCCATACTTAAAATTCCAGGCCCTTCCAAATCAGACACCCCAGAAAGTAAGGGAAATCAGCCAGCTAATAAGGTAGTGAAAAGAGCTACTCTAAATGCATCTAAACAGGAAAGATAATCTACAATAATTTAAAAAGAAACACCTGTATATAAAATTAACTCAACCTGAGCTCCAAAATCAGAACATAAAAGTTGGAAAGCAAAGGGGGGCACACACTTCCCCAAAGACGAGGTATGATATGGAACACGCAACATGCCTCTATTCCTGCTGAATTTTTGTTATCATTTTTAACCTGTGCACATGGCGTAACTCCCCTGAGCCTGACAGAGTGATTGCTTGAGGGAAACAATAGTTTGGAAACCTTCTCTGACTGCAGTGCACATAGTGTACAGTTGTTACATTTGCCCCCAAAATACTCCAGGGAGGCCCCTGTCAAAGTATGGCAATTTCATTCCATCCAGTTGCTGCCCTCACAAATATACAAATATGTTTCAGTAATGATTTTCATGCTTTCTCATTGGGTGCAGGGGTTTCTAAGCAGAAGAGCAATTACCTTAGGGTAAACAAAATTCTCTCAGAAAAAAATTATTGCAGCCTGGGGAGTTCCTCTGGAGCTTCATAGTGGCAGAGGCACTTGGCTCACCAGACAAATAATCCAGCCAGTAGGTTAAATTTGGCCCATTCTCCAGCATTCCCATTGTGTTGACCACCCCAGTCATCGGGGTTAGTGGACCACACGAACAGAATAGTCAAAGCTCAACTGGAAAAATGTATTGATGTTATTCAATTCCTTGGCCAAAAGCTTTTCCACTGTTTCTGCTTAATCCGAGGTCAATCCCTTTTGGCAAACACCAGTTATCACCATTCGAAGTCACAACAGGCATATCTACAGCATTTAATAGGAAAGGAGACGTATTTAGCTACTGCAATGGCTTTAGGAAGGAATTAACTAAAAATTATGAATGGGCAGAAGAAGCTTTTCACACTGAGCTTGTGGGAGAAGAAAATTTCAAGGACCATGGACTTGACCCATGAGATTTTCTCTATTGGAAACAACATTTCTTAAATAACTCTCTTCAACCAAAGTGGTATGGGCCTTATTGAACATAGCTTGCTAAAGCTTGTGGATTCACACTTCTCATCTAAAGAAGACTATTTGTTCTCACATTTCTATGAAGAACAACTTGAGACTGGATAATTTATAAGGAAAAGAGGTTTAATTGTCTCTTGGTTCTGCAGGCTGTACAGGAAGCATGGCTGGGGAGGTCTCAGGAAATGTTCAATCATGGTGGAAGGCAAAGGGGAAGTAGGTATGTCTTACATGGCCAGCAGGAGGAAGAGAACACGGGGGAGGTGCTATGTACCTTTAAACAACCGGATCTTGTGAGAACTCACTCACTATCACAAGAGCAGCAACGATGAAGTCCACCACCACGATCCAGTCACTTCCCACCAGGTCCCTCCCCAAAGTCGGGGATTACACTTCGACATGAGATTTGGGTGGGGACACAAACTCAAGCCATATCAAAGGCTGAGACTCCAGGTTGGACACTTTCCCCAGAAGGTAATCTCTGGCTCAAAAAAGTCTATGCCAGGCAGAGAACAAGATAGCATTTAACATAGACAACTGAAACCAAAATGCTAGACAGACATTTAATACTAAGTTGTTAGTCTATGGAGAAGATCTTCTTTTATAAACTTCCACTGAACTTCCTTCTTGTATCCTTAGTCCTTACATGATGGCATGACTATCAGCCTCTTTCTGCAATGGGTCCCAGACTGTGCTGGTAGATTACAAAATGATGCTTGCTGGATATGTGGCCCGTTTCCAGTGGTTCTGGCCTACCATGGTGGGCTTCTCTCTCCCAAGAGCAAGACTGAATAGAAAAATTATCAAAACTATCAGGACATGAAATCAGACTGGTGTCCTTCACACTTGTCTAAGGATACACTGCCTCACTAGGTACACTGTGGACCTACTGATGACACTTTACAGAGTGAGGAACATGAGAAGAGCTTCTTGGTAGAAATTTATTGGCTTTTAGTCAGGACCCACGCCATCTGAAAGGAAAAACAATAATGATACCTAAAAGACAACAGGATTTCAGGATGGTGTAACACAAATTTGGGGTGGGTTAGCTCACTTCCTTTTTTTTTTTTTTTTTTTTTCAGATGGAGTCTTTCTCTGTCTCCAAGACTGGAGTGAGTGCAGTGGCATGATCTTGGCTCACTGCAACCTCCAACTCCCAGACTCAGGCAATTCTCCTGCCTCAGCCTCCTGATTAGCTGGGACTATAGGCACATGCCACCATGCCCAGTTATGTTGTTTGTATTTTTAGTAGAGATGGGGATTCACCATGTTGGTAAGTCTGGTCTCAAACTCCTGACCTCAGATGATCTGCCCACCTTGGCCTCCCAAAGTGCTGGGATTACAGGTGTGAGCCACTGCACTTGGCCTCATGTCCTGTTATGAACAGCTTAGGCAGCATCCCCCTTTGTGTTGGGAGCAAAAAAAAAATCACACCAAAGATAATGGCCCAACTGTCCTAGAAATATGGGTGGATACCAAAAATGCAGTGTGCCTGCACCCTTGTCTTACAAAAGATGGATTGCCCTGCCACCAGTTAGACACAAGGACTGGTATTTATTGGTTAGTCCCAGATGGAACATCTTGGCTATGTGGCACTAACATATGGCCATTGTTGCCCCCAGGATGGTAAGGACGATGTTGCCTGGGTTATGCTTACGCACAAGACTGTGTAGTTCATACCCTGTCAAAACCGGTAAATTTTCCTCATTTACAATTTTGGTGGCTGTGTTCTGTGTTCCATCGGTGTGATCATGTGGCTTCTGTCATCCTACCGCAGCTGGGTATCAAAGTTGTCATTTGGCACATAGAGGCCCTACCCAGTAGTGCACAAAATACCCTGAGTGAGAGCTGCATGGGTATTTTGTTATTAAATCATGACGTGGCTGTCATGAGAAAGGCTGTATTACAGAGCTGTGTGGCCAAGACACACTCAGTGTGGCCCGAGGAGAAGCGTGTGCCATCATAAAAACTGAATATTGTGACTACCCTCAGATGAATCAAATAACCTCACAAATTCATGACTCATATGATAACTGTCAAATATAAAAAAAGAATTCCTCTTCAAAGGGTTTGGTTGGTTCCCTTGTTCTTTGTTCCCCGCTTTCAAGGCCAGACGCTTACCCCTTGTGCCCCCCTGCCCTGGTTTCGGTCAACAGCTTGCCTTCCATTCTTAATCTACAGAGCTACATCTGTTTTTCACTCTAAGTTACCCCTCCTGCCACAATGGTTCTTCCCACCCAAACTTCCCTTCCCTCCTCATCATGCATATTCCTGCACTGTTCAAGTTAGCCAATTGAGTTCAGCTTAGATTTGCGGTCCAATGCCAGCCAATGGAGGCAGGGCAGAGTACCAGGGACAAACTGCATTAAAAATAAAACCTTCTTCCCTTCTTTGTTCAGTGTACTCTTGTGGCGACCAGACCTGTGAGCAGCACCCTTCTGCAGAAGTAAATTTGCCTTGCTGAGAAATCCTTTGCCTGTGTGCTCATTTTCTTTGAGACTTCGAGCTTTTATTTCCAACAATAACCCAAATAACCAGAATTTCAGATAGAAAACCCTCCTTCTGGGACTGGCTAAGTAGTTGTTTTGGCTGTTGGGGAACTTGCTGGCAATAGCGGCTGCTCGCCCTAGGAATCACCATCATGGTGTGTTTCATCTTGCCTTCGTCCACAGCACTGCTATGGTGTTTGTCTGCTCCTGAGTCAATGTGTAGCTGAGAAAACTAGAAGCGTGATTGTTCAGAGAACTGCTGTGATTGAAGACGCAACTGTGCAGCCTGACTCAGGCTCCAGGACTACTCTCCCTTTGTTCCTTTGAAATTTTACCTTGGTCCTTCCAGTCCTCTCTCCTAAGGAAGTGACTTCTAAGCCTCCCTAGCAATGTGGGATTTGATAAAATACAGAGCCTGAGCACACTTCCTCTGCAATGCCAATATGGTTTGGATATTTGTCCCCTCTAAATCTCAAATCGAGATTTGATTTCCCAATGTTGGAGGTGGGGACTACTGGAAGGTGATTGAATCATTAGGGTGGATTCCTCATGACTTGTGTCCTCTAGGTAATGAGTGAGTTCTTGCCCTATTGCTTCCCACAAGAGTTCCTGACAGAACTGTTTTTTCAAAAGAGCCTGGCATCTCCTCCTCCTCCCTCTCTTGCCTCCTGTCTTACCACACAATGTGCCAGCTCACCTTCCCCATCTGCCTCAAGGAGAAATTTCCTGAGGCCCTCATGAGAAGCAGATGCTGGCACCATGCTTACGATACAGCCTGCAGAACCATGAGCCAAATAAACCTCTTCTCTTTATTAACTGCCCAGCCTCAGGTATTCCTTTATAGTAATACAAACGGACTAAGACAAATGCTTTCTCTGAACAATTTTGAAGGAAAGGGAGAAATGTGAAAGTAAAATTGTAGGGAGCTGAAGTAACACAGCCCCTCTGGGGCGATCAGCAGCAAACCTGCTGTGAACTTTGGTTGAACTTCAGGGAAGTGAAACCATAACAGGAGGATGTGTATGTCTTGGAGAAGAAGAGACTGACCTAGAGAGAGAACCAGCTTTCGCTGACTTCGCTGCAAGATAGTTTTTAGCTGAAGTATGTTAACTGAAGTATGAGAATAATAACCACAGGCTGTTCTGAGTAACTGTACCCTCCCTCTGCTATGTGCTTTGTGAACATATAAAATAAAGTACATTGAGACAGGTCGGGGCCGGAGAGACTGACGTCCTCACCTTCTGGGCTGCCTGGCCCAGCTTTCTCCACGTCTGTGTCTATGTCTTTCTTTATCCTCCATCATTCCTTGATGGAGTCCTTGAACCCTTGGTTCCTCTTGGGTCCTTGAACCCTTGTTCATTGTGGGACATGGCACATAAAATAAGTTTCAGGACCTTCTAAATGTATTTGCCAAGGGGCAAAGTTAAGGTCCAGAAACCAAGTCAGATAACAGTTGTGTTTCTTCTTGGCAGCACGACTGTAGCTGTCTGGCCTTTCTGTGTTGAGATGTGACACATTAGCCAGGCTAAATGCCTGGCACCAGGAAGTGGTCAACTCGTGGGTTGGTAAGAATTTACCAACAACAATATACGTTTGAAAAAGGAAAATTTCTTTTTGAAACAGAGTCTTGCTGTGTCACCCATGCTGGAGTGCAATGGTGCAATTTCTGCTCACTGCAACCTCCACCTCCTGGGTTCAAGTGATTCTCCTGCCTCAGCCTGAGCAGCTGGGATTACAGGCACGCACCAACACACATGGCTAGTTTTTGTATTTTTAGTAGAGATGGGATTTCACCATGTTGGCCAGGCTGGTCTCGATCTCCTGACCTTGTGATCAAGGTCACCCTCAGCCTCCCAAAGTGCTAGGATTACAGGTGTGAGGCACCACACCCAGCCAAAGGAAAGTTTTGTTAGGAAGAATGGTGCCAGAGAGTGCAGTGGGTGCCTCAGCTGGAGAGAACTGAGCACACTGCGGTGGGTTTTTCCTTAGGGGTATTTATGGACTTCAATGCAGGAGCTGAAGGGTGATTTGCATGATAAATTATTACATTTGTAGACATTTTGGTGCCTCAATGTCAGCAAGGGTTGCACAATAAGTTTTGGCATGCATGCATTCCGGAGATGTATAGAAATTTTAGTGTAGGAAGTAGAAAAGTTCCTCTTCAAAGTCTCCTTTCTTGTTAAAGAATAATACTAATAAATGTTAGAAATTATAGTCTCTTTTAAAGACTAACTTTCTTCAAAGCCTTCTTGCTTTTTTCTAGTGACTCTTTGGCAAGTCCTATCCTATGTAGCTATTAGATATACAGGAGTAAGTATATTCTATGTCCTTGTGCTTTAACCAAGATATTTGTGCTGGATATGCTCACAATCAGTAGCGTATTCTATGTCTTTGTACTTTAACCAAGATATGTAGGTTATTACTTTTTTAAGTCCTTTTGCAAGCAACTTCCTGTCCCTTATTTGGACTTCCTTTTTTTCTTCTGTTCTCCATTACTTTTACCTGCTTAGAAAAGTTTTAAGTTGTTAGCCCATCAGGTTTTAGTTTAGATTGTGAGGTCTGGTTCCAACAAACGGAGATCAGGCACAGCAGTAAGGACGACCCCAAATGTGTAAGGGATGAATAGGTCTGCTTTTCCTTTGTTCACTGTACTCTCATTAAGCAAGATGACTAACAGGTGCCCCCTTTCTGCAGAAAGTAAAGATTGCCTTGCCGAGAGATCCTTTGTCTCAGTGCTGATTTTTCTTTGTGGCACTGAGCATCTGTTTCCAACATCTAGTTACATATTAAGTTGAAAAGTGACTAGAACCAGGTGCCTTTAGATAATAGGGAAGTCTAAGTACTTCTAAATTCCTCAGATGAGGAGTTTTTGCCTCTGGGGCCTGCATGACATTCACCAGGTGATTTTTGCCCTTCTCATTCTTCATTCACACCTCAAGTAAATGATATTGGAGCCAGAGACCTTTGTGATTGTTACCTCTTTTTTTTTTTTTGGGGGTGGGGGACGGAGTTTCGCTCTTGTTACCCAGGCTGGAGTGCAATGGCGCGATCTCGGCTCACTGCAACCTCTGCCTCCTGGGTTCAGGCAATTCTCCTGCCTCAGCCTCCTGAGTAGCTGGGATTACAGGCACGCGCCACCATGCCCAGCTAATTTTTTGTAATTTTAGTAGAGACGGGGTTTCACCCTGTTGACCAGGATGGTCTCGATCTCTTGACCTCATGATCCACCCGCCTCGGCCTCCCAAAGTGCTGGGATTACAGGCTTGAGCCACCACGCCCAGCCCGATTGTTACCTCTTTACAATGAAATGTTAAGCAACCCTGGAGAGTGTAATCAATAGTGTCCAACTAAATCTCATATCTGAGTGTCAGCCTTTCTGTGGAAAATGTAATTCACCTGCATTTTGCCTACGTAAACAATCCTCACCATTCCCAGCTGCAGGAGTACTGGTGACCATTGTTCAGTGTTCGTGTGTCCCAGACAGCTACCCTCAGTTTATACCTGAATAAACTCTTTTAACTGGATCCCAAGCCTTTTGATTGTTTCAGGTTGGCCATTAACAGCCCCAGTTAGAGTCCTTGAGGGTGTCAATCAGGGAAAAATGATGAGACGAGCCTCAATCAGTTTAGGAGGTTAATTTGCCAAATTTAAGGACGTGGGCCTGGGAGACAGGTCTATGCCTTTCTCAAAGATGATTTTGAGGCCTCCAAATTTAAAGGGGAAAGGGTGTGACGTTGAGAAGCACACAGTTCTCAGGTAAGAGAAGGTAGGGAGAAAATAGTCATTCTTGCCTTTGCTGGCTCAGTAAATCAGCATTTTTACAGAAACTAACATGGACAGATCAAGCAAGAAATCTGCACTTTTACATAAGATAACAAAGGAGGCAGGGGGACAATCAGACATGTATTCATGCCAGGTGGGCAGAGGGGTGATGGCATCTGTGAAGGTAAGCTATCCATTTACATTGCCATGGTGCATTTTCACAGACTTGCTTTAGGGTAAATACCTTGGAGCTCACTAGGAATTTCCTTGTAGGCAGAATACGAGAAGGGTGTGTAGTTTTTCAACTTGTAGCCATCTTATTTAGGAAGCCAAAGTGGAGGCAGGCTTGTGTGACCCAGTTCCCAGCTTGACTTTTCCCTTTGGCTTGATGAGTTTGAGATCCCAAGATTTCTACCCAAGGCTGGTTTACAAATTACAGCAAATGAATGAGTTGCAGTTTGTTTTTGTTTTTGCTTGTGAGGCTTGTTTTCTTTTCCTTACAGCTGGTTTTCATTTCCTTTCCCATTTAAGAGTGTACTTAGCATTTCATCTTAAGGCATGTGACAGCCATGAAGTCAGTGTGAGAAAGGGAAGAGGGGGTTCCTCTGTAATAAAAGCCAACCGTGGAGAGGAAAGAGGTCTTACCTGGTGCCCTTAGGCCAGTGGTCTGCAATGGTTTTTGGCAGCAGGGATGTGGAAGACAATTTTTCCATGGATGGGGTGGGGGATGGTTTTGGAATGACCAGTATGGGTCTACGGATTGGAGGTTGGGGACCCCCACCTTACGCCATTGACAACATTTTAGAAAACAATTCAGGTGAAGGAAAAAGGCTTCTCTGTCATCAGAGAAGCAAAAGCTTACAGCTTTCTAGGTTATAGCTGCCTGTCACAGCGACTCAGGCCCTACAATTTACGTTCTTTTAAGGTACAAAAATAACTTCCAGCTCCAACAGCTTAGATTTTGAATGACCTATTTTCGCAAGACACAAGGTGATTGTTCTCCAGGATTGGACCTTCTGGGTGTGAATTCCGATGGCCACTTCCTGCTTGTGGCCTTGGATGATACGGCTAATTTCCTGGTGACTCGGTTTCCTCATCTCAGTGGAGATAATAACAATAGTGGAGTGATCCCGACACTCCAGACAGTGACGGGCGCTACACGAATGTCAGCTGTTACCGCAGTCCTTCTCAGCAGAAGCCCCCGAGGGGGGTTTCAGAGGCTCCTCGCTCCTTCAGCAAACACCAGCAAGGTACCCAGAAGTTGGCAGTGGCTGTCAAGGTGCAAAGTTTCCAGAACACACTCTGAGCTGGAATGTCCTTCTGGGAGTTTCTAGAGCCACGCAGCTCAAGTCTGAATGTGCGTCTGTACTACTGGGGGGCGTGACACTGAGGGTGTGGTCTCTGGGGAGCCACCTGGAGACCGGTTACTAGTTATATACATATATCTGATGACTAATTACTAGTCATCTGGAGATTGGTTACTAGTCATCGGCAAACTGGTTACTAGCCATCTGGACACTGGTTATTAGTTATCTGGAGACTGGTTGCTAGTCATCTGAAAATTGGTTACTAGCCATTTGGAGACTGGGGTACTAGTCATCTGGAGATTGGTTGCTAGTTTTCTGGAGACTGGCTAGTAACTAGTCATCTGAAGACTAATTAATAGTCATCTGGGGAGACTAGCTACTAGCCACCTGGAGACTGGTTAGTCACCTGGAGCCTGGCTAATACTCATCTGGAGGTTACTAGTCATCATCTGGTTACTGGTCATCTGAAGATTGGTTACTAGTCATCTGGCAATTAGTTACAATCATTTACTAGTCATCTGGAGACTGGTTACTAGTCATCTGAAGATTGGTTATTAGATCGTGGAGACTGGTTAGTGCACAGAGCACTATCCAGAGGTCGAATCTCAGAAACACCAATTCGCGGTCAGACGCAGAGGCCAGAGCAAGTGCGCTTCTCTTCTGATGCATGCATTCTATCCCTGGTCCAGCTTAGCCACGGAGAGGAGTGATGATAATAAATAGTAACGATGGAAAACAGTGCCCAGTTAAGATGAGTGTTTGCCTGTGCCAGACACTGAGCTAAGTCCTGCACACACACACCCACCTTATCCTCAGAACGCCGCTTCCACAGTGGAGGAGGGCACAGCACAGAGGTTTCAGCAGCGTGGCCCGGGTCTGGCCCAGGCACAGGCTCCCACGTCACGCCCTTAGCCACCAGGAGTTACAGCAGGTGGTGCTGGGTCTCCCTGTACTTGGGCCTGTGGACAGAGCAGGGACTCCGGTGACACTTCCCACCCACCGGCCATCTCTTTCTGTCAGTGACGTGCAGGGCCCTGAGCCAGCACCCTCCTGGGTGCCCAGGACAGCTTTCCTCTTACGTAAGCGTCCCCTGCTCTTGCTGGGCCTGCCCCGCCGCCCCCACCTGTCCCCCACTCGGCCCATCTGCTCCCAGGCCCTGATCCCAGCCTCCCAGCCTGACTTACTGGCACACACGGAGAGGAAATGATGGCACCTTTAAAGGTGCAACGCTCTGGCTATGGAGTCACCTATTGAGCCAGGACACAGGAACCTGCACCACACATAGTTTTGTGGATTGGTGCTAGGAAGGGGTGGCCTAGGAAGGCTAAGGATGGAGGAGAGGAGAAGGGGAGCTGCGGTCTGCTGTGGGGGGTGCCCCTGGTAAAATGGCATTTTGGGGATGAGGAGACTCGGGATCCACCTGTAACCCCAGCCTCGCACTGTGGGGGATGGCTGGGGACACTTCTGTCACTTGCATTTTATTGCACTGAGAGCCTAAGAAGTATAAGAATGGCTGAGAGGCAGCAGAATGGCTGTGGAGCCCTGATTGCTGGTAACAGTGCTGAATACGGAAACCCTCCCACACGAGTGTGTAGTAGTGTGCATGAGCCCCTCTCTCGGGGGTCCCCACCCACCAGTAACACCTCATGATCTGGCACCAGGGGAGCCAAACACCTGGCACGGGGGGGCTTGGAAGGGGCTGTTCCAGCCCAACGTGGACAGCCCCAGCGGGTGACTTGTGCCCCGTAGCTGTTAGTGCTCTGAGCATCGCCTCTGCTCTGAGGTTGTGTAGTGTCAGGTGTCCTGGGCTGCAGGCGTTCTGGGCTGAGGTCATGTGGTGTCAGGTGTGCTGGGCTGAGGTTGTGCAGTGTCAGGTGTCCCGGGCTGAGGTTGCAGGGTGTCAGGTGTCCTGGGCTGAGGTTGTAAGGTATCAGGTGTCCTAGGCTGCAGGTGTCCTAGGCTGAAGTTATGTGGTATCAGGTGTCCTGGGCTGCAGCTGTTCTTCAGGGAGGTTTGTGGTTGTCAGGTGTCCCAAGCTAGGCTGTGTGAGTGTCAGGTGCGCTGGTGCAGGTGTCCTGGGCTGAGGCTGTGTGGCTGTCAGGTGTGATGGGCTAGGTGGCGGGCATCAGGTATCCTGGGCTTGGCCATGTGAATGTCAGGTGTCCTGGGCTACAGGTGTGCTGGGCTGAGGTTGTAGGGGTGTCAGGTGTCCTGGGCTGAGGTTGTGTGAATGTTAGGTATCCTGCGCTGAGGTCGTGTGGGTGTCAGGTGTCCTGGGCTGAGGTTGTATGAATGTTAGGTATCCTGGGCTGCAGGTGTGCTGGGCTGAGGTTGTAGGGGTGTCAGGTGTCCTGGGCTGAGGTTGTGCAGTGTTAGGCATCCCAGCACTGCCTCTCCCCCCAGGGCCGGGCCTCCTTCTGGAACCCCAACGGGTTCTCTTGGCTTCAGTGCTCACCACCCCAGTCTAGAAGTGGAATGCAGGCACAGGTTTCAGAGTGAGGACTCTGAAGCCACATGGCCCTGGGTTTGAATGGTAAATTTGTTTTTAATGTGATCTCAAGAATTTTTCTTCAATCTCTATAGCTCCATTTTCTTAGCTCTAATAGGCCTATGGCAAGGATTAGATGAAATTAGCACAGAGTGCTTCCAAATCCTCCTTCTGGTCTTAAGGTACCTGGGGGCTGGTTAAAAGTAGGCTCTTGGACACCCCTAAGATCTGCTAAGTCAGGCCCCCTGGTGAGGGGGTGGCCGGTGAAGACAGCCTGGCCCGGGAAGCCCAGCCCAGCATTCTCCAGCTCTCAGGAGCACCCGCCCTGCAGTCCTGGGTGTTACCCCCGACCACCACGGTGTGGTGCTGGCGTGCGGCATCGCACACGGCTGGCTGTGCCCGGAGCAAAGCCTCAGCGATGGTTGTGGGCTGAACAAATTGTGTCCTCCAGATTCATAAGTTGCAGGCCGAACTCCCAGACCTCAGAATGTGGCTTTCTGCAGATCTGGGGTCTCTACAGCGGTCATTACGGTATAATGAGGTCATGTGGGTGAGGGCCCTGATCCAGCAGACTGGTGTCTTTACAAGAAGAGGAGATGAGGACACAGACGTGCATGGAGGGACAGTCAGGTGGGCACAGGGAGAAGACGGCATCTGCAAGCCGAGGGGAGAGGCCCTGGGCAGGAGCAGCCCTGCCCACACTGGGGTCTCGGGCGGTGGCCTCCATGGCTGGGAGGCACAGACCTGCTGCTGAGCTCCGGCCGTGGTGCTGTGTGGTGGCAGCCGAACCCGAGCTGACCAGCATGCAGGGTCCTTCCTGGCTCTGCCTGTGGCTACCCACCAGCCCCACTTGCTGGCCTCGTCTTGCGGGTCCTCAGGTCCCGGGGGACGGGTGCCCTTTGGCTTCTTGCAGTAGCTGCAGCCCTGGAAGCTACTGGAAGGAGGCGGCCAGGGCCAGGGCTGGGCAGGGCTCCAAGCTGACTTCGTTCCACCTGAGCGAGCTGCACAAGGGTCACAGATGCCACCTTTTCTACGTGTGCCAAGGGGTCACTCCACAACTCCTAGGCACTGATTCTGTGTCTGGGAAGATCACCGTGACCCACACAGAAAAAGCTGCTGTCCTAGAACCAAAGGCCCCAGAGAACGCATAGGGGTTCCCGAGGCAGGCCCGGGCCTGGGTAGAGGGTGCTGAGCAGGGTAGCTGACGCCTAACCACGGTGGAAATGCGGGGAGCACAGCCCCCCATCCCGGAGGTTTCCCCATCCTGACCCCCGCGCCCCCTTCCCAGCCAGCTGCACGTGGCTTGCTCAGCTCATTGCTGCACTCATGCTGCCCTTGGCTCGCTGGTTCCTTGGAAGCCTGTCCGTGTGTCCCCGCTTCCCCCCAACCCTGCTCCATCTCTCCTCTAAAGAGGAAGCCAAGAGTTGGTTCGCAGTCCCTGTCGGCGCCGCGTTAGCCTGGGGAGTGTTTTCACCCCGCGGGGCTCCTGGAGCAGAGCTGGGAATCTTCCTCCAGGTATTAGGTGCAGCCCAGCCGGGAGGCCTCAGAGCCCCAGGTGGGGTGTGCACCCACCTGGCCAGAGCTGGGCCTTTGCTGCCATCTGCTGGCAGCTCTCAGATGACAGGCTGAAGGCCTGAGGAGTGGCGCCCTGGCTGGTCCAGTTCAAGTTCAGCAGGGCCAAGGCTTGAACTCTGCATTCCCGACCAGCTCGGGGGGAAGCGCAGGTGCTGGCCAAGTGACAGTTCCGCTGAGCTCAGCTCTGGACTGCGGAGGCCGGCCTAACAGTTCCTGCTGCTTGGGGACCTGTGGCCACATGGCCTGCTCTGGGATTCACAGGTTTGGCCTCTTGGGGACTCTGTGGCTAATCATCTCATTTCCCATTGGCTGGAGCCCAAGAGGTTCCAGTGACCTGTCCAAGGTCACAGAATGGGTTCTTGAATAGTTGGGAAGAGATGCCCCTCCTCCAGCCCAGAAATGTTCTCCAAAGACTGTTCAAGAAACTGAGTCAGCAGACAGAGCAATGCCGGTCGGGAGAGACTGCAGCGAGCAGGGGCCTTGTGAAGCCAGGAGCAGTCTCAGCGACGAGCGGGACTCAGAGCAGACCCAAGCATGCCGGGCACCCTCTGTCTCCGTCCTGCTGCATAGAGGTGGTTTTCGCAGCTGCAGAAATTTGTCCCATTTCTGTTTTTGCCAAAAACCAATTTGTACCAGCTGACAAGTTCAAAAGCAGGTGCTTTCAATTGTTCTTGGTACTTGAAAAAACTAACTTTCCTGTGATTCAGCCCCACTCCCCTGCTGATTTTATATTTCCGATGTCGAGTTCACTTTGGCTGTTCCTGAGATCTCTGTGTGTCTAAACAGGAGGGAAGCTGGATAGAAATGTCTTCACCATCAAAGACAGCAGCGTCGTGTTGGAGACACAATTTTGGAGGATTTTTCTTGGCAAACCCGCTTTCCTCCAGCTTGGGATTTAACATTTTTTTCTTCTACCATCTGCTCCCTTGAGGCTTGGAAAGGCCTCAGCTCAAAAGCTCAGACGCGAGGGTGCTGCTGAACCACACCTGGCCTCCGGAGAGGATGCCAGCACTTATTGGAGTCAGCTTCACTCTTTGTGCTCATGGCTCCACATTCTTCTTCTTTTTTCTTTTTTTATGTTTTATTATTTATTTATTTTTTTTGAGGTAGAGTTTTGCTCTTGTTGCCCAAGCTGGAGTTGTGATCTCAGCTCACTGTAACCTCCACCTCTCAGGTTCAAGCAATCCTCCTGCCTCAGCCTCCTGAGTAACTGGGATTACAGGAGCCCACCACCAGGCCCGGCTAATTTTTTGTATTTTTAGTAGAGAGGGTTTCATCATATTGGCCAGGCTGGTCTTGAGCTCCTGACCTCAGCTGATCCACTTGTCACAGCCTCCCAAAGTGCCTGGCGTGCTCCACATTCTGCTAGTGTGCAGGGTGGAGTTGTTAGCCAGAGATCTCTACGCAGGAAACGGGTGAGTGACTGACTGCTGGTGCATCTAGCAACTTGCTGTCACATGGCCGGTTATTTATCTGTGGTTCTTGCGCTCTGGTGCATAGCTGGTTAGGGACAACACGGGGTGGAACAGAGAGGCAGCCCACTGTGCATTCCTTCCTGTGTAAGACTCACAGAAACACACTGCTTCTGGGGTCACAAGGAGATTTCAGTCTAGCTGGGGAAATAGAAACTACTCCAAGAGCAATTAGCAAGAAAAACAAATGTCATTACATGCCGACCATGAGGCACTGAGCAGATGACACGGGGAAGACATGGCTCAATGACAAGAACAAAACTTGACCCTGTGTTGCAGACAAACGGTGCAGGGACCAGCAGCCTGTTTCTCTGGCCCTGCCCAGGTTGTCGGGAACAATCAGATTAACATCAGTTGCTGCTCAAATTCCATTATCTGATATCAAGCTGTTGTCCTGCTGGTCATTGAGCTGCATTTTGCAGCTCAATGCAAAATTAAAAGTAAAGGGCTTTGGTTGCCTGTGTGACCCCTGGGCTGGAATTTGAGGGAGAGCTGGAGCCTCAAGGATGTGCTTAGGCCCTCAGAGACCTGCAGAAGGGTCTCAGTTCTCCAGCTCCTGAGGGTAGCTTTCTGGGCCCGGCCAAGGGAATTCATGGGGCTGACGAGGATGTCCAGACAGATGGTCTCTTTTGTGTTAGGGGAGGCAGGTGACTAGCATTTGGGATTGTATTAGCTACCTACTGCTGTGTAACAAATAACCCCAATACTAAGCAGCTTAAAACCACAAACACTTATTATCTCCCAATGTCTGAAGGCCAGGAATCTGGCTGAGGCTTGGTTGTATGGCTCTGGCCCAGGGTCTCTTTGGAGTCTGCAGTCAGGCTCTCAGCAGGGGCTGTAGCTGTCTCTGGCCTCTGTAAGACACACTGCTCAGGGCCCTCTGCTTGAGTGGCAGTTGGGTTTCCCCAGAGTGAGTGATGAGAGAGAGAGAGACATACAGATAGACAGAGACACACACAGAAAGGGGAGACAGAGAAAGACTGAGAGAAAGAAAAGTAAAGGAGAGATGGAGAGAAAGAGAGGCAAGGGTGGGGAACACCAAGCACCAGCCTTAGAAGCATGGTCTCTTATTACCTCCTCTCAGCACTGACGTGTGGTCACTGTTGGTCACACCAGCCAGCCCTTGTGCAGTGTGGAAGGGGCCTCCCCAAGGGTAAGCACCAGGAGGGGGATCTCAGGGGACCAGCTTGGAGGCTGGACACCACAGGGATCTTGGGCCAAACTACAGGATAGGACTGAAGTTCAGGACTGACTGTTACAAGGCCACCAGGTTGCTAGCCCCGCTGTGCAGTCAGAGGCCAATGCACCAAGACAGTAGGGTTTGCAGCAGAGAAAGAGTTTAGTAGCAGTAGGGCTCCAAGTGAGGAGATGAGAGGAGACCCTCAAATCCATCTCCCTGAGGAGTTCTGGGCTGGGGTTGTTAAGGAGGGTGAGGGGCTGGAAAACTAGGGTGGGAAATGGCATTCACCACTCTCTCGCCCAAGCCTTCATGTTGCTAAGGAGGAGAACAGGGTGGGAGGCCGAGGTGGCTGCTGAAAGGCACAGAGAGGGTGAGTGGAGGAAGGCAGACCCCCTCCCAGTCCCTTCCCCAGCAGAGATCAGGGTGTGAAGGGGGTCCAGATGGTGAAGGGGTGCAGATGAGTAGGGTCAGGTGTGCCCTGTGGGCACTGTTGGTGAGAATGTGGACCAGTGCAGCCACCACAGGGAATGCTGTGGAGGTTCCTCAAACATCTACAAATAGAACTACCTGCCACCCAGCTATCCCAATTCTGGGTATTGACCCAAAAGAATTAAAGTCAGTATTTTGAAAAGGTGTCTGCACCCCAAGTTCATTGCAACACTATTTACAATAGCCAAGTTGTGGAAGCAACCTCCATGTCCATCAACAGATGAATGGAGTAGGGGCCATCGCCACACCAGGGAGTACTATGCAGCCGTGAAAAAGAGGAAACTGTCATTGGTGACAGCACAGAGGAACCCAGAGGATGTTATGTTACATGAAGTAAGCAGAAAGGCAGACTGCAGTCTCCATCTACAACGAACTGGAAACTGTCAAGCTTATGGAAGCAGGAGGTGAGTGGGGTTCTCCAGGGCTGGAGGAGGAGAAAAAAAAGAGAGAAAGTGAGGGAGAAGGTGAGAAGAGAGATGGGGACAGAGACAGAGAGAGTGGAGAGAGAGAGGAGAGACATTGGAGAGAGAAAGGCTGAGGTGGTGGGTGCGGAGTGTCCAGGCCTGGGAGCTCCGCCCTGACCCTGCCGTAATTGATACTTTATGACAATGTAACTTTGAAGCCGTGGGCTCCCTCCCTGTGCCCAGTGACTGGATAATTGAAGAAATGTTTTCAGGAGTGCTGGCAGCTGCAGCCTGCTCTGGTATGTATGAAGCCTGAGAAATGATGCCTGAGCCTGCGTGGCGGTGTGAGCCTCCCGACCCGGAGTCTGGGGGCCTCGGCTGTGCTCTTCACGGTGTTTGGCTTCCAGTGTGCTCCCCAGACAGCCTCTGCCCGTCAGGGAGCTCAGCAGAGCTCCTTGAGGCTGCAATCTCTGAAAGTCCTACTGAACTCCTTCAGACCCCCTTGAGGTCGCAGCCTCTGAAAGTGCTCTAGGTGTCGGGGTGTGGAGCTCGGCCTCAGGGTGGGGTTCCAGGAGCAAGGAAATGCGGGGTGTTCCAGCCCAATGTGGAGCTAGGACCCCACATTCTCCTTCAACTCATCCTGTCCACGTCTCTCCAGGTGCTCAGAACTGCCACATGAGCCAGGCGCTGTTGTTGGGAGAGGGAGGGGTGAGGTAAGGAGAAATACACACTCTCCCTGACCCCGGGAGCATGTCATTCTGGTGGGAAAAAGTCCGTTTTTATTTGTGGACATGCCTGCCCAATGCCACAGAAGAAATGGGGTCTGGGATGCAGGGTGTGGGCTTCTTCCCTCCTTGGGCTGCAGCCTCTGGGCATTCTGGAAGCCCTGCCCCGTGAACGAACCCGTGTTAGCCTGAGTTAGTGCTGCCCTGATGGAGAATCTGACACCTGCTCACTGGAAGTAAGTGGGAAGGGGTTTGGCCCTCGATTCCCAACTCCGTTTTCAGTGATGGCAGCCTGGGTGTTTGACGCCGGCCATGGTGGAAACACGTACCCCACGGAGATCCGCAAACTCGGTGGATCGGGGCTTTCTTTTGTTTCTCTCTCCTTTTTTTTCTGTTAGGAAGGCAGGTGCCAGCATGCCACCGAGGCGGTCATCTAAGTCCAACTCCAGGTCATCACAGCCCTCTGTTGCTGGAGTCACAGAAGACGCCCCCAGCCAGTGGCCTGGTTCTGCCTCCTTCTGCCCAGCGAGCACACATGTAATTCACAGAACAATCCTTCTGACTTTTAGACAATACTAAGATTTCCACAAAAATGGTTATTTAGAAAACCACACATCTGCTAATACTTCTGAGCCATAAAACTGCAGTAGTCTTGGTGCATTTGAAAACAGAATTTGGAGACATTTGTGGGGCCTGTTTTACTACTAGTCAATGAATTCATCATATTTATATATTTATGGGCCAGGCGTGGTGGCTCACGCCTGTAATCCTAGCACTTTGGGAGGCTGAGGTGTGAGGGTCACTGAGGTCAGAGTTTGAGACCAGCCTGGCCGATATGGTGAAACTCCGTCTCTACTAAAATACAAAAATTAGCCAGGCATGGTGGTGCACACCTGTGATCCCAGCTACTCAGGAGGCTGAGGCAGGAGAATTGCTTGAACTCGGGAGGTGGAGGTTGCAATGAGCTGTGATCACACCACTACACTCCAGCCCCGGGGAGAGAGTGCGACTCCATCTCAAAAAAAAAAAAAATCTTAAAAATACCACTCTTGCCTACGGAGACTACTGGCAGCGAAATCCAGCTGAACCCACTCCAGTGGAGAGCCCTGCTTGCTGACTTGCTGGCCTTTGGGTGCCAGTGGGTGTCATCACCGGTGATGACTCACATTTCACGGACTTTGCCCCCTGCCATCTCAGGCCTCTGCCAGCCCCGAGGACTCCTTGCCAAGTGTGCCTGGACCCAGAGGCTCCCACACGGCTGGGAATCAGCTCCTTTGTGTGACTGGCTCAGGTCAGACAGCTTCTCCTGTGGTGTCTGCTGCCCACCTAGACACATGGGACCATCCTCCACCTCAGAGCCCTCCACAGCCCCCAGGTTCCAGCCGTGGTGACCAGCAGGAGGCTGCTGCAGGCCCTGAGCTGCCCAGGTGGCCCCAGATCTCAAAACGTCCCTGGACCGACTGCATGGAGCTCCCTCTGGGCTGTGGAGAGTGTTCCTGCCTCCCTGGCCATCCAGCCCTCCCTCTGTCTCCCAGGAGGCCAGTTCTTCAGCTCCTGTGGGAGGGCGTCTTGCAGACCAGTGAGCCCTGCTCACTTCTCCAGGCACCTGGGCAGAAGGCCTTTCTTTCTTCTTTTCCAGCCCAAACAAATCAACCTGCCAAGACCAAGCCTGATACTCAAACACTCAGAGGTCACACAGTTCATCCACTGTGCCCAAACGTGGGTAGACTCGGGCTTGGGATCCAGCCTCCCTTTCGAGGGGGAGCGGGTGGGGGCAGCACTCACTCCCGCGCCCTGACTGGCTTTGTTATCTGGGGCCAGCGACTGTGTCGCTCTGTTCCTTTTGTTTCCTGTCCGCAAACTGTAATAATAGTAACACAACCTCATGGGCCAGTTGTAGATGAAAATGTGTTAATTGTGCAAAGATTAAATGTGTTTATCCACCAGAATGCTAGCACAGCGCTTGCTATGGAGCAGGCTTTTCATAGGCGTTAATTATTATCATTAATGTAGCTATTGTGATCTTCGGAGTGAATGGATGCACAGTCATCTGCCTCGTGTCCCATGCAAATGCTTAGCTGTCCCGAATAACTGACGACTATATGGTGTTTGCGGTGAGCCGTTCCGGGCCCCAGGAGCAGGCCGCTGCTGGCGCAGGCCAGCCCTCACAGCGCAGGGTGCTGGCTGGCATCGACTTTGACTGCAAAACACAGAAGAGGCCAAGATAAAGAAGATGGAGTGTTCTAATGGGGGACACCAGGGCTGGCATAGTGTGCCCGCCTGCCAGGAGCCAGGCGGCGTCTGCTTGCTGTCACCCTCAGCTTGGAGCTTCCACCTGCGGACCAAGGCCCTGCTGCACCTTCAGAAACCCAGAGGGAGGAGGGAGAAGACGGGACCAAGGCGCGTCCCTGCTGCCTTTTGAGGCTGTGTCTCGGGAGCTGCCATGCGGCATGACATCAGACATCCCAGTGGCCAAAAGTGAGGCTCAGCGCAGGCCTGGAACAGTCTGTATTCTGGATGACCATGGGCCCAGTTAAAAAGCTGGGGGGCCCACTTCTAAGAAAGAGGGGTGGTGCTGGGGTGGACTCCGGGTAGCGTCTGTAGGAACTTTTCTACCATCTCTCTTCCTGCCGTTTGTGAGCCCTTCCCGATTTAGCAGGGATTTGATGCTTGGGACTAGGAACCAGTGACCTACATCAGATGGTTCAGAGTCTGTGCCCACTCTCGAGGGTACTTCTGTCCCAGCCTGTCTGGTTTTTACAGAAAGGGTTGTCCTGCAGAGGCACCGATGCGGGTCCTGCAGAATTTGGGGGTGGCTGGGAGTTGTGTTAGTTATCCACTGCCATGTGACAAATCACTGCAAAACTTAACAGCGTAAAACAGCAGCAGTCATTTACGATTGCTTGCAGCTACTTTAGATTTGGAATTCCAGAGCACCTTGCCAAGGATTCCGTCTGAGAATCTCTCTTGAGGTTGCAGTCAGATGTCACCTGTGGCCATAGTCATGGGTGGCACCGACAGAGGATGGAGGATTCACTGCCATGGTGAAAACTAGCTACTTCCTCTGGGCTAATCATTGAAATTTTGTGCACCTTCTTTTTCTAATCTGTGAAGGAATAGTTGTGTTACTTGCCTCATGTCCTTCCCGAGGACGCTTTGAAACTCCAATAATAACAAAGGGGAAACTGCAGTGAACATATTCTCCTTGGGCTGAAGCTCACGGCTGCTACTCAGCTGAGTGGGAAAGTCTTCTGGGAAAGTCTGAAATTTGTTAATAGCCCTTTTCCAGACAAAGTGAAAGAAAACTTAGTGAGATTCTCTCATCGTCTGGAGGCGCCTCAATGACTCTTCCAGTCCAGAAGCTGTCTCACAGAGTGGGATTTTTAAGGGAGTTTAGTCCACAAGGTCCAAAGCCCATTGGCACGAATGTTTGTGTTTCCAGTGGCAATTCTTGGTGCCACCAGGATGGTATTAGATGTACAGGGACACACACATTGGCATGCAATTTCAGGGCCTCACAGACCCCTTGTAGCCCATCCCTGAATTTCCCTCATGATCTAAGCTTCAAATTAAAAGCTCTTGCCTTGCAGGGTGGTATGTGAGAGTCACTTAGGTCAACTGCAAGAAATTAGGCCATGCGTGAAAGAAAGCAGGCAAATAGTTTCATTAAAGTGGACGTTCTGACACAGGCTCCTGCCAGGCTGCAGCTGCCCTCTGGGAAAATGGGTCTCATTCTAACTTTGTTAACCTTGGCATGGCCCAGAGTCAGACCTGCAGACCAAGCCTCTCAAAAATAGCTTCCTGGGCATGCCAGGGCTGTGGGGCCCGGGGGTGAAGGCCAACCTTCCTACAGGGTTGAGCCTCAGGGTTGAGACCTGTACATGCTCTAAAGGCAAGTGCCTGGCTCCGTTAATGCAAACCTATGTCCACTGCTAGAAAGTTAATTCCTGCAAGGAGCTGATCGAGTTCCTTCCCTGCCCTGGCGGTAATGAAGCTTACAGTGATCACGCCCCATGCTTGTGTAGCGTATGGGCCAACAAGGACTTGATCACCCTACGTTTAACTTGCACAACACCCTGAAGAGGCAGGTAGTGGTTCCATTTTAAGAACGAGGAAGTTGAGGCTCAGAGACACGAAGTGACCTGCTCGATGTTGCACAGCTCATTGCAGCATCTGGTCTCAGGCCTCACAACCCCAAAGATGTTGCTGTTTCTGCTTCGTGTTGCCATCTTTCTCACCAAGCAGACCATGTGAACCCTAGAACTGACCCATGGAGGCTGCTGAGCCCACGTTCCCACCAGGCTGACACAAACCACGCCAGGTGAAATGGATGACCAGGTCATGGGTGGGGTCAGCCTCTGTCTGGAAAGCCAGGTCCATCAGTTATCATAACCAAAGTCAAAGCCAGAGAGCCCCAGACTCTCCTCCAACTTAGGAGCTTCCTCTGCTGGGCCAGGCTGGGAGGGGGGCGGCTTCTCCATGCCCAGGATGCTGCCAGTGGGTCCTCCACGCTTCTGCGTCAGTCACCGGGCTTTGGAGTGAAGGCCCCACCAGGCCCGCAAGCAGTACCTGGGCTCCGTGGCAGAGGCGTGGCAGGAGCTGAGCTACCCCCAAGCGAATCCCTGCAGATCAAGGGAGGGGTTCCAGGCTGGCTGTGTCTAGTTTGGGTGGTAGCAGTTTCCTGACTGACATCATGGAACCAGGGCGCAGGCTGTCTGCGTGGCCCCGTCCCCTGAGCAACACACGGTGCTCAGGGTGGGCGGCCCGCCCGGTCCTCTCCAGGTGGAAGCCGGCATCCCCGCCAGGTGAGCGGTGCTGGGCTCGCTGAGCGTCAATTGGGCTCACACCTGTTTTGTTTCATTTCCATTGTAGTCGTACTTCTCACTGCCTTTGTAGGTTAAATTGGGATCCCTAGAAACAGACTCTCCGAGGGAGCGCTGCAGCGGGCCGGTTCACTGGAAGTGCCATAGGGAGACGCTCTTGGGGGCTGAGGGGGACGTTGCCCTTGAGCAGCCCGTCCACCAGGACGTCACCCTTGAGCCTCAGCCTCAGCCTGTCCCCCAGGACGTCACCCTTGAGCCTCAGCCTCAGCCCGTCCCCCA
>NW_022436996.1:4046709-4141847 GCF_009761245.1 Sapajus apella
CTTGAGCCTCAGCCTCAGCCCGTCCTCCAGGACGTCACCCTTGAGCCCTTGAGCCTCAGCCTCAGCCCGTCCTCTAGTATGTCACCCTTGAGCCTCAGCCTCAGCCCGTCCCCCAGGATGTGACCCTTGAGCCACAGCCTCTGTGGCTGGGATGACCTTTGAGATTGTCCTAAATTGAGACAGAGGGACTGGGTATTGGTACTGACCGAGGTGCCACATAGCCAAGGACAGTCACACAGTCCTACCATGTGTTGCTCCTGGGAGGGGCTGTGACCTTCAACCAGGCAGGTCCCCTGCGGGCGGGGTAGGCCAGCCAAGAGCCCAGCTGTGAGCAGCTCAGCCCACATGCTCAGGAGCTGGGCCACGGTAGGGGCTGGGCTCTGAGAGGGGTCCTGGGTGGAGCACAGTGGTAACCACTGAGCCGAATTGGATTGAATCATGCTTAGACTCTGGACAGTGAGCATAAAAACAAAATGGTGTCATTCCTAGAAAAATGAAATTGATTTGGAAAAACTCAGTAAGGTCAAACCGCTAAAGCAAAGGAGTTGAAATGAGCTGTGGGAAGACAGCTACAAATGACCAGGGCCCCACGTAAAACTCCGAACGGGCCCGCCTTCGGGTCGCTTCTCCGCAGGCTTTCCGTCCCCGTTCCGTTTGTGGAGTTTAGTTTCTCGTACCGTGACACCCGAGCTTGTGGCTCACACGTGGATGCGAGCAGAACTCTACTCACAGAGCTCAAGGAGGCGTTGAGGATGAAATGAGACATCTGAATGGATGCAAATATATTCATATCATTTTGAAAGGGTTCTCCTATTTCCCAAACACTTCACTGTCCTCCCGGCTCTGCACACAGTGGTGAGGCTTCCGTGAGCTTCTGAGCCAGCCCAATGGAAGCACAGGGCACATTCCCACCCAGGGAGCTGCATGCATGGTGGCTCGGTCACCGTCAGCATCCGCCCGTTTCCCGCAGCCCCTCAGACTGTGATGTTGTGACCTGGCTGGGACCCTCCTCGTCCCTCTGATCGCAAACATGGTTCTATGTGTTCAAGCTTCTGCAGTGAACAAAGCAGACAAAAATTGCGGCTTTCCGGGGTTTTCTTTACTCAGGTGGGCAGGGCGGCGATGCGTTCGTTGCTAGGCACACCCACGGTGGGCCTGGCGCATGCTGTGTGTGGCCCACACTTTCTCCTGTGGGGAGGCTACGGAGGGGCGCAGCTGACCCAGCTCTTCTGTGTTTACGGACCTCCTTGAGCTTGTGGTCACTTCTGGTCCCAGCCTGGGAATCAACACAGAGCTATCTTGTCACCGTGCATTGGATGCTGGCAAGCCCATCGGTAAGAGGATTTCTAGAAAGGATCCCTGAACTGGACGGGAATCAGAAGGACCCAGAGCACTGTGGTTTTCTCAGAGCCTGGATCCTGGAGCCCATGTCCGCTGAGCCCAGCTCCGTGTTGGCTGGAGACTGTGCTTGGGGCACTCTCACGGGTGAGGATGAGCACCCCAAGGGACCAGGCCAGACCCCGTAGCCCAGTTCTGCAGAGAAAGGCGGCTGGCTACTGCTGGGGCCCTGAGGCCAGGCCTTGTGAGTTGATCAGGAAAGAAAACACAGCAGGGAGAAAGGGCGGAAGGAATGCAGGGCTGTGGCCGCTGCCTGTGTGGTTTTGCGAGACTTTCTTGCCTTCTGTGGGCTTCAGATTCCCTATCTGTGTAGTGTCAGTGGCTGAGTTCAGATGGGGAGTAACCTTTTCAGAGCGTGTGGTTTGCAGAGGGGACAGGAGCAGCCCTGGAAGGCTGCCCGTCTGCCCATCTTGACCCCTGTGGAGGCCCAGCAGGGAGGCCAGTCTCCAGAGGCTCTGTCTGCCTCCTCTGCCTCCCTCTTTCCCCGGCCTCAGAGTCCACAGGCCGCTCAGCAACTCTTCTTTGGAATAGAAGAACACAGATTTTCTCCCTGGAAGGCCGGGATGAAAATAAACAAGACCACATGGGACAGACTGAATGTTGTGTTTCCCCAAATTCACTGCTGACGCCGTGACCCCCGTGTGATGGCTAGAGACGGAGCCTCTGGGAGGTGATTAGTGTTGGAAGAGGTCGTAAGTGTGGGTCCCCCATGATGGGATTCGTGCCCTTGTAAGAGGAAACATCGGAGAAGTCTCTTCTCACGCTCTTATCCCTCTCCCTTCTCGCTCTGCCACGTGCAGACAGAAGGAGAAGGCAGCCGACTGTAAACCAGGGAGGGAACCCTCCCCAGGAACCAAGTCTGCTGGGCCCATGATCTCAGACTTCTGGGCTCTAGAACCGTGAGAAGTAAACTCCTGCTACTTAAGCCTCCAGTTTATGGGACTTCACTGTGGCAGCTGAGCTAAGATGGCACTGAAATGAGGGTGAGCAGGGGCTGCTTATCCAGAGCTTGCTCCAGCAAGGGGGCCACTACCCTTACCTGCATTTGGACAGGGTGTGGTGAGCTTCACGATGGAGAAAAGGAGGCTCCAGGGATGCTCTGGCTGGAGCTGCTGGCATGGGAGGCTGGAGGTGCCCAGAAGTTGGGCGTCCCAGGAGATTGGGTATGGGTGTTTGGCTTTTCCCAGTTGGTCCTCAGTTAGAAGCAGGGCTGAGAACGAGGGAAGCTCGTAGTTACCGCTCAAGTCCTGACCTCTGGCACCAACCGCTGCAGAGGGCATGCCTGGCCCCGGGCAGCATCTGCAGGTGCGGGTTGGGGCCCTGCCCTGATTTATAGCCAGCCCTTGTCCGTGGGCGCATGCAGTCTCTCACCAGGCGCCCGTCTGTTCCTAAGAATGTGCAGCTGTAGGCTAGGAAGGAAGGCCAAGGGAGCTTCTAAAAATGTCCTTCTGGGCTCTTCTGTGAGAGGTGGGATTTTAATAGGGGCTTCCAGACAGCAATCAGTCCCTTAAGAAATCACCGCGTCTGGGACGGTTGGGTCAGGCAGGAGGGGAGTGAGCATGTTTTGAGGCCAGTGGGGATGAAGGTCCCCGCAGGTGCAGGTCTTGGTGAATCTGCTGGCCCGTGGCCTCAGCGACGCCCCAGGCAGCCCAGAAGTCGGGGCTGTAGACCTGGAACTGGGTGCTGAGGAACCTGAAGGTGCTTTGGGAATTCCACAGCTACCTGGTTGGAAGTTCAGTATTAAAACTAATTTAAAACTGAAATAAAAATAGCACTCTGCTGTGTCACACAGGTGCAATGTGAACACACAGAGAAGGCTGCAGTGGGGGGCTCCAGCTGGACGGGCACGGCAGCCGCAGCCGCAGGGGAGCCTGCTGAGGCCACGCCGGTGCGTCCCCAAAGCCATCCTAAGCTGTGGAAAGACGGAGGGCTCTCGAAGTGGGAACCGGAGTGGTCTTGCTGGTTACGGCCAACACTTGTTCTCAGAGCCAGGCCTAGCTCAGTGTTTTCCGATGTGGGAAAATATGCCTTTTGAGCAAACAATCAACTCCTATCCACAAATCAAGCCCTGGTCCAGGGGGAAGGGACTCAGTGATGGAAAGCTGGGATGGGGACACTGGCCACCTTCCAGGGTGGGGCCAGGGAGAGGGCCAGGGTGGCTCACAGAGACCCTGTGTGGGGAAATGTTAGACTTAGATGGCCTCTCCGGTGTCTGCTGTGTTGGGTTTTTAAAAATCTCCTTTCTCATTTGATTCTTTTCTTTTTTCCTTTTTCACTCCTCCCCCCACCCACCTGCCCCATGCTTTCTGTGATTCTTGATCCACATGGTGACAAGAATCAGCTAATTCAACGGGGCTGACAGGACTGATCCCCTGTCTCTGAGGCAGCAGCTGCTCCATGATTGGGAGGTACTTATTTATTTATTTAATCAATCCCTTGGCTTTCAGGCTGGGCCATGTTTACCTCAGACATTGAATTAACAGCAAATGAGTGGATGAATTTCCAACAGATGGAGACATTTTTCTAAAGTTTCCTAGGCCAGGCATGGTGGCTTATGCCTATTATCCAGCACTTTGGGAGGCTGAGGCAGGAGAATCGCGTGAGGCCAGGAGTTCAAGACCAGCCTGGGCAACATGGCAAAACCCTGTCTCTACCAAAAAAAATAAAAAATAAAAATAAAAATTTAAAGTTTTCGAGTGGGCAGTGCTATGGCTTCCACTGAGAATCAATTTCACTCTCGGTGTTAGGGACCAGCTCTGCATCTCCACCCTAAGGCTTCCAAGACATAATTCAAATTCCTTTTCTTGGATTGATTTGGGGCTTTGATGTATTTGACCGCTTGCGTCCTTCCCCACTGCCCAGACTGCTGCTGCCACGGATGCGACCTTCATTTGACGCACACCAGGCTCTCGAGGCCTCCGTCTTGGAGGGCTGCAGCGAGTACTCAAAGCCTCCTGAAGCCATGCACGCTTTCTAAGGTGAGACGGTGGAGGATGAGCAAGAAAGGAGCAATCCGAGTGGTAAAATAATGTTTTATTCCACGGATGAACAGACGCTACCATGCCACATCCCCACTTCCCTCCGACCAGATGTTATGGCCAGAGCTGGCTTCCCCTTCCAGACCTAGCTGGCTCTGCAGTCGTTCAAGCCGATTGAAATAGCAAACGCACGGTCACGTAGCACTTGGATCGGTTCTGCCTGTCAGCACGTTGGGCCTTTCACAAATGGTGATGAATCACCTTTAAAAAACCCTGTGATGGAGACCCTCCAGTCACCCTAACTGTGACGGACGTTCAGAGCTTGTGTGGATAAAACCAAAACCCCAAACGCCAAACGCAACAGGGACGCATCTCCTCTGCTGACAGGATGCCAGGGGCACCCCCGCAGGGCTGCGAGCTGGAGAAGCCAGTCCTGACATTCAGCTTGTCCACAAGCTCAAAAGGAAATGACGGCAATGGATATATTTCAAACTAGCACTTCTAGAGTCCAGATCAGCCAGAGTGTCGCATGCAGGCTCAACACGGGGTTAGCGCTGGCGGGAGGAGGCGGGGCGGCTGCACAGAGGACTGGCACACGTCCCTTCCTTTATATACAACAGAATGAAATGTACACGGGAACGCCGGCTGCACGTTGGGTCGGGGCGTATCTTACGAGGCTAATGTCGCACGTCATCAACCTCCTGCACGTGGCAGGAAGGTCACAAAGCCACCCCCGAGATAGGAGAAGGACGCGCCCATGCCCACAGAACCCTCAGGACTCCCGTGGCCGGAGCACACACAGCAGGCCTGGGGCTGGAGTCAACGCTTTGTCTCATTTCTGTGTTTTCACCAAATGCCACGTGAAAAAGCTTGATACTGTACCAAGGAGGACAAGGATGGCCGTAAGGACGGATGTAAACAGACGGTGTACATCTGCAGCCCAGCCCCCGCACAGCTCAGTGGGGCAGAGGCTTCATTTACGTGCTTCTCTCAATGGGTACTATTGGCTGTCTTCCACCTCGGCGTTCGGGAGCGTCACCAAGACATCTGAAGACAAGCTCACGGAGGCCGCGGTTACTCCTGATCCGCTTCTTCATCCAAACAAGCACAAAGTCTACACGTGAACCGGAGAAAGGAAAGCTCAACAAAGCCAAACCAAAAACAGCACAGCAAAACAACCCCATGACGGAGACAGTGGAGCGTCAGGTTAAAACCGTAGAAAAATACGAGTTAATTCTATCAGGTTAACCATTAGCGTAGCTACAGTAAGACTTGGTACAGAAAAGGGTTTGTTTTCCGGCAGCCCCTCACCATGTACAATGTCCTAGTTACAGGAAGCAGCAAGCCCATGTGTGAACGCGCACGGCTAGAACAATTGTGCTGTAACTGCGGTGTGCATGGCGTGTGACGTGAGACAGGGCGTGATGCTGCTAACGGGAACACAGAGGCGAGTGTGGGCGGGTCTCATGCTTCCGCTTGATGGCTGGAATCTAGGGGCCAGTGTCCCTGGGTGTCGCTGCCACCGTCCTTTGCTGTTCCTTAGGGGAGGGGCCGTGGGTGTGTCGGTCTCTCGGGGGCCAGGAGGAGGCGCTGTGGGGTTGTCCCCAGTGCCGAGGAGGCCGTGCGTGATGACTCTGGGGAAGGAGCCTGTTTTCAGAGCAAAACTGCCTTCAGCATCCGAGACACACATGCTATGGAACGCCCGGCCCCGCTCCTCCGAGGGAAGAGGGAGGACGGGGAAATTCCTCAGTTGCATCTGGTTGTAGAAAGAGCCACGTTTGTGCTTAGAGCCACTGAGGTTAGTCCTCCTCCTCGTCCTCTTTCGCTGTGACTGCCAGCAGTTTGTCCTGGATCCTGAAGCATTCCACGAAGAAGTTGATGATGGACCGGTACAGATGCTGTTTGAGGGTGGCGCTGGTAAAGTAATGGCTTTCGTCCGGGTAAATCTGCAAGGAAGGCACGGAGAAATTACTCTCCCTGGGACGGGAACGCACAGAAGGCGTGGAGCCTAGTGAAACCTGGGCCCCGGCCAGGCTGGATTTTAGTTGACCAAGTGAGTTTCCCAGCCATGTCACTCCTGAGGGAAGTGCATCTTCCTCCTGGGAGCTCTGTCTGTCTGTCCCAGTCGGAGGGGCCCTTACCTAGCATGGACATGCACCACCCATTCATGAAGCCAACCAGCCTTCAAACAGCGCCACTCTGCCCGGTGCCTAGCCCTTGCCAGGCACAGCAAATGCTCAGTGGGAACTGCGTGAATACATTGGGAAGCTCTTCATTCAGCACTCTACGGTCTAGATCTGCTTGCTTGAATTTGCAATGTGGGTACGAGCTTGGGGACTACAGAGCCGCAGCCCAAGTTTTCAGGGTATCAGACTCTGAGAAGAAATAGAATTTCATGCCTCAAATCCCAGCGCTTTGGGAGGCCGAGGTGAGTGGATCACTTGAGGTCAGGAGTTTGAGACCAGCCTGGCCAACACGGTGAAACCGTCTCTACTAAAAATACAAAAATTAGCCGGGTGTGGTGGAGCATGCCTGTAATCCCAGCTACTTGGGAGGCTGAGGCAGGAGAATTGCTGGAACCCGGGGGCCAAGGTTGCAGTGATTGCACTAGGTGAGCTGAGATCACCCCACTGCCTGCCTGTGCTCAGTTACGCTCTGAGCATGGGAAACTCCCGCGGAAGGGCTGTGTCCTGGCCTATGTGCCCACGGGCCCACCCCACTGAGTTTGTGTCCCGGCTACTCACTCTCTGCGTGACTGTGGATGGGGCCTCAGATTTGCCTGAGCCTCAGATCCCCGGTGTGTCGGGTGGGGAGGATAATCACAGTAGACTCCAGCTCATAACACTTTGTGAGAATTAAACAGTCTGATAGCCATGATGTACTCAGAACGAGGCCTGGAATGTAGGTTTCTTTAGTCCCAGATGTCCACAGGATGGTGGCTAATTATTCTACTGCCAAGGCAGTGATGCCACCATCCCCTAGGAGAGCTGTGACCTATCTGTGCACGTGCAGGGATTCAAAGCCTGCATCTTATTTTTTTAATTTTTCTTTTTTTGAGACAGGGTCTCACTCTGTTGCCCAGGCTGGAGTGCCATGGTGTGACCATAGCTCATTGCAGTCTTGACCTCCTGGGGTCAAGTGATTCTCCCCGCTCAGCCTCCTATGTAGCTGGGACCGTAAGTACACACCACCATGTCCAGCTGTTTTCTAAAAACTTTTTGTAGAGATGAGGTCTTCCTGTATTGCTCAGGCTGGTCTCAAACTCCTGGGCTCAATCAGTCCTCCCGCCTTAGCTTCCCAAAGTGCTGGGATTATAGGTGTGAGCCACTGCACCCGGCCCAAAGCCCACATCTTTCTGTGACACTAGACTGCCTCTTCCCGCCTTTCTTGTATGTTTTTGGAGGGTGAAATTCGCCTTTGTTTTAAAGTACTTATCAATGCTGTCATTAGGCTCTGATATGTCATGAAAACATCAAGCAGTAGAAAAGGGTTTGGGGCAGGAAGCTTTCTCCTCCTGCCTCAGGTCCCGTCTCTCCGCTGTTACCTGGGGCCGGGCCTGGCTCCAGATGCATGGGGTGCCTGTGAAGGCCGAGTGGGTCCTCCTCCCTGACGCCCGTGGAGCCTGCGGTGATGCGAGCTGCTCTGTACCTGGCGGGTTGAGCTCACCCCGTATCTTGGGGAGTGGCCCACGTGGTCCACACAGGTGGACCTTTGGAGCTACTACGGTCAGTGAACACTGCTGTGGTAACTGCCACACTCACTATGAAAACATCTGAAATCTGAACGTCTTTCACAAAGAAACACAAGTGAGGTGTAACCGAGGCCCTCTGCCCCGCTTCATCCACACTGGGGTCCAACTCCCTTCTGGCTGGAGCTCTCCCTGCCTGATCAAGCCCACATGTGGTCCCTCCCTCCCACAAGCGGGGATGCTGGAGGCTGAGGCAGTGGCCAGCCGGGGCAAGGGCTCTCTGAGGGAGGCGGGGTGCCTGTCCCTGGAAAGCGCTCCCATTCATCTCGGACCTGAAGAGACCATTGGGTCATACCTGTTTCACCACAGGCGCAGACAGCAGGAAGGAAATGGCAGAAGTTTCCAGAGACAGCCCTGTGCACTGCTGGGAAAACTGCAGGTTTGGGGCTGTTGGGTCAGCACTTGATGCTGTTGTGGGCGGGCCGTGGGTTGGTTCTGGGAAAGTGGGTTCAGTTCTGGGAAAAACACCCCTCTTTCACTACTGCCCAGCTACCCATGGCCCCAGGAAGTCCTGCCAGTGCTTAGTAATGTCTGGTGGTGAGCAGAGGGAAGCAGTGGAGCAAGTTCCAGGGCCTGGCATCCCAATCCCTACACCACGATAACCCCAGCCACACGCTGGGTGGGGCGGGTGCTGGCTTGGTTCTTCTCACTGCCCAGAGGAAGGCAGCGGGCCTGGGGTGGGAGTGCAGGGTGCTGGTTGCCCTAAAGGGATTTAAACCTGGCTGAAGTGCAGAGCACAGCTATCATTAATTACAAGACGACGTTAAGTATGTGCTGATTTTCCAAGCTGCTGGGACCCTGCTCATCACCAGCCACCACACTGCAGGTGTGTCTGTTGCAATGCAATGCCCTGAACACCCGTCAGGTCTTTCTCCATGAAAGGAGTGTCTTGCTCCAGGTTCAAAGCAGAGTAACATGCGTACTGTACCTGTAAGCTGTAATTAGCCTTTCCCCTAATTAGGTGTGTGATGAGTTCTGCTGTGTGCTGGAAATGAATTTTTTCTGTTAAAAAAAAAAGAGAGGAAGATGTTTGTTAAAAGCCATGATGCTATCAAGGAGGAGGCTCTTGCCAGATACACAGTGAATTCATGTTTTCAGTCCTTACCGTCGGCAGTGGCATGAATGATCAGGAACTGCTGTTCTTCTAGGGCGGAGACTCGATGCGCTACCTTGGTCATCTGCACATGTGGGGACAGGGGGGACAGAGTTAGGGGCTGCATGTCAGGGAGCCAGCTGTTCTGCTTGGAAACCTGACTGAGAAGGTAGGGGAAGGGTATTGAAGACACTAAGTGCCCGGAGAACTGGGACGCTTTATATCTGCAAAGAAATGCAGGGCAGATCTCAGAAGCCCAGCGATATGGTTTGGCTCTGTGTCCCCACCCAAATCTCATAGCCCCCGTAATTCCCACGAGTTGTGAAAGGGACCCAGTGGGAGAGGACTGAATCGTGGGAGAGGACTGAATCACAGGGGCGGTCTTTCCTGTGCTGTTCTCGTGATAGTGAATAGATCTTGCGAGATCTGATGGTTTTATAAGGGGAAGTTGCCCAGCACAAGCTCTCCCTCTTTGCCTGCTGCGATCCGTGTAAGGTGTGATTTGATCCTCGTTGCCTTCCACCATGATTGTGAGGCTTCCCCAGCCACGTGGAACTGTGAGTTCTCCATTAAACCTCTTTCCTTTGTAAATTGCCCAGTCTTAGGTACGTCTTTATCAGCAGTGTGAAAATGGACAAATACACCCAGCTTTTCCCCATATTAACTCTTCCTTCGGAAGAGGAAGCGGTGGAAGAAAAGAAGGGAAAAAGAAAGCATTTCCTTCAACTCCAGGTAGCCTCAGAGGGCCATCATGTCACCTGGAGCCACAGGGAGCTGACTCCCTGGACAGACTCAGTTCCTTTGTCCAAGTTTCCACTGTCAAAACGCAGCCCTGCCTGGCCCAGGAGCTCTGGCCTCCCTCCCTGCACACAGCTGGAGAAACGCTGTGTCTGACAGCCACTCCAAATCAACAGTCCTGACTCGGGAGGTCCTATCAGAGGGGCTTTTTCTCCTCAATCAGGAGCTCACTCTCCCCCAGCAGCACAGCTCCGGCTGTCGGGAGAGCCGGGAGTCCTGTGCACGGCAGGTGTCCGTGGACGCTGGCACTGACTCCCCCATCAGATATCCTCCCACTCTCTTCCTCATCCCCCAAGCTCCGTAGTGAGAAATCAGGCAGAACCCAGAGAGGACATGTTAACCTCAGTCTACAGTCTGGTGGAAGGATCCTTCGGAGGTTTCTGAGTGGGTTTTGGTGCTGGAGAGGGAGAAGCAGGGGGCTGGGGAAGGCAGAGTGGGCCATACAGCCAGGGCAGGGTTGGGGACAGGGCAGAGGCCGACTGTCCCATCACATTCTCCAGCTGTGCCCAAACATACCTCGTAGGCTCTATTGTCCAGTCCGTGGAGGCCCAAGTACCTCTCGGAAAACGCAGAGGCTGCACGGAAGCAAAGAGAGGGAGGTTACCCCTGGGCTTCGAGGCCCTGTGAGCACAGTGCCCAAACTCCAGGGAGGGCCCCGGAATGAGTGTGGGGGGTGGGGGGGACACAGACTCACTCCCACTTGCCACTTGCATGGCAGATTGTTGGTTTTTTAAAAACACCACCTAAATCCTTTGGGTTTTACAAGGGGCATCAGACAGTTCAACAGGAACCTTAACGTGTGAGTGCCGCTGGTGGGATTTTCATCAGCACTGCAGAACCTTAATTAAGCAAAATCCGGTGAATCTGATTCCTAAATAAATAGGATAACCTCCTACTTCAACACTTAGGAGGGGAGCAGGTGGTAAGACAGCACGTTTCCATCAAGATTTACTTGTTTTTTAAAAAGTCCAGGCACGCCCTTTCTCTTGGTTCTGCATGAGGCCCTGCGGTCAGCCAGGTGACAGGAGGAGGGTGGGGGCTTCTCCCAGGGCTGATGGCAGAAAGGGCTCTGTATGGCACCCCTGGCCTGCCCAGTAAGCCTGAGGGCAGCCAGGAGACAATAAAGAGAACTGGCTGCTTTTGGTCACAGTGACCCATCAAGACATGGTGGCAGCTTTTACGTGCGTTTGAGTCAGACAAATCTGAAACAGTGTAATTAAAGAATTAAAGTCTCACTGAATTTGAAAGTACCACCTGCATTCCCATGGGAAAATTCCTCTTACATGATTCATACTTTGGACCGGGAGAGTTCTGTGTAATCGTAAGTTGAAATTTGCCTTGGCACGAGCCGGTTGTGAAGATGGGCATCTGTTGGGAGACTTGGCTGCACCAGCCAGGGGGCTGCTGGGCCCACCGTGGTCCCTGCCCAGCTGGGTGGTGTCCACGGGACTCGGCTGTCACAGTGGGGCTGGGGGTAGGTGTGGCAATGGGGGCCGGACTCGTTCCTCCAAACCACAGGGAACGTCAGGCTCTGGCAGGGCTTCGGGGGACCAGCAGAAGGAAGGCCCCTCTGTTTCCACCTCACTTGCCAGCTCTGCTTAGGGTGGTGTCCGCTGGAGCGAACAGCCTGGTCGCTACAGAGCCCTGACCGGAATGTGAGTTCTTGGGGCCACAGAAAAGACCTCTCTGCATATTCTAAGAAATGGGTTCAGGTCACGGAGCCCCTCCCATTCAGAGAAAAAGGGCTGTGTGATCATAAGGAGGAGAATGCAGGGACCTGGAACCCCCAAACATAGCAAAGCCCCTCTGTGCCTGGGCAGAGGTCTGGTTCCCATACATGGGTGGGCTCATCTCTATCTGGTCCCCAAGGCAGGTCACCCTGACAGCCTGCCCCGTCTCTGGCTTGTGCCCATGGAGATCCATACTCTCTGAGGACAGGTACTGGTCAGTGCCTTTGCATGGCCAGGGAGAAAGGAAGGCAGAACTGAGCCACGTAGACCTCCAGTGAGTCGCCCTCTGCTGGCAGTTCCCTCCCAACCACGCCTTCCTCATCCCGTAACACCTGCCCACCAAATACCCATGCCCAGGCATGGATCTCAGCACAGGGCCCTGCCCGGGTTCTGGGAGCAGAGAGGAAGGGCGGCCCAGCAGGGCCTGACGGCACTTGCTCCCGCCTCACACCCCAGCTTCCTCCAGCCCACTGCTGCGAGCCGAGCACCAGCTCTGTTTCCAACTCGTGGTCTTCTTGGACGGGATGTGGTTTATAGGGATCTGAGGATTGGCCATTTCCATTCAAAATGGATCACCTGAGACCCTCCCCTCTCCTTCCCCGGGTTCTTCCTGGGAGGTTTCAACCATCAGCCCAAGGTGGAGACTGGACTGCAGGTGCCTGTGGTTAGAGAGACGCAGGGAGGTGCTGCAGGGAGGGCTGGGGGGCGGCCGGGGCGGGGGCAGGGCCAGCGCTGGGTCCCGCAAGCCTGTTTACCATAGAGTTTGAAGTCTGTTATTGGAGACAGAGCAGAGCCGCAGGTGAACGTCTGGCCCTGATTCTCCCCCTTTGCTGGGAGGATGTAGGTGCTCAGGTAACCGCCGTAATCCTGGGGAGAGCGCAGACAGAAAACAGTTAGGAGTCCCGGCAGTAACTCAGCACGAAGCAGCCGGTGCCCTGCAGGTTCTCTGCTTTTACAAAATGTGCCACTTGGAAAGTTGTTTAGGGATGGTGACGAAATGAAAAGCAAACCCCTTCCCACTCAGCATTATGTGATGCAAGCCTTCCCCTCTCTGGGGCTGCGTGTCAAGACACGTGAGGGTGAAATGGTGCATTGGAAAGCAGGTGTGGACTGTGCTGCGCGCGTGCACGGCGCGTCCTTCCGGCTCCGCGTCTCTACGGCATTTCTGGACGCCTCCCTTGTCTATGGGCCGGGCCGAGCCACTGCACCAGATTCCAAGGGAGGGGCCGACAAGTGGCTGCCGTGCTCAGCACAGGGCGGATGCGAGATGGGCGCTCCCAGGTGTTCTGTGTTCAGTAAGTCCTAGACTCCTGCACTGCCGTGGCCTCGGTGGACCTGAGGAAGCCTCACTGCAACACAGACCGCCCCAGAGAAAAGCGCTGCGTCCTTGCCGGCGTGGTGCCTTTAAGGCTGGGTGCTCAGATGAGCTGCAGCCTCCTGAGATGACCCTGAGGGAGCCGGGGACAGCAGGGAACTGTGTCAAGTGTCTGTGAGACAGGGCATGTGACAGCGTGTGTGTGGATGTCTGTGAGTATATGGGGTATGTGTGTGCATGTTTGTGAACAAACGTGTGTGAACGTGTGTGTATAAGCACACGAGCATGTGTGTAAGCCTGCATGTATGCATGTACGTGTGAGAACACGTGTGAGCATGTGTGTAGGCCTGTGAGCATGTGTATATAAGCATGTGTGTAAGCCTGTGTGTGATCATGTGTGCCTGTGAGCATGTGTGAACGTATATATGTGAACATTTGTGTGTAATGTGCATGTATTGTGAGCATGGGTGAGCATGTATGTGTGAGCATGTATATGTGTGAGCCTGTGTGTGTGAGCATGTGTATGTAGTCATGTGAGTGTGTGTGTGTGAGCATGTTTGTGTGTATGTGCATGTGTGAGCATGCATATGTAATCATGTGCATGTATTGTGAGCATGTGTGAGCATGTATGAGCAGGTACATATGTGAGCCTGTGAGTGTGTGAGCATGTATATGTAGTGTGTATGAGTGTGTGTGCGGGTGAGCATGTGTGAGCATGTGTGTCTGTGAGCCTGTGCATGTGTGAGCATGTTTGTGTGTGTATGTGCATGTGTGAACATGTGTGTGAGCACATGTAATTTGCATGTATTGCGAGCGTGAGTGTGTGAGCGTGTGTGTGTGTGTGTGTGAGTCTGAACATGCACGTCCATGGGAGCGTGGAGTATAGAGAACCAGGCACCTGATTGAGACCGTGAAGCCCATGTAATGCCACACTTGCCCAGGATCACTCATTTGTGGCCTGCACAATGGTTCAGGTGTGTTCCTTTCATGGGGCAGGAGCACCTTGTCTAATGATGATGAAAGGGTATTTTCATTTTCTGACAAACAATATTTATTGTCAACGAACTCCACACGTCCTTACAAGTCATTCCTCATTTTCTTTAAAACGCTTTTTCCTGCAGGGCCACATGGCCTGCTCTGGTTTAAATGGGAGGCTGGCGATCTTCTGCAGGGGGGTTTTCGGTTTCGGGGGGAACCTGCAGGACATAATGCCCAGGTACCCCCTTGCTCCCCAGGACACCTCTGGGTGCAGGGCGGCTGGTGTTCCCCTGGGCTCTGTGTCCCAGGTCCTGTGACGTTTGATGAAGGCTGCCGCCAGGCTCAGTTGGGCACATGCGAGGAGGAGAGAGAGTGGACCGACCGCCACGTGCCGAGCCGCTAAAAGGGTGACGCTTCATTCCTCAGAGGAGAAATGCAATTGTGGGGTCTACGGACCTCTACCTCAGGCTTGTTAAAACACAACAGAAACCGCTCTGGAAAAAGGCCCAGGATCCACCGGACAGAATGTCAAAAAAAGGCCCCGGTGCAGAGCGGGGACACATGTCCTTGGCGGAGCTCAGTGCGGAAGTGCAGGGTGTGGGGTGCATCAGCTGTGCTCGGACAGGTGCAGGGGGTCCCCTTTCCCTGAGGCACCTTGGCTGCTGGGGCTTCCGGACCAACCACCTGTTGAGAAAGCCAATTTACCCCACATGACTCCTGCAATCTCTGCGTCCGGAAGTGAAGTATGAAAGGCCCTGAGTGGGTGCACTATGTGTGGGCACAAGAAGGAGGCCCATCCCTCAGGAGTGGCATCCATGTGCATGTGGGGCAAAGTGAGGACTGGACAAAGACTGACCACGGCCCGGGCTCCCCACCTTTCGGCTGGGAAGTCACTTCCATGAGGGTGGGGGGAGGTGATGGCTATTGACACCTCGGTCATACCTATCAGTGACCCAGGGGCTCCCGGCCTCCGGGCAGCAAGTGGACCTCTAGGCACCTGGAATGTACCGCTAGGGCTCTATGCCCAAGCTCGAACCAAGGAGGGAAGCCACCGGCCCTCCTCCTGACCACCTCACCTCCAGCAGGTAAGGAGTGGGTGTGGGAGGGTTCCCACATCCTGTTTCCAGGAGCTGCCCAGGGGCCCAGGTCTCCAGTGCAAGCTGGGTTCTGAGGTTTTGGAGGCGATGATGTAAGAGGCACAAATTACCTGTCCAACCCTTCACTGTGGGGGAGGGGGCGTCACGGCAAGGCCTCCTCTGCAGGGCCCGTGCTGAGGGTCATTCTCTTGGAGGGAAGATGGGTCTATGCCGACCCATCTGTGTGCTGGCCTTCTTGAGATCAAGAGGCCCCAGGTCTAAGGAGAACGCGGGGCCATGTGCCAGGGCAATAACAGGTGGCCCTGCAGGGACCTAAGTCCAACCTGTGGGCCTCCACTACAGCTGAGCCTTCCCAGGCTGCAGCTGTCTGACGGGGGGCCCCAGATGGGAGCAGGTCTGGTTTGAGAGTTCACTGCGCAAGCCTCCTCACAGCCTTCCTTCCATCCAAGTAGACACGGTAGTTAACGTCGTTATGCCCATGAAGACACCCAGAACTAGATTCCTGCTGCCCTTCTTTCCTGGGCTACCCTGCTAAGAGCTACAGCAGGCGGATGGGAGGAAAGCCATGAGGAACGTATTAGAGCTCTCCTTAGAGGACCTGGCTTCTCTTTCCTTCCAGATAATGTAAAAAGAAACTTTGCAAAATGAGCTGATGGAATGAACGCTCCCATTGCTTGAATCACTAAGCACCCAGGCTCTCGCTCTTAAAAAAATAATTACTTGCTCACCAGCAGACCGCAGACATTCTCAGTAAATCAGGATTAGGGCTGGGTAGTGACGCAGGCCACACTGGAGCTAAGGGGTGTTGAGACTCAGGGTGTCACGGACTCACCTTCCCGAACACGGCCACGCGCGTCCTGTCAATGTACTGCTCCTTCAGCATCGTCCTGCGGGGTCCAGAGGGGAGAGAGGGTTCAATGCACATCCTGGTGGTTTTTTGTCTCCCCATGGCCCTGAGCCGTGTTTTCCAACCGTTTCAAGTAGGAAAACCCCTCTTCAAATAAAAAGCAACCTTAGCATTCTAATATAATGACTGCTTTAATTTAGTGGCAAGTCAGCATGTTGACATTTAAAAACTCAAAGCACCCTGGCAATAACTCTATAGCACCTCCAGGTAAAGAAGCTTCTCGACCATGCGTGAGCCGTTAATCCACAGCTGCAGAGGCCCTTCTGGGAGACTCACCCCCGCGGCCCGGGGCCCATCTGCTGCTATTCAGCCCTCACCCGGAGCCTGTGACTCCAAGCACCCAGGCGCTGGGATGAGCCTCGGGGACTGGCAGGGATCCGTGGAGCTCCGCTGTGCTTCTGGGCTTGCAGTCGAGCCAGTGAGCCCCCATCCAGCCCACACTGTCCTGTGTTTCCAATTTCTGGGAGGAGGCCTCTGTCTTGTACCTGTTTGGCCACAGAAGGCTTCCTCCCATGAGCTTCCTGCTGCGGCCTGGTCTTGGCCGCGCCTGCTGGGTGCTCTAGGTCTCAGTGCTCTGGGACAGTGCTGCCCGGGCCCCTGCCTCACCCTGGCTGGGACCACACCCTGCACTGTGGTCTGCTGCCTCCCCGCAAAGTGGCTGGGGTCCTTCCGGTTTCTGGACCCTGCCCAGCAGCAGGAGGCCTGCAGGCTGCGGGCTTGTTAGATGCAAATGACTGTGTGTCTGGATTTTACCTCTAGCCAAGCCACAGTATCAACAGTGGAGTTGGATCAGAGATATTTTTAGACACTTTCTAGTAAAGAGGAGAAAATATAATTTCTGTTCTCAACCCGTATGAGTTCTTGGTTGAGACACTTTCACTGTCCTGAAAATGAAAGTCAGATGCACAAGAGGAAACCCAGCAGAGGTCTCCTGGCGCGGGCCACGCCCTGTACGTGGCGGGGGTCTCCCGGCGTGGGCTGCGCCCTGTACGTGGTGGGGGCCTCAGTTCTAGTGCCTCTAGCAAGGCAGGGGCTTAGGGGCCCTGCTTACCTAGCACTTTAACAAAGAGCCATAACTCTCAGCATATGGCCAGGCAAAGGAGAGAGCAGCTCGTCTTTCATTTATGTATTTGAGATGGAGTTTTGCTCGTTGCCCAGGGTGGAGTGCGATGGCGTGATCTCGGCTCACTGTAACCTCTGCCTCAGCCTCCTGAGTAGCTAGAAGTACAGGCAGCCACCACCACACCTGGCTAATTTTTGTGTTAGTAGAGAAGGGGCTTTGCCACGTTGGCCAGGCTGGTCTCGAACTCCTGACCTCAAGTGATCCGTCAGCCTTGGCCTCCCAAATTGCTGGGGTTACAGGCCTGAGCCACCATGCCTGGCCTCCAGTCTTTTAAAAGGAAGGAACCTGTTGGAAGGAAGTGCAATCTGCCCCCAGAGTCCTCTGGTGCTGGCTGGTGTCCTCTCTGGGCTGGTGAGCAGGTGCCATCCCCAGGAAGGAAAGATGGATGTCCTGGTGTCTGGCAAATGGGCAGAGGCAGAGAGCTCCCTGCATCTTCAGTGTCTTTCACTTAGAAGGTTGCATGTCTGTTGTTCCTTAGCACATGGCCCGGGGCGTCTGTGTGTGTACACATGAGCACATAGGATCCAACAGGGAAAACAGTGAAGAAAATCCCAAGTTGAGCCCAGAGCAACCTGTCTCTGGGGGACAGCAGCCCACGTGGCCCTAGTTGGGGGTTTACACAGATGCCCCCGCCTTCCATGGTGGGATGAGCTCCCTTCCACAGTTCATCTCAGCTGCTTATGGAAGGCAGGCCCTGTGGGCTCCTCGGTGAGGATGTGGTGGCGGTGGGCGGGGGAGCTGCTAGGGCCACTTGGGAGCTGGAGGGTTAGGCTGATGCCTTGGCCTCCTGATTTTAGGTTTCTGATAAAATTGGTCTATTTTTTCTGATGAATGAAAATGCAGATCTTGTTCCGAAGGAGAGCTGAGGGAGGCTTTCTATGGCTTGGAGCCACTGGACATCAGCTTCCGAAGCGAGTCTGTGCGTTGGCGGCGGCTCTAAGCTTTGCTGTTGCCACGCGCTCCTGTTCTTTGAGCTTCAGTGGTTTAGGAGTAGAATTATTCACTGTCCAGGACAGGTTCTGCCTTGTTCTGGAACAGATGGTTGGCCCCATTCCGTCCTTTTAGAGCACAACCTGTGTGTGAAACACCTTTGCCCTCTAATCTCTGTGCTCTTAGGGGGAGATGCCAGGCGGAGCCAAGTGTCACGGGGGAGACTGAGGGTGCTGTGACCTTCCACTGGGCCTGCCCTGGATGGCAGGGAGGTCCTGGGGCTCCAAGCCTCCCTGGGAGGAGGTAGAGCCGGTGGGGCGAGGAAAGAGGAGGAGAGGGCAGGGGAAGCCACGCACAAATGGAAAAGGCCCAAAAGAGGAGGTCTGGGAAGCCAGGAGAGCCCTCATGCTGCTACCTGGGAGGCCAGGCCCTCCCCACTCCAGGGCGCAGCCTGGGCCGGCCTCTGTGTCCTGGGAGTCCTCTGCAGCTGGCACTGCCCGCTGCTGAGCCAGCATCCACCTGCCCATCCTCCTTCCACACTGACCCCCAGCATGGTTCCCTTGTCACCCCATGTCCTCTGCCCAGGGGCTGGCCCCACACCAGTGTCAGGCAGACCCATTTGGTCTTGGGGGAGCTGCCTACACCTCTCTCACTGGTGGCAGGTTCTGGAATGGGCAGGGGAGGGCAGGGAGATGGAAGGAGACGTTTGCTGTCTGCTTCTGGGGAGATTTTCCTTCCTTTCTGACAGTTTCTAGAAGTGGTTCCCTCCCCAACCTGCTGGAGGTACATGAAGAAGCATGGAGCCAGGTGCTACTGAGGGCCAGCCTGTGAGCTGAGGGCCCTGCTTAGGATGAGGCCTAAGCAGGATGGTGGCTGGCTGGGCGGACAGACAGAGAGAGACTGGGTCTTTGGTGACGTTGTTGGTATCTGGATTCATCACCTCTGAGGCCTGGGGTCTCTGTGTCTTTCATAGCCAATATTGTTTCTTATTTGAGGGGTGTGTGTGCGTGTGTGTGCGTGTATGCGTGTGCGTGCGTGTGTGTATATGCGTGTATGTGTGTGCATGTGTGCGCGCACCGCATGTGTTGTTGCAGTCATTGACTTCCAGGCAAAGGCATCCTGGCAGACACTCCTTCCCTGAGTATCTGAGTGCTGAGAGCTCTCCCGCTCTGTAGCACGGGGCTTTGTCACCTAGCTCATGGCTCCCTGTAGGAGGGACGGGGCCATTTATTTACGTGCTCATTGTTTTCCATTGAAAGACCATTTACTGACTGCAGACGAGAGGCCATCAATCTTTTTCAAAATGAGAAGAAATGTTTTGCTGAGCTGGGCTCTGTGCTCCACCTTCCTCACGTGCCCGGGCCCCGCCTCATGCTCCCCTGCTCCGCCTCACTACCCCCCGCCCAGGATGGTGATGATCACGGTCGGTCGCTGCGGGGGTCCCTGGCAGATGAGCTTCTCCTGCCTTCTTGTCATTCCCGGCACCTGAGTCCATAGTCAGTTGAGTGGTTTTGCAGCATCTCTGAGGGGTGAAGTTAGGGTAAGCACTGCAGTCCTCTGCGCCATCAGACTGTGAAAATGACTTCCACAAAATGAGCCTGAAGGCCAGCTGTAGCCTGGCGCAGTGTCTTGATGCCTTTTTTTATTTCCAGTGCAACAATAAGATCCAATAAGTCATTTGGAGCCTCTGCCCTTGGTGCTAAGGCTCTTTTTGTTTTCTGTGATAGCTGGCATCTCTGGCTGAGTCAGTGAAAGGGATGTGGAGGAATGAGAGAGCAAAAGCCTGCCCTCCCTCAGAGCCGGGGAGGGCATTTCTGGCCCCACCTGGATGTGCAGGGAGGTCCTGTTCTCAGGAACAAGGGCGACTCATTTGCATGGATCCAGCCCCATTCACAGTCCTTCCCTTTTCCTGTCCTTCCCTCCTGATCTCGTGCCTCTTCCCCTTGGGATAAATGGCCAAAACATGCATGGACGCTGGCCGGGTCAGTGACCACAGCGCAGGAAAGCCAAGCAGACCCAACTGGTAGTTTCCAGCCCCTTGATTCAGTCAACTCAACAATCTCCTCTGAAGCCGGAAACTAGCTATAAACATCCCTAGGAGAAGATTCCTAACAGTTTCCTTTGACACTTGCTTTGGAGTTGCCAAGAGTTTTTAGGTAAGAGCAAATTGTGCGCAAAATGTGTGCACGGACAAAAAGCATTCCCGCACTGACCTCGGCACAGCCCCCACGAGGAGCACCGTCCCCGCCTCGCCTCTCCCGCTTCCCAGGCAGGCGCTCACCGCACGGCCTCCATCTGGTCCTTCTCCTCCAGCAGGCCCAGCCGCCGCCTCACTTCATGCAGGAGCTTGGTCCCTTGGAAGCCGCTGCCGCGGCCGTCGCACTTCACCACCACCGCACCGTGGCTGCTCACCATCACCGTCTCCCAGCTCACCTCGAACTTCTCAGCCACGCTCTGGCTCCCCGGGGTGCCATCCCTGCAAAGGAGTCCCAGGCTCAGCAGGCCAGCAGCGTGGCAGGTGGCAGCTGGTCATCACCAGGTCAGATGGCCCCTCGTAAGGGATCTTTACCCGTGATCCACCTGCCACACGCTCAACTCCACACCCCTAGATTCTCCTGCCCCAGGCAGCTGAGCCGAGTGTTATCCACACTCCATAAGGTAAGGAGGAAGAGGAGACCTCAAAGAGCCTAGGGGACCCAGGGCCATCCCTAAACACCATGGCACTGTCAGGGATGGCCACCAAAGGGCCTCTATTTGGTGAGGGAAACAATAAAAGTCCTCCCAGCTTCTCCCTCCGGCAGGCTTTCCCTAAACTGCAAGGCGGTTTCTCTTTCCTGGGTTCTAGAGACGGGTTTTCACCGTGTTAGCTAGGATGGTCTTGATCTCCTGACCTTGTCATCCTCCTGCCTTGGTCTCCCAAAGTGCTGGGATTACAGGCGTGAGCCACTGCGCCCGGACTTTTTTTTCTTGAGGCAGGCTCTCACTCTGTTGCCCGGGCCAGAGTTTAGTGGCACAGTGTTGGCTTACTGCAGCCTTGACCTCTGGGGCTCAAGCAATCCTCCCACTTCTGCCTTCCAAATAGCTGGGACCACAGGCATATGCCACCACGCCTGGCTAATTAAAAGACAAATCTGTGAATCTGTAGAAATGGGATCTTGCTATGTTGCCCAGGCTGGGAACAGGGCCATTTTCAATGCAGGACTGGCTGTTCCTCATTGACCGGCATACTCATAGGTGTGGGGTTTTTAAGTGATTTTCCCTCTTGCTGGGAAAAGGATGGACAGGAGAGAAAGCCAGCCCCAGATCCAGCCTGCCTCCTGGAATAGCAACAGGGAGCAGTGGACGCAGCGAGGCGACAGCTCCGACCACCAGCACTCTCCCATCTGTCCACTAAGGACTGAGGACCGTGGTGCGGACAGGAGCAGCAGCCCAGGAGGCCCACACACCAGAGTGCTGTGTGCTGAAGGTCCTAGTCAGTTATGGCACTGCTCTATATCAGGTGTACCTTTGTTTTCTTCTGGATTTTTAAAATTTGAAGCAGGGGATCAGGGACTCCACATCTCCCTGCTATCATATTTGATGTCATAGAGAGAAACAAGCAAAAAGACACACACTCCAAGGCAGGCTAGCGAGGCCAGAGTGAGTATGTGTCCAGGGGAGTGGGGCTGCCTGACTGGTCCCATTGAGTTCGGTAGAGCTCAGCTGTCTCCACCTGGCACGACCACTTTTACCTCTGAAGGGAAAGTGAATCGTTTTGTAGACTGAAAAACTTTTGGAGATTTTCTTTAAGATTACTGAAGAAATCAGTGTTCAGGGAAGAAAGCTGATTTGGAAGTCATTAGATTAGCATCTTGGAGAAAGTGGAGAAAATCTGGTTAGTAAGAGAAAGGAGGCAGGAAGCGTTGTGTGACGTGTGGGGGATGTGGGCATGTGGGCTTGTGTGCATGCGGGTGTGGAGTGTGGGTGTGTATAGATGTGTGCGTGTGTGCATGTGGGTGTGTTTGTGCATGTATGTGTGTGCTGCATGTGGGTGTGTGCATGTAGGTGCGTGTCCATGTGTGTGTGTGTGTTTGCACGTGGGTGAGTGTGGGTGCATGTGTGTGCTTATGCATGCAGGTGCATGTGTGCATGGGTGCATGCGTGCATGTGCATGTGCCTATGTGTATGGGTATGTGTTCATGTGGGTGTGTGGGTGTGACCATGTGTGTGTGCATGTGGGTATGCATGTGTGCACATGTGTGTCTATATGGGTGCCTGTGTGTGCATGTGGGTGTCTGTGTGGGTGCATGGGTGTGCATGTGGGTGTGTGCATGTGTATGTGCGTGGGTGTGTGTGCATGTGGGTGTCTGTGCATGTGGGTGTGTGCATGTGTATGTGCATGCATGTGTGTGTGTGCATGTGTGTGGGTCTGTGTGCATGTGTGCGTGTGCCTGCGTGTGTGTGTATGTGGGTGTGTGTGCATGTGGGTCTGTGGGTGCATGTGGGTGTGCATGTGTGTGCCTGTGTGTGTACATGTGGATGAGTGTGCCTGTCTGTGCATGTGGGTGAGTGTGCATGTGTGTACGCGTGTGTGTGTGTGTGGGTGCATGTGCCTGTGCGTGTGCATGTGGGTGAGTCTGCATGTGTGTACGTGTGTGTGTGTGTGTGGGTGCATGTGCCTGTGCGTGTGCATGTGGGTGAGTGTGCATGTGTAGCTGCTGGGAAAGTGTGAAAGCAGTCTAGATATTGAGGAAAGTGGGTTAATTGCAAAATGGTATCAGCTATTGGAATTTGTGCCTTGGGGCGTTTCTATAATGGAGGCTTTTGCTATTTAGGGACTCGGCCCTCAGGAGGGAGCTGGGCCCCCCTGGCAGGACACCAGGGTTAATCAGAGCTCTATCAGGTGCTGGCGTTTACTCAGGGTCGTGGCACTGGCGTCCGTAACACAGCCCCACGAAGGCCTCTACTCCAGCCAGCTCTCCCAGCCCGCGAGGGGCCCAGGAGTTTCTCCTTCTTCATGGTCTTGGAAAGACAGACCAGGAGGTGCATTGGGGCATTTGCCCCGTGGTCCAGGTGGCACCCTCTGCACTGCCTCCCAGTGTGGTGTGAGCACATGGGCATCACCTAGACTCCAGGCTGCCGGGTAGCATTTGAACCTCTGCACAGGGCACCCAGCTGGCTCCCAGCACTGAGTTCCCTAATCAGACCCAATATCTTCAAGGCATTTACCGAGCACAAAACGTTGTTCTCAAAACCCAAACTGGCGGCTTTATTAATGAACATAAGAAAGAGCTGAACAGCTGAACAAATTCTTTGCTGGCAAAGAAAGGGCATTCAGTGGCCAGAAATGCCAGCTAGGCTCCTTTTTGAGGGAGACCCACAGGCCCAGCGTGCAGGACCCAGGCTCTGGCCAGCCTGTGTCTCTGTGTCTTGGTACCTGGCCCCAGCATGCCTCCGGGTGAGCCTATTGTGCAAGATGCCACTATCATGATGCCAGCCGCCTCACTTATGGTCACAGAATATCCTGAGGCAGCCTGGAGAGGGGGTAGGTCATAGTACCCACTTTCTGTTAACCTCTGGGGGTCTCCAAGAGTCAGAAAGAACCTGAAGCTGGGATAAATGATCTTCTGTTTTCAGTTTGCAACAATGTAATTTCTCCTGATTATCCTTTCTTAAGAGTTCAATATTCACTTATCATGAGCATCATGGAGCCCCAGAGCGAGCAGACATGAGGATACTTACACCACCAGGAGCAGAGGGTAGTGGGTGGTATCGGTGAAGGTTGCTGGCTTCAGGATTTGCATGGGCAGGTCTGGGGAGAAGCAGAGCACAGCACAGGTTAGGGGGCAATGCTGGCCCCGGGGTGCTGGGAAGGCCCGTGGGCGACCATGGGGTGCTCTGGATGGGGCCTGAGCAGAAGCCCACAGACAGAGATGGGTCAGGGATTTCATCTTGAGGACTCTGGGCTGCTGTGCGGCCTTGGGCAAGCCACCCAACCTGTGTGAAGCTTAGTTTCTCTGTGTGAAGCTTCAATTCAGTCTTGCATATGGCAATGCACTGAGAGTAGAGAAGACTCCATGGCCTGGGCACTGGCTAGCAGCAGAATTTCAGGCAGGGAAGGTGGTGCCCTGAGGGCAGGCAGGCTGACTGCAGCAGCAATGCGCCTCTCAACATCTGCTGGGGGATGCTGAGGATGGGTATTTGGGAGCAGGGGAGCAGGAGAGGAAGAGATGGAGTGTGGGGGGAGGGGGGGCTGCCTAGGGTGCCGGCACATGGCCGTGCCTCTGTACAGAGCCAGGTGGCTCTGTGGGTCTCGCTGCTGGCAGGTTTGAGTTGGGTGGCTCTGTGGCTCTGTTGGAGCGACAGCTGGAGGACACCAGGGAAGAACGGTGCAGCCCAGTGGATCCCCGGCACCAAGGTCATTGGATCTGGTCCTGGGCAATGTGAAATCCAGTGGGTGAGGGAGAGTGGTTAGGAACCAAGCCTCTAAAACCTGCTTCACCAATTCCTTCTGCGCCCCCTGCCTCCCAACAACCCTTTCCATCCAAGTTGGATTTATTTGTTGATGTTAACTATGACCCAGATTACCAAAGGCACAGCAATTAAATTAGAATTAGCGGCTTTTCAATACAATGACTGCACAGATACACGGCAGGCTTGGGCGGCTGGCTGGGCAGCCAGCTCTGACCTGGCGTCTCCTGACTGATTCGGGCTGAATGTTAATGGCTTGCAAATTGGCTTAGTGGCCCAGGGACTGGCGGGGAGGCAGGCCTTGCACCTCATCATTTAAATTCCATAAAACATGGTCTGGGCTGCTCTCTGCCACTGATAAGCCCAAGGGCAGACCTTGGAAACCGGGTTCTGACTGGCTGAAACATTTCAGGGGAGACCTTCTGGAAGATGTCCTACTTTCTTTAAAAAAGAAAAGAAAAGAAAAGCATTAGCGTCTGGTAGCACAAATCAAAAAAACAAAACCAAGCAGGTCGGTAGGGCGGACGTCTTTCAGATTTCCTGTGATCTCTAAGGGGGTCTTTCTGATCCAGGCAGCCCATGCCCGCTCCTGGCATCTGTGCCCACCTGCCTTTCAAGGAAACCCCCTGCTGGACAGAGCGTGTGGCAAGGGTGGCAAGGGCTTTGTGCTTCTAAAGGTCTTTTCTGCATTTCCTAAGGGGAAGGGATGACAGCCACACACCAGTGCTACAGGCCTGGGAAGCGTTACTGGGACAGCAGGGGTAGAGTGGGGCTGGAGGAGGAGGCCAGGCCTAAGGCGCTCAGAAAGGGATCTTGCCAGGGTGACGGCCTGGCCACCAAGGCTACAGAGAAGCCTTGAGCTGAGAACAGAGGAGCTTCAGAGACTCGCTGGGGCAATGGTCTCTCCATCAGGCTGGGATAATGCACTCTTTCTTTCCTTCCTTCCTTCCCTTCCTTCCCTCCCTCCCTCCCTCCTTCCTTTCCCTCCCTTTCCTTTCCTTTCTTTTCTTTTTTCTTTTTTTCTTTTCTTTTCTTTTCTTTTCTCTTTCTTTCTTTCTCTCTCTCTCTCTCTCTCTCTCTCTCTCTCTCTCTCTCTCTCTCTTTCTTTCCTTCTTTCTTTCTCTCTCTCTTTCTTGAAACAGAGTCTCATTCTGTCACCCAGGCTGGATTACAGTGGGTGATCTCAGCTCACTGTAACCTCTGTCTCCTGGGTTCAAGCGATTCTTCTGCCTCAGCCTCCTGAGTAGCTGGGATTACAGGTATGTGCCACCACACCCAGCTAATTTTTGTATTTTTAGTAGAGACAGGGTTTTGCCACATTGGCTAGGCTGGTCTCGAACTCCTGACCTCAAGTGACCCACCTGCCTCGGCCTCCCAAAGTGCTCGGATTACAGGCGTGAGCCACCACGCTTGGCCAGTACACACATTTCTTGGCCAAAGCAGATTGTCACAGCCTCTTTTTTGTTTTTGTTTTTTATTTTTGAGACAGAGTCTAGTCTCATTCTGCTGCCAAGGCTGGAGTGCAGTGGCACAATTTTGGATCACTGCAACCTCCACCTTCCAAGTGATGCTTTCAAGTGATGCTCATGGCTCAGCCTCCCAAGTAACAGGGACTACAGGCATGTACTATCACGCCTGGCTAATTTTTGTATTTTTGGTAGAGATGAGGTTTCACCACATTGGCCACAGGCTGATCACACAGGCTGATCTTGAACTCCTGACCTTAAGCGATCAGCCCTCTTCGGCTTCCCAAAGAAATGGGAATACAGGTATAAGCCACCATGTCCAGCGCTTGTGTACGGTTTTCCTACGTTTCTCATCTCTAGGGTAGGCACGTTGGCTCACACTTATAATCCTAGCACTTTGGGAGGCTGAGGCAGGAGGACAGCTTAAGCTCAGTAGTTCAAGACCAGTCTGGGCAACACAGTGAGACCCTGTCTCTACCAAAAAAAAATGTAGCTGTGGTCCCAGCTACGCAGGAGACTGAGGTTCGAAGATCACTTGACTTGGGAGGTAAAGGCTGCCCTCCAGCCTGGGGGACACAGTGAGACTCTGTCTCAAAAAAAATTTCCTTTGTTCTAGACCATTCCCTACTCATTTCCTTCATGTCCCCTTCCCTGGTGTGGTCACCTTCAGAGTATTTTGAGAGAGAAAGCCTCTGGATATGAGTGTGTTGGGGGCAGATTTGAAGTGCATCACAATTCCAGAATGTTCTGACTTTCAGATGTGAATGCAATGTCGAGAAAATTTCTGATAGAGCATGGCTTCCTGTGTCCAGATGGCAGGGCTGGGAGTTTTTGGCCCCAGCCTGCGGTGGGCTGCTGGGAGTGCGTGGCGAGCACAGCGGGGCGAGGGTCCCGGTGCAGGGCCCACACCTGGGCTGTCCTGCAGGCTCCGACCTGCCCGTAGTGAACCACAATTGCTCTTGCCTCAGCCCCCTCATGTTGCCCCCTTCCCTGGATTGCGCTCTTTCCTCTTGTGAGCCCACCTGAAGCCAACTCCAGGGACCATGGTCACGTCCCACGTTCCGTGAGCATCCCCCATGCCCCAGCCCGTTCTCAGGCTCTTCTCTGAACTCTCGTGCCCTTTGCTTTCTGCCCTGTGCGACGCAGCTTCGCAGCATGTACTGTTTGGGGGACCTGTTTCTTGCAGCACATACTGTTTGGGGGACCTGTTTTTGTTTCATGGGGTGAGCTTGGTTCCTGCTCTTGGGAGCTGAGTCTCCTCAGCTGCTGAGCACAAGGGTGGGGGGCTGCCAGTGAATACGCCAGGCCCCCCGCGACACGCCGCTGTCTCGTGTCGGGGAAGGGCAGACAAAGCGGTTCCGGAGACAGTCCAGGGACGGCAAAGGCAAGGCGTTCAGCTCCTCCTCCCCGCCCCTTCAGTTCGGGGGTACTCATCAGCCTCTGTGCTCTTCCCCTGAGCCCTGGCAACCTTCTCTTCAACAAAGAGCTCCTGCAGTTACTCAGTCAGTCAGACTCTGCGCAGGGGAAACCTGTTTACAGCCTCAGAGATGAGGGCAGGCGGTGTCTGAATGAATGACTCAAAGACGACTTCCGGGTTTGAAGTATCAGTTCTGTGATACCAACCCACCACCGAAAGGCCGCCACGCACAGATGTGGGGAAGTTTGGAGCGGGACAGAGTGCTAGGGGTGGGCAGTGAGATCCACTGTGGCATTTTACCCTTGGGGCTTCCAAGGGCAACACCTGGTGGGCAGTTAGGACACGGGGCCAGCCAGGTTGACTTGGGAGCCATCTGCGCAGAGGTGGGAGTTGAGGCTCAGAGGCTCTGCCTCCGACCTGGAGCTCTGGGGTGTTGAGTGCTTAGCAACACCGAGCACGGAGACAGCGCCCGGGAGAACTTACCGAATGACTGGACGGACAATTCAAGGAAAGGAGGCCGCAGGCAGAGAAAGGCAGGGTGAGAGGTGTTTCCTAGGGAGAAACCACACTCAAACCCTCCTCATGCAAAGCCCGGCGGCAACGACGCCCCTAACCAGCCCATAATCCACCAGTGGGCGAGGCAGGAAAATCTTCATATGCACAGAAAAGGGATTTCCAGAGGGAAGAGGTTTTTCTGGACGGTGTCTTGACACGGTCACCGAAGGAGGAGAGCGCTGGAGTCTGTGATCTTGCTTAAAATGTCGGCCTCTCGGGGAGATACATCTTGTGCCCTGCCTTTGCTTTTGTCACCAGAGTGAGCATCTTGGCTCTGAACACAGGACGCTCCATGCCAGAGGAGCTGTGGGGCAAGGAGACGCCCCGTGCTGGGGAGCCCTCCGTACACGGCACCTGCTGCTGCTGAGCGTGCTGCGTCAGAGCCCCTGTTTTTTCCTTTTAAAGGGGAAGAATGTAGTACTTACTATAATCATCGATCTCGATGGTCCGGTATTCCACTTTAGGCATCTGTCGGTCATTTACGGCCTTCTTGACATGCTCGTTTGTCTCTAGGTCAAACATTTCTGGAAGAGAGGAAACGGGGACACGCTGAGATGCAGCGGCCGCTCTCCGAGGACTCTGTGGGCCGTGGGTTTTCGTGTGCATAGGCCGCTACTTTAACCAGCCTCGGAGGCGACTGTTATTATTTCTAGTGCACAGATCAGGAAACTGGGCATTAAAACACACGCTCCAGTGATGCGCTCAAAACCCTGGTCTCAAATCAGGAATCTGGGCAGACTGAAGACTCTCCCACCATCTTAGGCTATTTCCTTCCTCCAAATAGATTTTTGTTCTCTGTGGAGTCACACATGCAGGTTTTGGTACAATCCCTCCCATGACTGTGGATTTTAGGAAAGCCTACATTACGCATCTGTTAGGACAAATGGATTGTCAAATAGTGCGGCCATAAAAGAACCAGAAAAGGAAAGGAGGGAAGAAACTAGGGTATCATCTTTATTAAATGTCCCCAGAGAAAAATGGATTCTGATCTCTCTCCTAAAACGTAAGAGGCCTTAACTTGGATGCCTGTATTTGTGGAGCGTGGAGTCGTATGGGGCTCGCGCCGCACTCAGTGGGAATGGCCGTCCTCCCTCCGTGGCGGAGACGGAGGTCAGCTCTGTGCCGCTGTGTGGATGCTCTGGCCTTGACGTGTCAGGCCGCGACAGCGCACACACGCCCTCGTTACCCCTTTCTTCAGATGCAGAGAAGGCCCCAGAGGAGCCCAGTCCGTTCATCTACTGAAATGGCCATTCTGCTTCGTTTCACCGTCTGACGTGCCACAAAAACCACCCAACTTCCCTTCTTTCTCACACAAAGCCGACACAAAAGGGCAACTTGTGGTTCACTGCGAAGGGGAATTTTTCTGCAAGGAACTTTGCCTTTGACTGGTCAATTTACTTTGAATCGGCCATAATTTGTGCATTTGTTTAAAGGGGAAATGAATGATCACAAAAAATGCTATAATGGACGTCCAACCATCGTCCCATATAACTCCATTAAAAAAAAACCAAAACGCTGCTCTGCAGGTGGGGGCCTCTCCAGGGCAGCTGGAGGTCAAAAGACCGCTCATCACCAGGAGACTCTGGCCGTGTGGCTTTGTGTGGAGAATGCGTGGCTGTGGCTTTATTCAAGAACTCTGCCCAGCAGGCCTGGCAAACTTTTGTACAGGGACAGAGGGAAATGGAGGCTCCCAGTGCCTGCGACGGGTAAAGAAAATGAAAATGACTTCCAAGTTGCTGAATACATGTTTGAATATTTAGCTTTGATGAAAAATAAGGGGAGAAACTTGTTTCCAAGCAGGTAGAGTTTTAACGAATCTGTTGTTAGACCCCCCACTGGGAAAGATTCTGAACACCACGTAGCATGCAAGAAACGTTTCCCCAGCAGACAGCAGGAAACACAGCTGCGTCTGGAAGGGATGTCTACAGTGGTGAAGTCTAAGTAGCCTTGACTTTAACTCTGAGACCCAGAGACTTGGCTGCAGAGGTGGCGCACTCTCCCGCGTAGTCATGCACTCGAGTTAGGGGAGGCGCACTCCACCCCAAGGGGCCTGCGTGCCCCTGTGCCAGCCTCACGGCCCCAGCCCATGTTCCTAAAGGGTTGGAGGCAGCACTCATTGGTGCTGAGTCCAAATGCCCTCAGCCCTTTAATGCAATGCTCCAGGCACACAATCAGGCAAGAGGAGTTGGTTTATGAGACAGTGACTGTGTATTATTCGTGTTGTATTCATATTTGTAGGAAAGAAGACTACCAGCAGGGAGTGCTGCCAGGAAATGAAGAGAACAGCATTCCCTAAGCTCTTTGCTGCCCCAGGGCCTTTGCACGTGCTGTCCTGTGTTTAACCCTTCCTTGCTAGCTCCTTCTCTTGCACCAATGCAAGCGTCACCTCCTCCAAGAGAGGCCTGACCACCCTAACTCAGGCACCCCGCAAGCTTTCCAGATACACTTAACACCAGATGAAAAAGTTTTGGTCATTTTCCTGGTAACAAATACTTCTCCCTACCCTCCACCAAGGCATCAGTGTTCAGCCCCATCCCAGGGCCAACATACACTAGTTTTCAGTACTCTGGGCAGATGGGTTTGTGGAAATTCAATGCATACCTTGGAAATTAAGCATCTTTGTTTAGATGGTAACGAGTCTGGGTTTCCACCCAAGTCTTTCTCCTTGTTCCCCTGCAGCCTCAGGAAAATCTCCAGGAAACTAAACAGGACTGAGAGGTCCTCCTGGGTGTCTCGGGTCCCCAGGCTCAGACCTTTTGAATGGCAAGAGTTGGAGAAACCAAGGCCAGACTATTGACCAGTGTTTCCCACATAGCACAGACCGAGAGCCCAAAGCAAACAGCATTAAATGGATGGAAAAGCTTCTGATGCTTAGATGACTAATGATGTGCCTAAGTTAATTCAGTCGACTCTGGGACTATAAAGCAAGTCATCCATCCTCTCTACACTCCAGCTTATTGCAGGGGACTAGTGGGTGGATCTCATGAGGTCATCTCCAGGCCTCAGCTGTAACCCTTGGAGAACCTGTGATCTTTGCTGCTGTGCCTGCTGACGTGATCAACCCGGGTGGATAACGGGTGAGGGGCTTGGGGTGTGCAAATGCGGGTCAGATGACAGAAGTGACAACCCACGAAGATCAGGGGAACTGGCAGGAGCAAAGGCAGAAAGACCCCACCAGCAAGAACAGAGATGGGCTTCTTGCTATCAGTCAGCTTCTGCTTCTGGGTCCCAGAAAGGACTTCGGCTCAGGGTCTGCTGGTGGCAGGCACATGTCTGGATGACTAAATCTCAAAATGAGAGAAAATGGGGACAGAGCCTCTCCCAGCTGGTTAAAATGCGCTCTTGTCTCCATATACACGCATGTGAATTTGACGTTTCGGGCATCGCTGTGCGAGCTCAAATGCTGACCCTGAAGGAGAAAGTTAAACTCGGGGTGCAGTGTTGTTCTGCTGCCCACTGCATTCAGCTTGCCTAGAGCTAACGGGAACACAGGCTGGCCACCAAACACCCCGTTCCCAGTTCCTGGATCTGAGAGAGCTGGCTTCATGTGGGAACGCACGGCGTTCTAACTGCTCACGGACTACACGGGCTGCATGCGAATAGCTCGTTCCTCTCTATTGAAATCCCACCCTTCACAGGAAAGCACCAAAGCAACAGACTATTAAATTTAGTTAAATATTAGATTTCTCATTTAATGATTGCCCACACAACTGGTTTTATCAGCAGAGAGCTGACTGTCCCACAGGGGAGTTGAGTTAAGCCATTTTATTTGTTCCCATAATTGCATTCAAAGAGGGCAGGAGCTCAGCAGAGAAATAAGAAAAGATTGTCATATTCCCTAAAGGACCCTTCTTTTGACTTCAGGGCAGTGGGGACCTCCAGTCTGGAGCATACAAATGGCCACTCCTTAATTAAATGTGAGCCCCCTCTAATATTTGGTGGAATTAGCTATTATCAGATCTGGACACAGTGAGACTGCAGAGACTCAAGCCTGCTCACGAGGCTGCTTCCCCGGCTGTGCCCCGTGGGCAGGTCATGGGATGGCCGTACGCTGTTGCAAGACGTGCTTCCAAGTGGCCCAGCGGGTTCCGGGCATTGGCGGAAGCACCACTGTGCTACATTTTGGAAAACTGGTGACCAGATCCAATGAAAACCAATAGGCAACAGATCTAAAAAGGAGGAGAGCAGCCTGTTCCCTCTCTCATATTTCTACAAGAAGCAAAACTGCAGAAGTCTCTCCGGCATCTCCCTAGTGCCTTGGCCTGACTTCCCCTGCCTGGGTTTTCTGTGCCTTTCTAGTCCAGGCCTCTCCGGCCGTATTTCTGCTCACTCCTCATGTGCACCTTCCTCTGTAGCCATCACTAGGATCCCTCTCTGCCCCACCCCGCCCCCTCCCTGGGTCCTAGCAGCTGCCGTCTGCCCACCCCAGGGCTGCAGCCACAGTCATACTCAAAGACCAGATGCAGGCCCAGAGCCCGCATGGCTGCTGTTTAAGCTTACTCGCCTTAACTGGGCATCTCTTTTCTCCGAACTCATCTTTGTTTTTTGAGACAGGGTCTTGCTCTGTCACCCAGGTTGGAGTGCAGTGGTAAAATCATAACTCACTGCAGCCTTGAACTCCTGGACTCAAGCAATCCTCCCACCCTGGCCTCCCGAGCAGCTGGGACTACAGGCGTACACCACCATACCCAGCTACATTTTGTAATTTTTGCAGAGGTGGGGCCTTGCTATGTTGCCCAGGCTAGTCTCAAACTCCTAGATTCAAGAGCTCTTTCTTGCTGGGTGCAGTGGCTAACACCCGTAATCCCAACATTTTGGAAGACCGAGGCGGGAAGACTGCTTGAGCCCAGGAATTCACACTAGCCTGGGCAACATTGCAAGACTCTATCTCTACAAATATAAAAATGTGGTCCCAGTTACTCAGGAGGCTGAGGTGGGAGGACAGCTCGAACCCTGGAGGCTGAGGCTGCAGTGGAAGGTTAGCTTCAGCAAGACCCCATCTCAAAAAAATTATATGAAAGGATTGTAGAATCCTGGGGCCAAGATGCCAAATATTTCATTTCTTAAAATCGTATTGTCCTTCCCTCCACATATACATGCAGTGATCAATAGAGACATGCTCTGTGAACAAAATAGAAAAGAAAAAGGAAAGGGTTTGGGCACAGTGGCTCACACCTATAATCCCAATATTTAGGAGGCCAAGGCAGGAAGATCACTTGAGCTAGGAGTTCAAGACCAGCCTCTGCAGCACGGGGAGACCTCATCTCTCCAAAGAAAAATTTACAAATTAGCCAGGCATGGTGATGCATGTCTGTAGTCCCAGCTACTTGTGGGGCTGAGGTTGGAGGATTGCTTGAGCCCAGGAGGTCAAAAAAGAAAAAGAGGTGGTCCTACCTTAGTCTCCCAGAATGTTGGGATCACAGGTGTGGGCCACAGCACCCAGCCTCTTTTCTCTGAGCTCGGAATGTTGAGTTGTTAGAGTCAGTGTGACACAGTTTGGGGATTTGTTCTTTCTGACATGTCTTTTTCCTCCAGCCAGATTTTGAGCAACTTGAAGGCAGGGTCCCGGTAGGTGGCATTTATTTTTGGTCCTCTAGCATCATAAAAGGTCCGTGGCAGGTATTCAACTCCAGAGGAGTTACGCACTGAATGGACTTGTGTGTGTCCCCCAGCCCACATGAGTGGGTGCAGCGGCTGGCACAGTGCCCAGCCTGCAGGTGCTCCTTGAGGCACCGAGAGCTGCCAGGTGGAGTGAAGCCCACCTCACCTCCCACATTACGTAGCAGAGGAAGGAGCACCTGCAGGCATCCTGTAGGGCGGGCAGCACCGCGTGTGGCTCGCTTTCCACTCTGTTAGCCAGATGCCAGCTTGCCCACCCAATGCTGGACTGAGGTCTAACACATTCTGTTTGCAAATCTGCAGACGCTCCACCCACCAGGACAGCTGCTCATGTGTGCACCCCTGTGGGTCCAGAAGACTTCATGCGCAGACACATGGCGGGATTCAGGGGACCAGTTCCCAGGCTCTCTGCATCCACATGAGCCCGCTAGCAAATGTGCCGAGAACGGACATGCCTGATTCTCTCCAAGGAGCTGCTCCTTTCCTACGCTGTCTTTCACGACAGCCTTACAGAGGTGCCATGAGGGCAAGGAAGGCCTTGGAGCCCCTGGTCTGTCGCTGGGGCATCTTTCCTGCGGGTGGGCTCTGCATCAAGGATGAGGTGAGTTGACCAAGAGAACCCTCCGTAATGGGCAATAGCACCCAGCAACATGGTCGGGTTGCCATCCTTTGATTTAACAAAACTGAAGGTCAATAGATGATTACAGATGATCCTTAATGACAGAATGGATGGGCCGCAATGTTTTGGCATATAGCTCTGGAGTTCAAAGAAAATGGCACTGCTAGAACAAGACTCCACTGTCTCCATTTATTTGTTTACATGAACACATTTTCAGAGATTCCACAGAAAACGAAGCAGCCATCAAAAGGAGGGGCAGAACCAGGAGCGCACACGTTTTTGACAAGGTCTTCTCTGGAAACGAGTCAGATGCGTTCATGAACTGAGTGAAAAACCACCACGCCCAGCTCACCAAGAGATGCATTTCAGAGCAATCATAACTTTTTATGTCCCACGGTTATCAAAGTATACAATGTATCCTAACTGCTTAATGTGAACAAGTAATAATTATGATAATGGCATCTAACAGGTAATGATTATAGACTTATCATATGAAATTAAAACAAAACGTTTAGAAGATTTCCAAGATTAGATGACATTAGGGCAGAATTCTGGGGTGACAGGCCAACAAATGGAATGTAAATATCAGCTCGAGGAGGAACAGGAAGAATGTAAAAATAAGAACTTGTTCAAGAAATGTTTCACTGGACAGTGGTAGGCATCAAATTGCTACAATACTTAGATATCACAGGATTACATAATAATTTTATTTTAAAATGAAATACAATATGCTAAAAATATTCTGTATAGCTTTAAATTAATGAGGAAAAACTTTAGGTGACAACTTAAAAATGTGTAGGAGATACAAGATTCTTCAAAATTCCCTTAGGGACTCACGGGCAAAAGCACTTGAGAACTGATGGCCCAGTTTCCTCTGTCCTCAAGGACTTGGCAAGGTCTCCTCACAGAAAAAAAAAAAAGACTTTGTCTCTTTGGCCACCAAACTGCTCCTTAAATATTCGAAAGCTGTGGGTCTCAGGTACAAACCTTCCCGACGCAGCTGTGTTAAGACACAGGCTGAAGGCAGCCGCCGGGCTGCTTTTGAAATGACAGGCTCTCTTTCTTTCTGTCAATATTACTTTCCTGTATCTTTTTACATTGTTAATCTTTCTTGGTTTTTTTTTCCCTCTGCCCCATATGCTCTGCAGGAAACGGCCGGCTTCTATCTCCAGGTCTGAAACCTGTTTGTGCATTTGCTGGACAGCCCCAGCCTCTGTGGCAGCCCCATGGCTGTGAGGGGGCAGCTGCCAGCTGTGTCCTGGCCACTGTTTCTGAGAGCCAGGGCTCTGCCCAGCTGGCCTGCAGGGGGAGAGGCACGAGGACCTTGTCTTCAGATGCCCACCCAGACGCCTGCTGCTGCACCCAAGGAGGCCCCGGCAGGGGGGCTGCTCCTTCTCTCTTGGGACTGGACAAGGCACAGGTTTTGAGGGCCGCAGGTTGTAGGATTTGGCATGAGGCTTCGCCACCCTCCACAAGCGCCACATCTCCCTGGACTGGATCAAGGCGGCAGCTCTTCCGCCCCTTTCCAGTTGCATCTCTCCCTGCAGGGCCTGCAGAGGCAGCCCCTCATGGCCGCCCCTCCCTGCTGGTCCAGACCCCCATCCTCTCTACCACGGTCCCCAGCAGCCCCCCAGCCTGCAGCCTCGGGCCCTTCCATCCACTTGCTGCATAGCCACCAGAAGCTTTTAGAGAGGAATGTCTGACCATGCTCCTCTGGGACCTGCAGGATGGTGGCCAAAGTCCTTGGCAAGTAGTGTGACGGTGACAGGTGGGTCCTCCATAATGCCATGCTCCCGACGTCTCCCCATATGTGTGCGCCCTGTGCTTGATGGAAGGGGAGCTGTGAGCACAGCCCTGGCAGCCTAGGAGGGGGTCCCTCAGGGAGAAGGTGGGCGGGGCAGGGGTGCTCCCAGCATCACTGGTGCAAGAACAGAGGCTGGAAACCCGCTGTGTGTGGCGTCGCTTCACGGACCACCTGGGCACCACAGTGGTAGGGGATGGTTTTGCTTCCTTATAAAAACCCAAATGAAGAGAGTAGGAGGGAGAGAAACCTAACTGTCGATGCCACAAAGGAGTGGGAACCAGGCCACCTAGTGATCCCAAGCTCCCACGCGCACTATGGGACACCGTGGGGAGCAGCCAGCTTCAGCCCTGCCACACACACTCTTTCTCTGCAAGGCCGTGGGCTGCATTGCAAGCTACGTGGCAATTTCAATGCTCACACACTGAGTTGGCATCTATGTCTCTAAGTGGGCCTCGCTTTCATATTTACATTAAAGCCCACAACGTGTTCACTATGATTTTATTGCTTTTTTATCCCCATACCTAAGTTGTTTGAATACCCAGGCACTAAATGAGTATAGGTTGGTCCTAACCATAATTACCTTCTTAAGGAAACAGCTTTTAAATAATTCAGAGTCACATCTGTGAACAGCCCACAGGCGCTGTTTGTACAGAAGATTTTCTAAAGAGGAAAAAAGTCAAATATTCCCAGGGTGGTTTTGGGGTCAGCAGGGGAGAGGAGGAGAAAGGACAGAGAACTGTGAAACAGTAATTTCAGATTTCACAGCAGGGCTGGAAGGAGATCGTGTGATGCAGTCGGGTCCTAGCCTTCCAGGGCCCCTCTTGTGAGCTGGCGTGCAGCTCCGAGGCTCCGCGCTGTAATAGAACGTGGGCCACATCTGGGCTGCTGGTCACCGTGTTCCACAGCTGGCTCCGGAGCCGGCTCCCCAAGACTTCCTGCCTGGCCCTGCCCAGCTGCAGGCTATGGGCCCCGCTTTTCTGGCTCAGCCTCACAGGGCGATTGGCCGTGCTGCGCTTTGCACACCGTGCTCACTACACGGGTGAGGTGCAAATGCCCGCACTGGACCTGGCTTGGTGTCACCAGGACTGCTCTCAGCCATGGCTGATTCTTGACCAGCAGCTCGGTAGTCACAGAGGCTACTGCTGTGGGCAGGGCGCATTTCCCAGGTGACAGTGACGTGAAGGCCAGGAGATCCTGGGGCCTGGGGTCCACGGCTGCCTTTCCCCCCACACTTGTCAGACACCTGGTGTCAGCCCCCAGCCCACGGTCAAGAGCGCTTGCTTCGAAGTCAGATGAGACAAGAGTCTGGGCCTCAACCTGAGGTTTGCTGTGGATCTTGGATGAATTGTTTAGCCTCAGGGTTGGTGCAAGGAAGGGGTCTGGTGCTGTGTGCAGAGCCCAGGACCGCTGCTACAATTACCTTAGAAACAGAATAACAGATGGCCAGCCAAGGGCTGCTGCTGGGGGACTAAGAGGCTGGCAATAGAGGGTGAAGTTCAAGGACTCAGCCTTCCCAGTCCACAGAGTGTGACCCCAGCCTGTGCAGGGAGTCTGCACTGCTACAGGAAGCAGAGCCCTTGATTCCACGCGGCCCCCACAGATTTAAGAGCATCAGGGCCTGAGGAGCATCCTTCCCTATGACGTGGAAGGCTTCTCAGAGCAGGAGAAGCTGTGGTGCTGCACGCTCACCCCAGAGCTGGCTCCATGGGCCTCGATGGGGGGTGCGCGGGGGAGAAGGTGCCCGAGAAGGAGCTGCAGTTGTGACCGCTTCTGCCTCCCAGCCTCATCTCAATGGGCGTGCAGGCCGGGCGTCACTCTGGATCTGCAGTTGTGCTTCAGACCATGTGGCGGCCGGTGGCTGAGCAGCACCGTGCAGTGACTGTGTGTCTGGAAGAACAGGCTGTGCCGGAGCCGCACTGCTTGGGTCTGAGATGCAAGTCCACTTTTGCTTTCTAGCTGTGCGCATGTGGCCCAATCACCTCAGCTGCTGTGCCTCAGTTTCCTTAGCTGACAAGTGGGGATAGTAGCAGTTCCTGCCTCGCAGGCTTTGGTGAGGATAAAATAAATGAATTAAAATATGTAAAGTATTTGCCGCAGCAGCCAGCCCAGAGCAAGGGCTTGAAAAATGCTGGCTGCGGCCACTGTTCTTACTACCGTGGCTCCTGGTGACCTCCAGCCTTTCTCTGGCCCCCTGCTCAGGACACAGTTGTCTGAGACGTTCATGATGAAGCATCCAGTGGAACGAGTCCAGGTGCTGCGGGGTTTGGCAGAATCCTAAAGACGCAGAACTGTGAGCCGGCGGAGTGTTGGGATGAAATGGGCGTCTGCGGGGATGGGGGGATCACCGCTTGTCTCTGTGTTGCTCCTGGAAGTTTTCCAGCAGCCTTTTCAATCATGAAAGAGGACAACTGACCTCAAGCCTAGCTGAGGCCCAAAGGCTGGTGTGTGAAGGGCTGGCCTGACAGGGGCTTTGTTGCCTGCCTGAGACGCGCATCCACCCACAAACCTGGTGCTGTGGACCCTGCATCCACCGCAGAGGCCATGAGGAGGCTCTGATGTGGTCCAGCCATGCCATGAACAAGACGCTGCTGGAACTGGGGGCCTGGAGGCACCAGGCACCTGCCTCCTCACCCAGGATGCACCAGTTTGACAGACACAATGAAAACACAGGGCATTTTTTGGGGGAGGATGCAGCTGGGTTGGAGATGGGCTATAAAGCACTGTAAGAGCACGTCAAACACATCAAAAGGTAAACACACTGAAAAAAACCCCACACACCTTCCACGGCAGATCCCTGGAGGCTAGAGCTCAGAGGGCTGGGCTTGACACTCTACCAAGGCCTACCACGCTCAGCTCTTATTTCCCACGCGGACCCAAAGCCATGTATGCAGCTATGATGTGCCGACCCTGACGGTGGGCAAGCAACGTGGGGATTTCAGGCACGGGGGAGAAGTGGTTGTTCAGGAAAGTCTTCCTGGCCCTCCACAAGCCATGAAGTCTGAATGTAACACAGACCCTGAGCAGGAGGACCCGTACTGTCCTCCTGGGGATGGGGACAACCACCAACTCAGCCACGTTTCGTCTTTTTTCTCCCTAAGTTAAATGGAAGCTTAAGTGACCATCCTGAAAGAGCCTGACCTATACTGACAGCCAGAAATGCAGACGCGGGCTAGGGCGGGTGACACGTCCCTGGAGTTTACTGGAAACCCACGGTCAAACACTGCTATGTAAATAACCTTGTAAAATAAATGTGACAGACATAATTCCGAATGCCTTCCAATTTCCAGTTAGCGCTTCACTGAGGTTGAGTGCAGTGGTGTCCCCTTCAGAATCATTGTTAAATTTCACACAGGGAGGAAGGGAGTCCAGACACGTGACACCAGCCCCATCCTGTGTGCTCTCAGTGCTTCTGATGTCTCAGGCCACTGGGTCCCATCTCTTTGCTTCCGGGAGTCACAGTCACCAAAGTGCCAGCTCCACTGCAAACAGTGAAATGCTGCCTAAAAAACAGCCATTTATGGAGCTCCGCGATGGATACGGATGGCCACCTCGGGCCTACGGTCTGTCAGTATTGATTGGATTGATTGGTTAATGCAGTAGCCAATCCTACAGGAGAAAAGAAGTAGTTGTTTGGTTTCCCAGCAGCGTTAATAAAATTTCCCAGAACATTGAGCACGTTCGCGTGTTGCACTTGCTGGAAGGCATTTGGTCGATTCTTATTGGAACTCTCTTCCGAAGAATTGCACCTCACCCTGTCTGTATATTACCTTATTTTTATAACTGGGATAGATGAAATATTTCCTCAATGATGTCACACACATCTAAGATACAGGCCTGCTTCATTTTCATTCACACGCAAGCCTTGGAAACTGATCACTTGATCCAGCGGATGGGAGCCTTTGGGAGCCCCAAGGACTGATGACATCCAGGCTAGAAGTGGCTTAGAAGTCCAAATGCATTTCCCAAAAGTAGGGACTACATTCACCTTTGAACTTGAATAGATTAATAATACCTTCCCCAAAAGAAGCAAGTAAAAAGCATTTAAATGAATGCCTTTTTAAGAAGAGCCATATACTATATTGTATTTTCCAAAGCCGAGAAATAGTTTTGTGTTTTTTGTTAGCCTGCAGATTACAAAAAACGTTTAAATGTGAAATAATTATAGATTCCTGGGAAGTTGCACAAACAGTGCGTAGAGTCCTGTGTCCCACTTCCAGGGTCCCCAGTGATGGCATCTCACAGAGCCATCGGGTAACCGCTGACCTGGGAGGCTGCAAACCTGTGAGCTACGCTGGACGCCATATCGAATTTCTTTCAGACCATCAATTTTTAAGCTGGGAAAAACCTCAAAATATCAGAAAGGTGTCTATGGACTCTAAATTTATCAAACACTCAAAATGAAACACACACATTTTCTTAAGGAAAAAAAGATGTCAGAGTTGAGGTTCTCTGCAATATCTGCATTTTTTCAGGGAAAATTCCACTTAAAGAGGTCTAGCATGGGTACTTTAAACATTCACTGTCACACTGGAGTATCTGTCAGACTCCACTGACCCCAGGCCTTGGTGGAAGTTCTAGCCTGGCCTCTGTGGTCTACTGGAGCTCCTCACAGACCCCCCTGCCCCCCGGAGAGTGGGTGGATGCAGTGGGGAGATGGGGAGACCCAGGCAATTGCTCCCAACATCCTTCCAGGGATCCTGCCCCCATTGCACAAATGGCCCAGACTCCCAAACCTCGCAGGTGAGGCTGGAAGGGGTCTGGGGGCAGGCAAACCTCTTCACTGGGAAAACAAGCCCCTCCTCTGGGGAGGAGGACAGGAAGCCCATCCTGCTTCTTCCCAGCACCAGGTCCCTCCAATGGCCATTCCGAGTGTTTTCTTTTAATCCATTCTGACATCCACTTTATGGTGCTTTTGGGGGGGCTTTAAAATCTATTTCTGGTTTTATGATTACTTATGCTTTGGTTTTGAATTTCTAGTAATGATTTGATAGCTTGGCAGACGACCATCATTATTTGGTATAATTGGCTAAGTCTGTCTCTTTAAACAAATCTATTTGCTCACTTTGGAACACTTTAACCACTTCACAGTGTCTAAACACATGTTTGGGGTTTTCCCTTCCGGCACGTCCGCCTCCCCAGTTCTCCTGGTGCCTGAAGCACCACCACGGAGAGAGGAATCGGGGAGCCACTATTCTCCGTGTTCACTAGAGACGCGGACTCACTTCTGCCCCCAGACCCAGGGGAACTGCAGACCCTGGCCATGAGGTTTACCCTCCTGCCAGGGCAGGGGGTCCCGGATGTCAAAGGGAATAGGAGGGACTCGGGGAAAGGAGGACACAGGCAGCTTTGGGTTATGGCAGTGGGAGGCCTGGGAAGGGAGGGACCGAGGGCGAGTTACCTCTGCTTCTTGGCTGTGCTGTGGTCTGCACACGGCAGTTTAAATCCCTTGCATAAAAACGGATGTGCCTGTGGCGACCTGCGTGGGGGCCCTTCCAGCAGACACACGCCACCTCAAGAGACCCTGGAAGTCTTACAACGACTCTCTCCTTGACCAAACAGAGTGAGGCTCCCCTGAGTCCTCTTCTTGACCAGGTCTCAGCTTGACCCTGTCCTGTCTTCGGCCTTCATTGCCCAGTTCTAGCAAGAAGCCCGCACGCCTGATATCTGATCACTCTCGGTAACTGATCAAGTTCCTCGTCCTCCACCTTTGAGCCCAAGTCCTTGTCCTGCCCTCAGCAAGAACCTTGTTAGGTCAGCTGAGCCAAATCCCCTACCACTGAGGTTTTCTCTTAGCCGTTTTCCATTGACGGACCCCTCCCTCTGCTCATTGGCTACCCCCACGGGGCCTTGCTGTTGAGCCCAAATCTCCCTCCCTATCACCACAGTCCTGAAAAAGCCTTCCCTACCATTTTACCAATGCCAGAATAAGTTTCTCGGACATCTCGTGCAGCGTGGATGCAGAGACCCTCCATGCCGTGAAGCCCCCAGACCCACAAAGACAGATGAGCCTCCGCACGCCCCCTCGACTCTTGGCTCCACATGGCAGGTTCTCAGGGGGATGGACTCATGTCAGGCTACAATGCCTTTCAAGCTGGCTGTTCAGAGTCATCTAGTGTTGGGCTCCATTGAGAGGATGTCAGGCAATGACCTGTAGCCCTGGAATGACCCTCCAGGCTAAGCACATGTGAAGGGATGTGGGGCCCTCTGGCTGGGACACGCAGCTTGGCTTTCATGGTATTTAGTTGGTACTGGTGATCAGCAGACCTGCTCTGAACTGCTAGGACGTGACGCACCTCTCTGCCTGTGAGCAGGAAAATGCGGGCCAGCTGATCTCATAGAGTGTTTTCCTTCTGCTCTCCCGAGTTTCAGGAAGATTTAAGAAGAAAAAGGGCACTTACTTTTCTGATCTGTGGTGTTGTGCACCGTCACCATAGGAACGCCAGGACCTGCGTTGGGTGGAGAATGGCCAGGAAGAAAACAAAAATGAAGCCGTTAGTTTAGTTGAGAACAACAACAACAAAAGAAAACAAGCTTTCCTTACACCATGCAGACAGACGAGCGGAGCCTGGAGAGCCCGGCTTCGTGGGAGACTAATCACTGATGGGACGCGGAGGCCAGGCCGGCGGGGGGCCGAGGCGCAGCTCCCGCCTCTGCACCTGGTTAATGACAACACACCCAACTTGAAGTCCATATTTTCAGATTATTGCAATGCCATAAAACATCATTCTGTGAAGCATTACCTTTGGTTTATATCCTCTAAACCTCATTTTTACCATGCAGACACATATTCCAGGACGGCTTCATAGATTCTTATAAATCACTCAGGCCTCAGTGCTTAGTCCACAGGCCCCCCAGGAAGGACGTTGTAAGGGTTATTGCCAAGTTTAAAACGACCAGCATAAGAAAATGAAAATCCAATTTATTCAGCTCCCGGGGGAGGTTCATGGTCCCGGGGAAAGGGGCCAGGGAAGTCGCCCCAACTTCCTGGGACGTGGGGTTTTTATGGTTAGGAGGAAGGAGCAGCAGCTGGGTGCTCTGACTGACTCCAGGGGAGCAGGATTGAGACGGGGCAGGCCGCTATTGGTTGGCGGGTTGTTGGGCGGGTTTTCCGGTGGGAGAGCCGGCAGGGGCCTTGCATCAGCTGGAACCTTCCAGGGGAGCCATGCGGCAGAGCTAGGTGCCGAGTGCAGAGCCTGGTGCCAGGTGCAGGGGTGGGTGTGTCCAACCTCCCGGCGAGGCAACCGACCTTACAGACGTCACTCCATCCAGTGGCCTCTCACAACACCTTGTAAAAACTCATTCATGTAACAGAAATATATTCAAAATGTCAAACTGTATTTCAGTTTCCCCTTGAATCACTAGGCAGCAGCTTCCCAGCGGCAGACATGCTGCACCCGAGGCGTGAGAAGGAAGGTCCAACTCAGGACCAGGTGGTCCCTGATCTGTTTTCTCTGTGGCTGACTTCTCTATTCTTCTTAGCAAAAGGAGAGTCCAGAAAGAAAAAACCCTCTCTGAATTAGTTTCTATATCTTTTTGAAAACATATTAAGAGGCAAGCCTGTGACTTTTCCAACCTTACCTCAGCCACAGTCCTCTGCAGCTCGCTGGCCTTCCTGCAGGGCTGGGGGCATGTCAGGCTTATTCCCACCGAGCTGCTTGTTCTCACTGCCTGCAGTACTCTGCCCCTAGACACTGCCATGGCCTGTCTTTCTCTTCATTTAAATCTCTGCTCAAATGCCTCCTGAACAACTCTCCTCCATGACCATGGGCTCAGCCTCCATCCTTATGGCTTTCCTGCTCTTTGTAGAACTAATACTGCACACTATGCTGTCAGGACCTTATAATATGTAATTATCACTGTACTAGCTTTCTGTCCTCCTCCTTCTCTGCTGCACTAGGGTGTAAGCTCTGAGACAGTCAAGGTGTTAGGCTGACTGCTGTTATTTTCTGCATCAAGAAGGGTGTTTTGAATAGAGTTGGTGCCCAATTGCATGTTTGTGGAGTGAATGCTGAATGAGAAAGCACAGAGCATGCAGGAGAGGCAGGAGAGGCAGGAGAGGCAGGAGAGGGAGGAGAGGCAGGAGAGGCAGGAGAGGGAGGAGAGGGAGGAGAGGCGGGAGAGGGAGGAGAGGCGGGAGAGGGAGGAGAGGCGGGAGAGGGAGGAGAGGGAGGAGAGGGAGGAGATGCGGGAGAGGGGGGAGAGGGGGGAGGGGGGGGGGGGGGGGGACAGGTGGGAGGGGGGAGAGGCGGGAGAGGGGGGAGAGGGAGGAGAGGGAGAAGAGGCTGGAGAGTCTGCCCCTTTGGCTCAGGTGGACTGTGGGAAGACGCATGGAGAAAGAGGGGGTGGCCCGTGGGAGACAGATGTGCTGTGGCAACACCGTGGCCAGGGCTGCTGCTGGTGCTCTGCTTCAGGCTAAGGACCCAGGATGCCAGGGACTCCTAAGGGGTGGCCACAGGAACACTGAAGGACGCACACTGACTTTGGCAGAGGGACGGCTGGCGTTCAGTGTTTCTCAGCTCATCATCAGAACGCTCCACACACGTCTGCGGGGCCATCTGACAACTGGCTGAGAGCCAGGGAATCTGCTATGCATCCCACCACGCTGAGGGTTTCAGGGCCCCACTGCAGAGGCCCCAGAGTGGACACCATAGCTCAGGACCCAAAGAGCATGTGGCGGAAGTGCAAGGAGTCCTCTACCCTTGAGAGGTGAGGCAGAAGGTCTGGCCAGTGCCGGTCCACAGGCCCAGCTGAGCTGAGACACACAGACTGTGGGTCATGCTGGCCATGGACATCAGCGTGGAGTCCTATCTGCTGCCCAGGGACTGGACCGAGACTCGATCTCATGCACATGGACTCCAGGGCCTTTTCCCCAGCATGGTGCCCCCTCCGTTCACCCACAGAGGGGGCTGCCAACTGGTGTGCAGGGTGCCTGGTTCCATGTGGTGCTCAGATAAACAATAAGTATTCTCTTACTGTAAGTGTGTCCCATGCAGTATTTGGGACATGCTACGAAAACATTATTTGTTGTTTACCTAACATTCAAATGTACCTGAGGACCTTAAACTTTTATTTGCTAAGTATGGTGCTCTCCACCCAGTGAGGGAACAGTGATCTGAAAGTCCACATATTTACACCAAAGGGGTGGCACTTTCCAAAAGAGACTTAAATGCCAGTTTAAATTATTGAATCAAACTAAGTTTCTTGGCTCTAAGATCCATTCTCCCACCGTGGGGAACTCAAGTGGAGGAACGGATCAGTTACTAAAAAATAAAGAATCTGGATCTGTTTTCTCGGCTCAATTCAGGGTGAGTAAACTTGCAAACAGAACATCTTCTACGTTCTTATTAATAATGTAAACAATTATTATTTATTTAGTGCCCACTATGTAAAAGGCATCCTGTTAGATTTTTTTATGAATAATTTCTAATCTAATCCTCACAGCAGCTCTGCAAAGTAGATATTTCTAACCATATTTTACAGAGGAAAAGAACCACAGGTGTAGATAGTTTTAAGACTTTTGTCTCGTCCGTGCAATAAAAACCTACTGAGCCTGAATGAGTCCCTTTTCATCTTTCAACTCATAAACTTGATATATGTTTCTAAAAAACTTCAAACCCTAAAGGAATAAAGTAACAGTGATCTGTTTCATCCCCGCTTCCCAGAAGTAGCCTAATATTGCTAAAATGTCCTCAAATCTTTGTCTGCACAAACATGGTCATATTTACACATAGCAAGTATTTTAAACATAGACAAAGATAACATGAAAATGATTGCATGTATATATCTGCAAGCTTTATAAAATCTTAACATTACACCGTATTGCTCTATTTTAAGTTAGGTTTTTAAAGTTTGTTTTTCGAAAGGCTAAACAAAATTGTCAAAAATTTAGCCAGACTAAGAAAAGAAGAAGAAGACAACAATAAAATCAGAAATGAAAGAGGAGATGTTACAGCTGATAACACAGAAGTACAGAGGACCATAAGAGACCGCTATGAACAATTACATGGCAACAAATTGGATAACCAAGAAGAAATGGATACATCCCTAGAAACATAAAATCTACCAAAGCTGAATTGTGAAGAAGATGAGGAGATCAATAATGAGTAAGAAGATGGAATCAACAATAAAAAGTCTCCTATCAAAGAAAACCCCAGGACCTGACGGTTTCACTGCTGAATTCTACCAACATTTAGAGAAAAGCTAATGCCAGTCCTTCTCAAACTCTTCCAAAAAAATAGAAGGGGAAGGAATACTTCCAAACTCCTTTTCTGAGGCCAGCATTACCCTGATACCAAAGCCAAAGACACTACCAAACTCCCCTACCCCCACCAAAAACCCCAACTACAGTCTGATATCCCTGATGAAAATAGATGCAATAATCCTCAACAAAATACTGGCAAATCATATTCAATGGTACATTAAAACGATCATGCATTGGAAAACCAAACATCATATGTTCTCACTCATAAGTGGGAGCTAAGCTAATGGACTTTGGGGACTTGGAGAAAAGGGTGGGAGGGGGTGAGGGATAAAAGACTACAAATTGGGTTCAATGTATACTGCTTGGGTGATGGGTGCACCAGCATCTCAGAAATCACCACTAAAGAACTTGCTCATGTAACCAAATACCACCTGTTCCTCAAAAACCTATGGAAATAAACATTTTTTTTTTTTTGAGATGGAGTCTCACTCTGTCACCAGGCTGGAGTGCAGTGGCATGATTTTGGCTCACTGCAACCTCCATCTCCCATGTTCAAGGGATTCCCCTGCTTCAGCATCCTGAGTAGCTGGGATTAGAGGTGCATACCACCATAACCAGCTAATTTTTGTATTTTTAGTAGAGACAGGGTTTCAGTATGTTGGCCAGGATTGTCTCAATTTCTTGACCTCATGATCTGTCTATCTCGGCCTCCCAAAGTGCTGGGATTACAGGTGTGAGCCACTGCGCCCGGCCAACAATTTTTTTAAAAAAAGGATCATCCATCATGATCAAGTGAGATTCAGCTCTGGGATGCAAGGATGGTTCAACATAGATAAATCAGTAAATGTGATTCATCATGTTAACAAAATGAAGGACAAAGCCATGTGATCCTTGTAATAGATACAGAAAAAGTATTTCACAAATGCTTCAACATCCTTTCACGACAAATGCTGTCAACAAGTAGGTACAGAAGGAATGTTCCTCAACACAACAAAAGCCATCTACACCAAACCCATAGCTAACATCGTATTCCATGGTGGAGCTGAAAGCTTTTCCTCTGAGATCAGGAACAAGACTCACCTCTTCTATTCAACATAGTCCTGGAAGTCTTAGCAAGAACAGTTAGGCAAGAAAACGAAATAAATTAAAGTCATCCAAAAGGTAAAGGAAGAAGTGAATTTTTGTGTTTGCTGATGACATAATTTTTTATAGAGAAATCCATAAGGATTGTACCAAAGGAGTGTTAGAACTGATAAATTCAGTAAAGCTGTAGGTTACAAAATGCAACACAAAAATCAGCAATATTTCTATATGCTAACTGTGAACTATCTAAAAGTACATTAAGAAAACAATCCCATTTACAATTGCATTAAAAAAGATACTTAGGAGTAAATTCAACCAAGGGGGTAAAAATATGTATACTGAATACTATAAAAATTGATGGAAGAAAATTGAAGATGACACAAATAAATGGAAAGATATCCCCTGTTCATGGATTGGAAAAATTAATATTGTTAAAATGTCCACAATACCCAAAGCAATTTGTAGATTCAATGCAATCTCTATCCAGATTTCAAAGTCATTCTTCACAGAAACAGAAGGGAATTAATTGTTTCACAGAAAAATTCTAAAATTCATATGGAAACACAAAGACCCCAAATAGCCAGAACAATCTTGACCAAAAAGAATGAAACAGGAGGCATCACACCATTTGATTTCAAAACATATTACAAAGATGTAGTAATCAAAACAGCATGGTACTAATATAAAAACAGACACATTAACCAGTGGAATAGGATAGACAGCCCAGAAATAAACCAATGCATCTATGATTAATTTATTTTTCACAAAGATGCCAAGAACACACACTGGGAAAAGGATAGTCTCTTCAATAAGTGGTGTTGGAAAAGCTAGCTATTCACATGCAGAAGAAGGAAACTGGACTCTTATCTCACTCCTTGAACAATAATCAACTGGAAATGGATTAAGGACTTCAATGTAAGATCTAAAATTGTAAAAGCACTGAATGAAAACATAGGGAAAAAGCTCCATGACATTGGTCTGAGCAATGATTCTTGGATTGGACCCCAAAAGCACAGGCAACAGAAGAAAAGCTTGGCAAATGGGTTGCATCATCCTAAACTTCTACACAACAAAGAAAGCAATTAATAGAGTGAAAAGACGTTCCATGAATTGTGTTGAAAATACCTGCAAATCATATGTCACATAAAGGGCTAATAACCGAGACATGTAAGGAATTCAAACCACCCAATAGCAAGGAAACAAATAACTGTTAAAAATGGGCAAACGACCTGTAGAGACATTTGTCAAAAGAAGACATGCAACTAGGCAACAGATACATGAAAAATGTTCAGCATCACTAATCACTGGGGAAATGCAAGTTAAAACCACAAAAAGATATCACCTCACACCTGCGAGAATGGCTATCATCAAAAAAAAAGGAACGCTAACAAGTGTGGTGAGGAGGTGGAGAAAAGGAAGCCTTACATGCTGTAGGTGGAAATGTAAATCAGCAAAGCTGTTTTGTAAAACAGTATGGTGGCTCCTCAAAAAACTAAACTTAGAATTTCCCTAAGATTCCCTATGACTCAGCTGTGTAAAGATCCAAAGGAACTGAAATGAGGATGTTGAAGAGCTGTCCTCATTTCCGTGTTTACTGCAGCACTATTCATAACAGCCCAGACGTGGAGACCGCCTCCGTGCCCATCAACAGATGAATGGATTGAACCGTGTGGTACATCTACACAACGGAGAACGGCTCAGCCTTAGAGACGAAGGGACTTGTGTTGACAACATGGATGAATCTAGAAGACATCAAGCTAAGTGAAATAAGCCAGGCACAGAAAGAGAAATGTCACACGATCTCACTCATATGTGGAATCTGAAAATGTTGATTTTATAGAGGTGAAGGGCAGAAAGATGGTTTACCAGGGCTGAAGTGAGGGGGCGGCGGGTGGGGACAGGGGAGGTGTTGGTCAGAGGGTATACCGTTTCGGCGAGGCGGGAGCAATACGTTTTGGTGTCTACTGTACTATGGTGACTCTAGGTAATTAATAATAATACATTGTATGTTTCAAAATTGCTAAAAGAGTGGAGTTTTAAACGTTCTCGCCACAAAGAATGATAAATGTACGAGGTGACAGATGTTAATTAGCCTGATTTAATCATTCTACAGTGTATATATGTATATGACATCATGTTGTACCCCATAAATACATGCAATTATTAATTACAAATAAAAATAAGAGCCCCAAACCAAATAAATAAAAATAACATCACGTACCCCATAAATATACACAATTATTAATTACAAATAAAAATGAAAGAGCCGCAAATCAAACAAAATAAAAGAATATAGGGAAAGCACTAATAAATAGGTAGTACTGAGTACAAAAAAAAAGACATAACAAATAACTACAATGTCATTTGCATTCCCTCCCTAATCCTAGTCCTCTCTCATTTTAGAAGTGACCATGATTTTGAAGTTAATGTTTATAATTTCTCTGCATACTAAAATATATTTCTACCACATGGCCATGTATTCATAATAACATACATGCCATGTGTAGTATGATATAACATGTCTCAATGTAACATATTTTGTACAGTCTTGACATCTCCTCTGGCCAGTACCAGAGGGTGAAGCTGTGTGTGGGGGTGCATGTGGGTACAGACACTCTGGAGAACAGCTTAGTGATGTCCGTGACATCTGAAGATGCCCGTGCGTTTGACGTGCCGGCTCCACTCCTGGGAACATAACTCAGAGCACCCTCTGCACCTGTGCACAGGGAGGCAGGTGGAAGATTGTTCCTAACAGCAACTATGTACAGGTCACAAGCGGGAAATTACCTAGGTATTCATTAGCAGGAGATTAAACGAATGAAACGCAGTTACTCATGTGGCAGAATATTATAGAGCATGCAAAATGAATCAATCAGTAGATCTACACCTAATAACACAGACCCATATGAAGAGTATAAGGCTGAGTGAAAACATCAACTGGCAGAAAGGTCAATACTATAACATTCAATTACGTAAATAATTTTTAAAAGTTGTAAAACTTCATTTTTGAAGAAATGCATCACATCCCATTCCATTCTCTACTGATGGATAGTTAGGCTGTTTTCTTTCATTTTCTGCTATCATGAAACAGCATTGCTGAAAATCCTCTTATGTGTATCTTCACACATGGGTAAGACTGCGTCTGTCATTAAGCTGGTCGGTAGCAGTGCAGTTGCTGTTTTAAAAAGGTTTTATAGTCAGCAGTCATGAAATAATCTTGTGGTTTCAAACGCACAACTCCTGACTCTCAGTGCTGTGAAACAAGAAAGCTGACTTTCTCCTAACGTTGCGTCCTGGTGACCAGGTCCTGGTGACCAGGTCTGCGACAGCCCGGCTGTGCTCTCCTAGGCTCTCCTCCAGGACACGTCTTCTTTCTAGGTTCCTGGCTGAAAGATCAGCCTTCATCTGAAACAGGCTGAGCTCACGACAAAAGGAAATCAGCAAGGGGGCTTGCAGAAATGAACCATGAAGGGGGAGAAAGAATATAAATGTATTTGTCACCACTCTCATGGTAAAGCTGGTAAATTATAGGTAATGTCTACTTTACTTCAATAAAAAATAAATTAAAAAAGAAATATTACCCAAAATATTTTGCATAACTAAAAAAATGTCCTGGACATGGCAAAGTTCATGCCTACTCCCACGCTGTTGGCCGACACGCATCCCGTGGCTGAGTGTGGTCCCCGCAGAGCAGGGGTGAGTCTGCATCTCCCTACAGGCCACACCGGGTGGAGGGTGCTCTTTTTCCAGGGAGGGGCTGTGAAACTCTGGGAACCGTGTGCAGTCTACACGGAAAGTCACAAGAGCTCACGTTTTAGTAAATATCATCTAGTTGCTCTCCAACTGATGGAGTGTGGAGGTCTAGGTTATACCTTTAAAAAAGGTTTTAAAAACACTCTAACGGGTAAATGCTCGAATGCTGACGAATTCTGAGTAAGGCTGGACATCTTCTCCTGTTTGACGCTTGCATTTCCCGTGTGTTTTCCTGACTGCAAGCCGCCCCCTCTCCTCCTTCGTCCATCTTAATGGCACTGCTGCTCCTTTATGTTATTTAGAAGCTGATCGTTTCTTACCACGTTGCTGCAGGTATTTCTCCCGTGTGCTTTCTAATTTGTGACTGAAGAAAGTGCCATAAGTACCAATGCTAGCAACTGTCACACAGAGTTGCAATTCTAAAACCAGAGCTGCTGGGACCACGTGCCTACCCCTTCGCAGACAGACAGAAAGATGGCCGCATGCTGAAATCCTCGGGCCATGAATGCGCGTCTCATCCCCTCTCCCTATTCTGAATCTCAGACTCGGCGTTGAATAAAAATGTTTGCTGAACAGTTTAATGGTGAATGAATGAACGACCTGCTAAGTATATAATTGGCTACGACATATCAAGGTAGAAAATTTAAATTAGGCTAAGGAAAGGTCTCTCAAGACCATCCTCGGTGTCCTGCTTTTTCTAATTCAGGCTGCGGTCTTGCTGTTCATACATTGGGAATCCCGTGTCCTTTTCACTAAGTGCCAAGGATAGTAGTCTCTAAGTCTAAGATAGGAATTACATTCTGTTTATGAAGCCATATGACAGCCAGCCCGTCTTCGCCGATGTTTTAATACAGAATACTTCTTTACGCTAGTGGAATACAAAGAACATGAATAAAATTACATTTAAGAAGGCCACTAAATAAAAGTTGAAAAACAGCCTCTCTGTATAATTTTACGTCTGAGGATTCCTAACCCCAGGCAGTCTAACTGGGTCTCTGCCCTGAGATCAGACCCTCTGGTGGTCTGAGGTCCGCTCCGAGGGCTGCCTCCGCATCTGGCTTCTCCCTCCGGCCCAGGGGACACACGCCCACTGCTATCTATGTGAACTGTAGGACCACCCCAGGCCTCAGGGTTTCTGTGATGGACCCTGAAAACTGGCAAATAACTTGGGAACATCTAAATCAAAACACATTTTCTCCTAAAAAGGAGAGCAGAAGCAGAATCCTAATTTGGAATCAGATACTTAAAATCTGTGCTACTTCGGCCAGACTACACCCATGTTAGCATTTACCTAAGATTTCTAGAGAAGGAGGGACATGCCGAACACACGAAGAACGTACACAGAATCTGGGGGGAGCTGGTACCATTAAAGGGAGTACTTTAAACCTATTTTAAACAACAGAATACTTTTACCAAGGAGACTTACGAGGGGCTTACCCCTGAAGTTTTACATTGGCCTTATTTTTCTTTATTTTTCTTTTCTTCCAAATGATCTTACGCAAGTCTAGTCAGAAAAACTTATTTAACGATTTGTTTCATACAATAGAAAGCTTTTAGTCTTTTGTCTCTGATGCCTGTAAGACAATCCACCTGTGTTGCCTGGGCACAGATTCTTGTGGCTAAACCTTAGGACTCCACTCAGCTGCTATCATTCTGACAATTCACATTCAGTTTCTTTTTCGCTTTGCATGTAATTCAACAAATAGGTACTGAGATTCCACCATGTGCAAGGAATGGTGCTAGGTCCTGGGAAACAGACAGAAACAGACAAAGGATTTGCTCTTAGGAAGCTCAGAGTCTTGTAGGGAAGACAGACTTGCATGAAAATATGCTTTGATGCCGTGTGGCCAGTACAGCCACTGGATGGCGTCCACGGTTCAGAGGTCTACACAGGGACCACTGTAAGCAAAGAGGGGGTCAGGAGACCAGCTATTTCGTGATTCCAGGTAAGCAGCTTTCCTCATCTGGATCTCAACTGCAGAATCAGGCTTGCTAAAGTCTACTTTTAGTAACAGCAACAGCGGCTTCAGCAAAAACAACAGCAGCCAACATTTTTTTCCTACGACGTGCCTCGCACTGCACTGCGTGCTCAGGGACATTCTCTGAACCTCGTCACAACCCTCTGTGATGGGGATACCATCCTCCAGAGATGAGATCTGTGATCAGAGTCTGCCTTTGCAATGTCAACACTTGCCAGGTCATGGGAAAGTACGGAAGGAGATGGTGTCCACCTGCACTGAGAAGGAGGTTCTGGTCTAAGTCTGAGGGGGAGGAAAACGGAAAGGAAAGAGGCTGGGAACACGGGGTTGCCTTTCTGTCCTTTCTCAGCTAATATTTCTGGTACCTTTATGTTTATGTCTAGTCTTGGAACATAGGAAATGCTTTTATTTATATATTTATTTATTTAAGACAAGGTCTCGCTCTGTTGCCCAGGCTGGAGTCCAGCGGCCCAAGCTGGGCTCACTGCAACCTCTGCCTCACGGGCACAGGTGATCCTCCCACCTCAACCTCTCAAGTAGCTGGGATTCCAGGCATGCGCCACCATGCCTGGTTAGTTTTTGTATTTAGGATACACTTTTAAATGAAAACATACAATAATATTTCATTGTGAGTTCCTTCCTGTGTCAGGTCAAATATTAGATATCTGATTCTATGCTTATGTCTAATGACACACTCTTCTGTGCTTGCTCCCAAATTCACATGAATGTGTGTATCAGCAAAAACACGTTCACTAGGATTCTCTCTGCCTGGTCCTCATATTTCCTACATCCTTGATAAATAAGCCTGCCTCATGGCTGGTACAGCCTTGGAGCATGCATCAACGGCCCTGATGTTCAAACCGAAATGTACAGTGGCACGCCTGCTGACAGCAGAAAACTGATGGTATCAGCTCAGCCTTTGCTTACAGAGAGATAACCGCATTAAAAACAACTCTTGGCCCCTTAAAAACTTTGGTCAGTAACACAAACTACTTTGGCTCAAGTTCAATATCTGACTTCCAAAATTTATATCGTTCCCGGAAGGCAAAATCAACAAATGGAAGCAACTGAATTCACGACCCACACATAAGGTTGTTTTTTGTCCTGTAAAGATCCTGCAGCCAGAGGGCAAAAAAAAAAAAAAATTCAGATTACCAAAAGAAAAGCTTTGAATTATACAACAGACTTGTGGACAGAAAATATTTATTTCTGTCTCTCTGGTTTCCAGCCCCGTCATTTTAGAGCATTAATTTGCACCTGCTCAACTGGATGGAGAAATGTGACAATTCCAGATGAAAACGAAGTAATTAAAAAGGACACAGAACTGTAAAAGAAAAAAGTCATCAGAATAAATAAAAAAAATTCATAAAGACAGCGCTTGTCTCCCTTCCTCTCATCTGTATCCTCAGAGGATGTTTATGTGACAGATAATTTCCAACCAGCAGCTAAACTCCTAGTATGTAAACAATGGCGATTCAAACAGCCTGGCCGGCTCCACCAGTATCTCTTAAGCGTTGATGAATGGTTTCAAAGAACAGCTGCGAGCAGAGGCAGGCTCTGGCCGAGCGAGATAATTGGCACGGCCCGCTGTGAACAGGCTCCAGATCTCTTTATTTGCCGGTTCATGCATTATGTATGCTGGATGCATAAAGTTTATACATTGAGGTGATATTATCATACTAATAAACAGGGAGCTGGCCAAGCTACCAGAACTACTGCGGATGATTAAAATATTTGTTCTGAGGACAGCATTTCCTAGTCAAAACTGCCGACAGGTCTTGCTGCTGTTTGATTGGGAAACCTTGCTATCGCTGACATCAAAACTGGGATTGAGGCTGCCCCCACCCCCTTCCACTCCGGACCCCACAGGATTTAGTTTTGCTTCAATCCGATTTTATGTGTCCAGGGAACTTGAAAGTGATCCTATTTCCCAGGCAGCAGTCTGAGGAGCCTGGCTCGACGGGGGCCCTGGAAATGGATGGGTTGTTTTACACGCTCACAGATGATCGGGAGGCAGTGTCACGTTGACTTTTTATAGTCATAGGGAACCTCTTGCTCTGGAAATTACCAGTGACACTCAGGGCTCATGGCAGGCCTTTTCAGTAAGGGAAACCTTCCCAATCATTAAAAAAAAAAAGGAAGGAAAGGTCCTCTGTACATTCTCCAAATTCAGCTTTTACCTTTGAGTAGTTGATGCGTAAAAGCCTCAGGTTTTAGGAATTATCTGCATGAAACTCACAGCGTCACTTGTACGCCCCCAGAGTCACGTTTTCAGGTGTTTCACATGATTCACAGAATTCCCAGTATGAAGGAAGGAACGCAGCGTGTTTTGTGAGATGAGGCAAGCCGCAGGGGAACGGTGCGGTGCTCACTGGCTGTTGCCTTCACCCCGGCGGAGGCACAGCTAGAATGTGGATGGAGTCTCTGGCCCCGCTTCCAGGCCCTCTCTGCAGACTTCTCCCAGCTCCTGGTATCATCCTGGCCCTCAGATTGTCATAGCGCTGATCATAGTCTGCCATATTGCGACTCCAAGTTCTGCAATGACTTTTGATCCAAGCAATTAAGTTCTAATTTGATTTCCGGTGACACAGTTATGGCTTATCTCTTCAACTGTGCTCGGAACTTAGGAAGCTATTTTGTACATTTGCGTCCCACACAGGAAAATGTACATTGACTTGTTACTAGCAAGTCCCCCAATGGGTAGCCGCCGAAAGGGAGAACAGGTGGACAATTCAAGGATGGTACACATTCCCTAGGAAGTAACACACTTGGTGGAGTTGGTTCGGAGGCGGTGGTGCATTCTCTTGAACAGACTCAAAATTGCCAGCTACCTGTGTTAGAGGTTAGCTTTGCTTTTTTAAAAATGCACAAGATCATTGAAATCAAGTTTTGTAATGAAGGTATGATAAAATTCATGATTAGGTAACACTGTCAACAATTAAGCATACTAAGAAGTGAAAAGCATATTCCTTATGAGTCTGGAACGTAAATACAGTTTTACAAGAGGAAATCTAAAATCTTCCGAGCAGCGTTCTCATCCTGGGAATAAATGCTCGGCTTCCGCAGACAGTGCTTGCACGGACAGTTTATGGTGTGTGAAGGAGCCCAGGCTCCTTTGCATCATCACCGTGATCATGGGTGACATGGGGGTTCATCCTGGCCTTCACATCTGATCAGACCTGGACCCAGATCTTGTGTAAGTAGATACCTGTGGGGCTTCTGTGCAAGGTCACTCTCTCGAGGAGGAGACTGGAAAGGCCCCTGCGGGTCAGACCGTGCTGGCTTCCACTTTGGCCCCTGACGGCTGGTCCACTGGGTGACAGCAGAGTGGAGATTTGTGCGAAGCATCACACTCTGGCCACTGCTGGGTGTGTGTCCTGAGGGCAGGGACTTCCCTTCTCAGCTCTCTGTAAGGTGGGTGATGTCACTTCCTACAAGCAACGGGGATGAACAGGTGGGCTGAGCCATAAAGCTCCGACGCTTGTTGGCCACTGCTCGTGATACGAAATCACCTGCTTTTTCCTTCGGATTCGAGGATGTAGCATAAGCAAATCGTGTTTTTTGAATGGAGGCCGTCCCACACTCCAGCCTCCCTTAACCCCCACTCTGATTCCTCACCAGCCTCCCTCACGGTGCCTACTGAATGCCTCCCATCTCCGTGCTCATGTCCTCAGCGCTGTCCTCACTCTCCTGCCTGAGGGCTGACACACAGTTCTGACGTGGCGCTCCTCTGATTGGGACCTCCTGTTATTTCCACTGTCCAGAGGCTTCGGCTTAAAGCTGTGGCGTGAAATACAAGACCTCTGTAGACCTGACCTACCACACCCGCGGCCCAGCTTTGAGAACTCCTTGCCTGGGGGCTGTGCTGTCCTCTGCCTGAGCACCCCTCTTCACTCCCAGGCTTCCTGCTAAACCTCTACTTAGTCTCCAAGATTCAGCCCACGTCTTCTCGGTGAAGCCCCTCCACCTGCTCCCTCCTCTGTGGCACCACTGTAAACACAGAAATGGCAACACCACCAAGAACAGCAACGCTTCTCCATCCCGCCCTGCTCATTGTGCCCACCGTGTGCCAGGGCTTCACAGGCATTCATTCCTTCCTTAGCACAGCCCACGGAAGAGGCACTACATCCCCACTTCACAGAGGAATCAGCTGAGGCACCGAAACCAGGCACTGTGGTCACAGACTCAGTCCTCTGCCCACTGGGCTCCGTTGGCTCATGGAGTAAGTCTATATCTTTATCATAAAGTCAAAGTAAACTGGAGTGTTCAATGCTGGCTGCGCCACTTGCTAGCTCAGTGGACTTGGGCAAGTTAGTTGAATCAGCTGGTCTTTAGTTTCTTCATCTGTGACATGGGAAGAATACCACCACTCATCTGAGAGAGCCGCTCTGAGCGTCACACAGTAACACACACAAAATGCTTAGGAGGTGCCACGCCCTCCTCACCCCTCCGTAGGTGTCTAGCATTGTTATTCTTCACATCCTTATCTAGATTTCTTGTTTTTATTTCATCAAGGAGCTGTGAATATCCATTCACTCTGTTGCTTGGGGCTCTGTGGACGAATGGGCGTATGGTGAGATGGTTGGTTGGTGAGGGTTAGCCGAAGACCCAGATAAGAAGCCCCAACCATAGGAGAATTCTTTGACAGAAATCCTGCTCACGATGACAACTGGCCTGTTCTTAACATTTGCTCTTAGTTATGAGCCACTGGCACCAGGTCTTCCATCCTCTCTTCTCCGAGGGGCCCGCTGGACAATCGGGGAAATGGGCCGTTGTCCTAAGAACTGGCTTCACGTTTTGTGAGATGTTTAAAGTCCAGGGACGTCACTTATAAGGAGGCGCCTCTGTCCTCCAGGTGCACACGCAAAGCCTCCTGTCAGCCGGTCTTGCTCGTCCGCAGAGGCCAGCGCCCTGGCTACCTTGCGGATCCTGCCTAGATTTTCCATCCCATCTCCGCTCCCGAAGGCATCGCGCTGCGGTCCTGGGCATCTTGCACAGAAGCCCTGCAAATACCTATTTACGCAAGCCACATGCACTGTCTGTGCTCTTCCACCGTGGCCCTTGGTGCAGTTAGGTTTTATTTCCTTCAAGCAGACTTTTCTTATTACCTTCTTGCCCCTACATGTCTTTAATCTGCAAAATGTGGCAATGGAACTGGATCAGAGATCTTCAAAGCGAGTCCCAAGAGTCTCTTGAGAAGCTGCGATTTCCATATTGGGCTTCCCAGTAAGTTTCCTTTTGAAGAAGGGGCTCTGTGGCTTAAAACAAGTTTGAAAACATTTGGATTAGCAGATCTTGGAACTTCTTTCTGCTCTAACATTCTATGAATCTAAAAGCATTCCGACTTCCTCTGGCTGGAAGCTCTTATACCGATGAATTATTTAATAATTGCTTTAGTGCTCTCATTACGCTTACTGTTTTCTCCTTGTACTCCTGTCCTTGTCAACATGCAGCAGTGCCACCAACAAACCTCAAGACCCGAGAGGCATCCTGATGTGGCTGCCGGGTCCCTGGAGTGCCCCGCAAATGGAGACCCTGCCTACATAGATTTTAAACTAAATGAACAATTTTTAAAACATGTAAGATCTCTTGGGGGAATGTGAATATAAAAGTCTTTGCTTTGCTTTGAAATGGAAATGATAGAAAAGGGCCTGAGAAAAAAGAAACTAACACAGATGTTGGGTCTTGGCTAACTATTGTTCTAGAAAACCTCACCAATTCTGTGGATAGAAGAGAAAGAAATGAGCAATGATACTCATACGAACAGAGTAAAGGTGGTTTACTTTTCCCTCCATACCAGCTGTGGAAGTCAAAGAAATACAGAGATTTTTGTCAGATTTAAATTGAAAGTCCAATACAAAGTCTCATTCTTTCAGAAGATAAAGGGCCAGGATATCCAAGACCATCTGAGGAAGAAGTAACAAGGAAGAGAGCCTCGCCCACCAGAAATTGCGACAAATTCTGTCACTGTCCCAGGAACAGAAAAATACTCCTGTGCTGGTACGCACTCTCTACCTGCCCCCACCCCAGAGCTGGCTCAGCAGTGAGCTGAACTGTGGCTCCTGGGTGCTCCTTCCAGTCCATCCCATATATGAATGTGTCTGTATCCATCCATGCATGTATGTGTGTGTGCATATGTGTGTGCATGTGTAAATGTGTCTGCCTGTGTGCATATGTGTGCATGCATGTGTGCCTGCATCTGTATGCATGCATGTGTGTGTGTGCATGCATGTGTGAATGTGCATGCATGCATGTGTGTGTGCATGTGTATGCATGCATGTGTGAATGTGCATGCATGCATGCATGCATGTGTGTGCGTGTGTGTGCATGCATGTGTGAATGTGCCTGTATGCATGCATGCATGTGTGTGCATGTGTGAATGCGCCTGTATGCATGCATGCATGCCTGTGCGTGTGTGTGCATGCATGTGTGAATGTGCATGTATGCACACAGGTATTTCTGCATACATGTGTGCATGTGTGGATGTGTCTGTATGCATACATGCATGTGTGAGCATGTGTGTCCATGCATGTTTGTGAATGTGCACATTATGTGTGACTGCTTGTGTGTCTGCATGTTGCCCACAAACATGCCCACACCAGCCAGGACTCATTAGTAAATCCAGGCCAGGTGCAGTGGCTCACTCCTGTAATCCCAGCACTTTGGGAGGCCGAGGCAGGAGGATCACCTGAGGTCAGGAATTCGAGATCAGCCTGGCCAACATGGTGAAACCCCATCTCTACTAAAAATATAAAAATGAGCTGGGCTTGGTGGTGGGCACCTGCAATCCCAGCTAATTGGGAGGCTGAGGCAGGAGAATCACTTGAACTGGGGTGGAGGTTTCAGTGAGCTGAGATGGCACCGCTGCACTCCAGCCTGGGTGATATGAGCGAAACTCATCTCAAAAAGAATAAGATAAAAATAAAAATAAAATTCACCCTTTACAGTTTTTTGTTGTTAAAATAAAATCTCTTCTTCCCAATTTCCTCCTCGTTTTTTTGTCATGTCAGTGAGCAATTAAAAATAATTTAAACAAAATTAATGATGTATAACACCACAATGAAATATTTTTGTAACACACAGCAAATGCTCCATGGAGAGGAAGGAGAAGTATAATTCGAACGGCCACACGAGTGACAGTTTTAATTACTTCTCTCCTGCTTTAATAACCGTGTTGTGAAAGTGCAACAGAACAGCTGTTCCGTCTCACACAGCAGCCTCCAAACTGCAGACTACTTTTATCTGAAGGCTCAGCTCCCCAGGGGGGTTGGGCATGGGTGAGGCAGTGTTGTGTGCTCCGAACAGAATACTGGCAGAAGAGAGAGAAGAAAACACGTTGACCAAATGCATATTTTCCCCAGCCAGGGGCCTCCCCTCCACTCGAGGGGTTGTGTCTTCCAAGTGAAGCCTCCAGAACCGGAGATGCTTCTGCAAGCCAGGCGGGGCAGCGGGCAGCGGGCGGGCAGGCAGGCGGGCGGGCAGCAGACACAAAGCTCGAGGTGATTAAACAGAAGTGGGACCCGGAGATGAGGCCCCAGGCCAGCTTTGGTGCATCAGAAATGAACAGGAGGTTTGGGAGCCTCGCAGGAACATTCCTGAAGGTCACAGTCTGCCTGAAGTGCTCATTACAGTGCCCACTGCTGGGACACAAACAACTTTAAAATCACAGGAATCCTTTCCACCATCAGAGGACACTTTCTTAAACAAAGCAGCACTTACAGGCATAGCAGGTGAAGGCTGGATTCATTCATTTTCATTGATTCGAGACACCCCTCAACTGTAAGATGAACCACTGATTTATTAACAATAAGATGTTAAAGAGATCGTCTAAGAGGTATTCTGATTTCAGAAAACGAAAATAGGAAAAGTATGTCTTGGAAGCAAAGAATAGGCATTTTGTACACTCTGGGCTCTCTGCCTCTGAACTGTGTCTGAATCACCTGGAGTGCTTGTTAAAGTGGACACAGGTGGGCACCAGCCACATGTTTCTGATTCCATGGGTTTGTGACGGGGCCTAAGAATCTGTGTCTCTAACAAAACCCAGACACCACACTTTGGAATCCACTTCTCCAAGGTAATGATTTAAAGCAAGTTCCTTGTCAGCGGGCCTGAAGTCAGAGAGGAATTCTGGGTGTTGAAGGAGGATTTGGAGGAGCAGGTACTTGGGGACTGGATCAGTTTTCCAGGATTGCCCTAACAAAGTCCCACAGACCGGGCAGCTTAAAACAACAGAAATGGATTGTCGCAGAGGTCCGGAGGCCGAAAGGCGGAGATGAAGGTGTGGGCAGCTCTTCCAGCTTCTGGTGGTGGCCACCCGTCCGCGGTGTGTCCTTCCTGCCTCTGCCTCTGATGTCACACAGCAGCGTCTGCGTCTGGTATCTGTGTCTTCTCCTCTTCTCGGAAGGCCACCCCTCATCTCAGATCCGGGGGCCCTCCAACTCCAGTATGGAGTCATCTTAATTAGTTATATCTGCAATGAGCCTAGTTTCTGGGCGTTCGGACTTGAACATAGTTTTAGGTCACAAAAGGGACCTGGAGGTGGGTACAGGAGAAGAGCTCCCTGCGGTGCACAGTGGCCGTTAGTCTGAGTCATTCTCATTCTCCCGTTCCCACATATATCATACTTAGCCTACATTTTCAGACACCCTCAAGCCGACGAAGTGTAGCACAGAAGCGGCTGCTGTCAGAACAAAGCTTCCCAGGGCAGGGGTGCCTGCGGCCCTGTCTCTGCCAGAATCCTTCTCAGACCACAGATAACTGGCCCCAATCATATTGAAGAAAAAAGGGGCTCTTCCAGTCTCTGGCCCGCAAACGATAATCACTTCTGCCATGAATACCTTCACCTTGACTTCTCTGCCATGAGCACCCACGGCAGCAGCACAGCCGGGGTCCAGTGGGTGCCATGCGCTTCACTCTTCAGCGCTTCCACTCGGAAGCCCGGGCCTCCAATATCCGGTTCTGCTAAGGCCACCACCAACTCTTATACCCAGAAAGAAAATAAAATTCCATTGTCCACATAATTTTCCTTTTTCCCCAAACTTCCTCTGTCTATGAGAATCTTTGGTCATTTTAGTCTAATGTTTCGCACAGAATGGAAACTCATCAGCCGCTATTAACTGGATGTGAATTTATGTTTCCAGGCATCGGAAGCAGGAGGCGAAGTTTTCCCATACTACGGGAGATTGGTGCGCATGACCGGAGACCCCTGCCTCTGAGATACGGAGTCAGGAGTCAGAGTCGGAGCCACAGTGACAGGTGACATCAGCATCCCCATCAGCACCCCCAATAGCAGCACCACCATCTGCCAGCAACAGGTCCTGCTCTGAGCGTTTCAGGTAATGAGTCATTTACACTGCGTCGGCCGTATAAGACAGGTACTAGTATCCTAAATTTGTAGATGAGGCAGCCAAGGCGCATGGATGTTAGGACTTTAACATAATTTTTGGGGAAATAAGTCACAAAAGGGACCTAGAAGTAAGTCTTAGGGTCAACGGCTCCCTTTCCCATACATATTGTACTTAGCCCACACTTCCTCTTGCTCCTTGATGAGGGCTGTCTGCCTTTTCTTCCCCTCACCCCATTTTTACCCGTTACTAAACACTGTCTTTCCTGGTTCCTGCAGCCCTCATGGCCTTTCTTAAACACGCTGCCACGCTCTGCCTTTGACTGTCCTGCCGGCTGCGTGTGCCTGTCTCCAGGACAACACACTCACAGGGCACTAGGACCCAGGGCCCTCACTCTTCTCCACTGTTCTGTGCATGGGAGCCCAGGCTGTGGGCACCCGTGGGTGAGATGCCTCCACCTAGCAGGGCTCTCGGCACATGCCAGTCCCTTCCCCAAGCTCGGGACGCTTGCCTGCCTTCCCGGTGGCATTCATTTCCCTGGATTTTGGCTACTTGAGGGCAGGGCGCCTGTCCTCATCTCTGCACACTCAGCCTTCTCCCTGGCATCTGCCAAATAGTGGGTCCCAAAGAAAGACTTCTGAACTGGAGGGCTGGATTCTGTGTCCCCACAGGGTGTTCGTGACATCCTCAGCTGTGGTGGCGGTGTGGTTTACATGCTGGAGGCAACACCAGCCCCTGGGAAGTTACCGGTCCCTTGCAGAGCCCATCACAGGCCAGTGAGAAGCACAAATGTGCGGTACTGCACTGCCCTCTTGTGTCTAGGACGTCACTAGGGTTCAACAGCCTCAGGTCTGTGGAAGAGATTTTGGGGAATGTGTCAGCAAAAACGCTGGTGTTTCCCTGTGTGCAGGAAAGAGTGCGGCACCGGGCACAGGCACCTGGGGTGTGCGGATGTGGGAGGAACTCCGCTCTCGTGCGGGCTCAGCCCCTGATCAGCTATGTGCCCTTGCACAAGAGGTACCGGGTATCTTAACAGTCTCATCTGTAAAATGGGCGGTGGCTTTGCTACTGCGAAGGGAGAGGGTGGGCTCCTGGGCATCTGGTGGCTTCCAGGGTCCCAAAGGTGTGACCCCATGATCGTTTGTTGGGTAGGGACTCCATGTGTGTCTGTCACTCCCCAGGTCTAGCCTGATGCCTCTTTCTGCAAATGCAGATTTATCGCTGGCTCCAGCAAAGTCCCTGGCACACAGATGCAGAATTCCTTGGGTCCTCCGGGCCCCAGAGCAGGTCTCTGTCCCAGCATTGTCACCGTGAAGGACAGTCCTCCTGAGTACCTCCCTCCCCCTCCAACACAAGCCACTTAAAGGCATCGATCCCCAGCACCCAGTTCGTTGCCTGGCATACGGCAGCTGCTCAGGAACTGAACCGAATGCATGAGGGCGGGGACAGCCATAACCTGTTTTGGGGAAATGAAGAGCTGGCACAGCTGCTTCCCTGAAATTGTCACGATGCCGCTGACAAAGAAATAAACCCGGCAGCGTTTTGCTGTCTCCAGAAGAGGAACTGCATTTTGCTTTGCAAAGTCTCATCATACATTATTTCATGTGGTTTAATTTGTGATGAAGGAGAGACATAGAAGCCTTTGTTTTTTGTAAAGACACGTCAGAGTCTCAAGCCAGCAGTGTACTACACACAGCTAAGTTCCTGCTGGTGCTGTAACGGACAGGACAAAGATGAACTCCCTGACGATACGCAAGGCCAGAGGAGACCCAGACGCGGGTTTGGTCCTCCAGTCACAGGACCTGCAGGAAAATACTGTGGTAAACCAGTGGTTCCCAGTCCTGTCCTTAAGAGGAAAACTTGATGATGGCTAATTCAATGCTCCCACTCATACTGAATGGGAAAATGGATCTGGATTGCTAAGTCTGATTTCAAGAGATTTATTAAAAAAGAAATAATGCTTGGAACCTTCAGAAACTGTCACCTAAAATTGCTACCTGCTGGGATGAGAAAATAAATTGCAGTAGAATCTAGCACAGAAACGCAAAGAGGATGTGCATAAAGTTTTCCTAAGAAGAATCGATACCCTTTCAGCAGCCTCCCTTTCTAAAATGTTTGCAATAAAGAGATTTTTTTTTTCCATTCTACATTTCTACCCAGCTCTACCTAATTCTCAGTAACATCAGAGGCCCCTGGAGCAGGGAGGATTTCTACCATAGCCCTGTGGCCTATGTGTCAACTGGCGATTAAAGAAGATGCCATCAAGGCCACTCCAGGCCTCATGCTTCTGGCTCCTGACTGCTGTTGAAAGCGCCTGGCAGCAGGCGCCTGGAGAGATCTCCACAGTGGGTGACCGGTCGTCGATTGGTGTGGATTCATCCTGTGTGGTCTCCTTGTCTTTCCGGATGGAGAGATCTGTGGTCCTCTTTCCTAAGGCAGCGCTGAGCATAGGGCAGGGCAGCCTCTGAGCATGAAGGAGGGTGCCCACTCGCCATGGGGATGACGTGGTCACCTGGGCATAGACGGTGAAAGGCAGGGACAGTCTGGGGTAGAGAATCCTGGAGAGGGTCTGCAGCCACAATCGCGCTGTGAGAACCGATGCTGTGGCCGTCCAGCGACAGCAGCTGTAAACATCCAGTCCATCCACCACATGGATCCTAAGCCTGGCCACAGAACGAAGGAACTCATACTTGAAATGTGAAGTAAGCACTGGAAGTTATCTGAGGGATGGAAATGCGAATGTCTCCTCTCCACAGGCGTGCACAGTGTGCGCGTGAAGGTGTCTTTAAAATGTGGAAGTATCGATCGTAGAAATAGGCTGTGAGCGGCAACCCACCTGCCGTCTGACCAAAACAAAGTATGGTTAAGGTGGGGACAGCCCAGGAGGCCGATTCATGCCCTGGCTCTTGGTCCAGGCACTACCTTTTGCTGAGAGGCAGCTGGGGCTTTCTGCTTGGCAAACTTCCTTTTCTTCAAGAAACCACCTTGCTGGTGCAGTTTCTCCCCTGGACAGTCAAATTGTTCTAGGGCTACACATTGGGACATTATTTACAATGATCTAAGTCACAACTTTTTTTTTTTTTTGAGATGGAGTTTCACTCTTGTTACCCAGGCTGGAGTGCAATGGTGTGATCTCGGCTCACCGCAACCTCCGCCTCCTGGGTTCGAGCGATTCCCCTGCCTCAGCCTCCCAAGTAGCTGGGACTACAGGCACGCGCCACCATGCCCAGCTAATTTTTGTATTTTTAGTAGAGACGGGGTTTCACCTTGTTGACCAGGATGGTCTCGATCTCTTGACCTCGTGATCCACCCGCCTCAGCCTTTCAAAGTGCTGGGATTATAGGCATGAGCCACTGCGCCCGGCCTAAGTCTCAACTTTTATACATCTCGGCTAACCTCAATCTATCTTTCCAAACTGGTTTTCCACTATGCTCCTGCAAGCACTTCTTTGTTAGACCAAGCTGCCCCCCGCACAGCACCCCCAGTGCCCCCTAAGTGGGTGGCTCCTGCCTCCTGGCCTGGCCTCTGCTCTGCCTCTTCCTGGAACTTGTGATAATTAGTGGCTGAGCAGACACCTTGTGAAAGCAGTCAGCAGACGAGCCTGGGAGAGAGAAAGCCAGACAGAAAGGAGGTAAGGACCCAACAGGTGGTCAGAAAAAAGCAACAGCAAATGTGGATTTTCGAGATGAAAAAGACAGAGACAGGAAAAAGTGTTCAAAGGCGTAGCCAGGAGACTTAAAAAAATCATCAAGACCATTCAGTACTCGCTCAGGAAATACTTACAAAGCTGATGTGAACCAGAGCATTTTAAAAGAAGGTTAGGATTTTGACGGCCCGAAAGACTGGGACGGAGCCATTGGGTGGTGAGGAGGGCGGCGGCAAGGGCACTGCTGAGGGAGGGCACAGGTGGCTTCGAGGCTTGGACAGAAGCAGAAAGGGCCCAGGGGTCGGTGCACCAGCGCTGCAGGAGGTGCTTCTGGAAGGCTGACGTTCATTCCTGAGGGCCCTAGATGCCACATCAGGAGCAGAGATGGTGCTTGGTGGTGGTGAAGGGTGGGAGGGCATCTCACCTATCGCAAATGGTCTGCAGTTCCTCTTAGAATTACCAAGCTCATTACAGGAACCTCAGAGTTCCCATCCGGATGCTCTTAGGTACAATGCCGGCCAGTCCCCAGCTGCCAAAAATCATCCGATTTTTGTTGGCCAGTGAGTTGTTATTACTCTTGGTCCAACTCCCAATTTGCTTGGAAATCTGGTCCCTTTCCTGCTAATATCTTGGTCTGTTTTTCTTTTATTTCTCCTTCCCTTCCTCCCTCCCCTCTCTCCCTTCCTCCCTCCCTCCTTCCATCCTTCCTTCCTTCCATTCCTTCCTTCCTTCCTTCCCTTTCCTTTTTATTCTTCCCTTCTTTCCCTCCTATCCTCCTTCCCTTCTTTCCCTCTCCCCTCCCCTCCCCTCCCCTCCCCTCACCCCCCTCCCCTCCCCTCCCCTCTTCTTTCCTTTCCTTTTTTCTTATAGGGCCTCACTTTGTTGCCCAGGCTGGCTTGCAGTCGCACGGTCATGGCTCACTGCAGCCACTACCTCCCACATTCAAGCAACCCTTCTGCCTCAGCTTCCCGAGTAGCTGGGCGTACAGGCACATGCCACTATGCCCAGCTAATTTTTGTATTTTTGTAGGGGCAGGGTTTTGCCATGTTGCCCAGCCTGGTCCTGAACTCTGGAACTCAAGTGATCTGCCTCAGCCTTTTGGTGTTGGGATTCCAGGCATGAGGCACTGCAACCAGCCTCTTGGTCTGTTTTTCTTATTGTCTAGCATGTGGCAAATGCATTGGGTGTTTTAGCAACATAAAAATAAATGTAAATTATAATTAGGCGTTTATAAATACGATTATCTGCATTATGGTTTACAAAGGTATGAGACTATATTTGATGTTCAGGGCACTGTAAATAATTGGAAGGAGGGCTAGAAAACTAAAAAAGAGATTCTGAGGTGCGTAGGCTGTTGAGAATTGATTCTGAAATGAAATGTCAGTATGCTGCAATTTTAAGATTTATGGCCATTTTAAAGCTGAGCTAAGTGTAACCTGTTTACCTGGAAGACGATGGACCCTGCGGAGGCGTGCTGGCATCTGCATGGGTCAGACCCCGGGGGAAACATGTCTAGATTTTCTGCCTAAACTACAATAATCATATTCTAGCATAATTACCTTCGTGAAGGAAATATGCTGATGACTAGAACATGTACTCCTTCTGTCTGGCCAGGTGTCTAACACATCCCACTGGAACACATCAGAGAAGACGAAACGTCTCAGATGGAGAATAAACCAGGTGATGCCTTTTCTACCTGGCCTCTCGTGTTCTTTAGCAGCTACTTCTTTTGAAAACTTTTAAAGTTTCTGAGAATAAGATTTTGCATCTGCCTGTGGCTGCACGCTGGTGACAGGGAAGAAGCCTTTGCAACCTGAACTAGTGACCCTCATACTCAATTCCTTTGCTGGGCACACAGTTTATTCCTTTTGTAAAATTTTATCTAATTAAAAAAAGTGATTTTACAGCAACTTCAAACTTACAGGAAAATTGCAAGCACAGGGCAAAGGACTTAGCTCCGTGCAGCATGTGAGGAGGGATCCCTGAGCTGACGGCGTCTGCCCCAGATGCTCTTGAGGCTGGTCTTTCCCACAAGCAAGGCGTTCTGCAGAACCACGGCATCGCTGTTACGTTCGGGAAACCAACACTGGCGCCCTCCCGCAGTCCAATCCTCACACCCACTCCCGTTTTGCAAATAGTCCCAGGAATACACTCTACAGCAGGAAGATCCAGCCGGAAGTTCAGTGCCGATTTAGAGAGCCAGGCACTCCCTCCACTTCCCCCAGTTCCAGTCCAGTACCACACACAGTGCGCGCCCAGGTTCTGCTCCCCATCTGTGTGGCTTCTAGCCCCAACAGGGAGAAACTGGGTTTTCATTCTCTTTCCTGTTCTTACTTGATTGAACTGAAGACATTTTCATTAGCACTGCTGCCACCTCCCCATGCAGACACCCCCTCCTCACTCTGCTTGGGCTCCTCACTCTTCTGACACCCCCACCAGGCCACCCTTTCTGATAGACACCCCCTCCTCGCTCTGCTTGGGCAGCCCCAGCAGGCTGCCCTTTCTGGTAGACACCCTTCCTCACTTTCCTTGGGCTTGGATACCCCCACAGGGCCACCCTTTTCGAAAGACGGAGGTTGCCCCCCTGTGCAGATGCCCTCCTCCTCCCCTTGCCCAGGGCTGACTCCACATCGCGGGTGCTCCCAGGCGGGCAGATGCCCCCACCTCCTGGCTTGAGCTAGGCAGCCCATGTGGGCTGCTCTTCTGTGCAGATGCCCACCTGTCTTTACCTAGCTAAAGGCTTTGAGATTGAATTGGACAGAAGAGTAAAGAAGGGAAGGGAAGGGGAGGGGAAAAGGAGAGTAGGAAGAGGGAAACGAAAAGGGTAAGAAAGAGGATGGGAATGGGGAAGAGCTGAGTGAGATGTCCAAAATCCAGTGGGTGTGTTAGAGAGAGAGTACGTGTGCGCGCGTGCATGCATGTGTCTGGGAGGGGGTGGATTTCAGTGTAGATGAATATACCTCATATGCCCATAACATCTGATTTAAAAATAGTGTATATTACCATTCTAAGTAGAAACACGTAATACAAACTTTAGACACTTCTTGTCAACGTAGCTTACACTGTGTGCTAGGAAACGGTGTCTCCTCCGATGGACGCTGTGTTGTGTTTCTAGGCTCTCCACATTCGTGTTCATGTTGCCGCACTCTGGTGGACTTACAAACTATGAAATGTGGCTTTAAGAATGTGTCTAAAGTGGTGTAGCATTCGACAGCTGCCCAACCTTAACTAATACCTTCTTCTGGGAAAGAAAATTAATGAAAGTGAAAGCAGACGTAACATTTAGCCAGATGTCTCTGCTCATTTTTCTTTGCATGTGACTATTTTAAGCACATGGCTGTTCCGACTTTCTCTCTATTGGGAGAAAAAGCTGCACGCCTCTTTGGTTCCACATTTCCTGAAGAAAGCACTTGGTAAGGAGTTTTTTCTGATTCATGTTTCAAATTTCTCTCTTCTCTGCTCTATCAAGGCGTTGTCCTTGCTATTGGACAGCGGTGAAGAAGAAGGTTGTTATTTCACGCTGATTTGTACCGCTAGCTCATAGGACCCCTCTTGATTTTCATCACTGAGAGGTTCTCAAGAAGCCTTTGGGTGTTGGTGGAGAAATGGACATCTTCCTTCTTGTGAATCTCCACGAGTCCATAAAATAATAACCATTGAACAATTCAGCTCAGAGACAACTGGGAAGAAAACAAGGAAACTGGCCAGGGAATCAGGATTACAAAGGAAAATATCACCCATGCTAATATTTTGAGGAACTACCTTTTTATTGAGGGATATTGACCAAAAATATCATCAGTTTAATGTCTAGAAGATAAAGACTGGCACAGGAAGACAGAGACTTTCTCTAAAGCTAAGCCAACATTTCTTTTCTCAACCATTACTTAAGACACATTTTATATCCATAAAAATCTTTGCTCCTATTTGTAGGCATCAAATATTTATTAAACTCATACACTGTGCTAAACTCAGAACGTGCAGGATTGGCACTGCTCACACTTCTTATGATTAGCTGCAGCTCCCATTCTCGTAATGATCATGGGTTTGCATTTGTGAAATGTGGGGTGAAGCGATTCCTTTGTGGACTGATTCCTCTGCAGTTACTCACTCGGATATGTTTCTGGGTGGTGGGATGAGTGGCTGGAATCACCATCTATCTTCTCACCTGATGCGACTAGCCCTGGTTTGAGAAGCTATAGAACTGGTGCTCATGACACCAGCAGGCCTTGTGAGAAGAAATGTGTGACCCTGATCTTTCTTTCATCCCACCTTTCCCTTAGTGAACCTTTTTATTTTTTTTGAGACAGAGTCTCACTCTGCCACCAGGTCAGAGTGCAGTGGTGTGATCTCAGCTCACTGCAACCTCTGCCTCCGGGTTCAAGCAATTCTCTTGCCTCAGCCTCTCGGGTAGCTGGGACTACAGGTGCCTGCCACCATGCCTGGCTAATTTTTTATATTTCAATAGAGACAGGATTTCACCATGTTGGCCAGGATGGTCTTGAACTCCTGACCTCATGATCTGCCCACCTCAACTTCCCAAAGTCCCTTAGTGAATCTTGCACCTTATGGAATAAATGTGTGACCCTGATCTTTGTTTCCTACCCTTCCCTTGGTGAATCTTGCAGGTTTGTATCCTGTTCCTTCTCCTTGTGCTGCATGCCAAGCACAGAAAGCCTCAGTGACCTGCTGCTGAATTAACCAGAACACGAATGAGAACACTGAAGAGACAGCAGCCAGCGTGGCAGTCAGGGCGTGGGGAAGCAGTCCGACCCCACTCTTAACGAGCCATGTGCAAGTCCTGGGCCCTGGTTTCCTCAACACCGAGGCAGCAGAAGCGGACTCAGCAGTCACCACAACCCCTGTCGTGACAGCACTCTCTCTTCCCCACACAGACAGATGTTCACTTCTGTCTCAGATGCTCAGAAGGCACTGAGGCCAAAGAGCTTCCCAGCATCAAGGGAAGATGGACTGATAGCCGGTAGAGTGAGTGACAAATATTCCTTTTTTTGGAAGACAATTTATGTATGCTAAAATGGGAGAAATTCATTACTATGAACACTGTCTTACTCAACTGTGCTGGATAGCTCAGAAATAAATACAGGTAGTTTTAAAATAGTCTTACATAGGGCTGGGCATGGTGGCTCACACCTCTTATCCCAGCACTTTGGGAGGCCGAGGCGGGTGGATCACGAGGTCAGGAGATCCAGACCATCCTGGTCAACATGGTGAAACCCCGTCTCTACTAAAAATACAAAATTTAGCTGGGTGTAGTGGCATGCACCTGTAGACCCAGCTACTAGAGAGGCTGAGGAAGGAGAATTGCTTGAACCCAGGAGGTGGAGGATACAGTGAGCCGAGATCATGCCACTGCACTCCAGCCTGGCGACAGAGTGAGACTCTGCCTGAATAAATAAATAAAATAAAAAATAGTCTTCCATACAGATCAGTATAAAAACTATTGTGGATTCCTGAGTATCCAGGCTGGATCCTTGAGACTTAAGCACACCCGCTTCTGCTGCAGCTCCTTCTGGCTACATAAGCTTTGCTGATTTCATAATGACCAAGTGAGCAGCTTGTAAGTGAGGCTGAGAAACAGGAAAAAGTCCTCTTTGACCATCTGGTAGACTGATTCAAGTGAGCATCACTTGCTGGTCACCTGCGGGCCACATGTGGCCCACAGGTGTTTCATTTCACTAAAAGGAATATTTTTCAAATTGTAGTGGGTTGCCAACATTTAAAAATCAGATTTTTACATGAAAATGCGGATTTTGTATTTCTATTGAAATATCGGAAGAACTGGAAATCTAACAATTTCTGAATGGCAAGGACTGGCTGAAGCTGAGTCACAACAGCGCCTGTCAGACATCAGGGGTTCTCTCCAGTGGCCCCCGTTCTGTGACACAAAGAGGGGCTCACTCATTTCCATTCCCTTCCAGTGGCAGTGGGCACCTGTGTTTGCTACCTTTCTCTTCAACAATGAAGAATTGCTAAAGCAGAAATGCACAGCCAGGGAAGCACCTGAATTTTTCTCATCTTTTTCCTCCTCATTAGCATCAATAATTAAGTTTGGGACCGATTCTTTTTATGTCTTCACAGCTAAAGTAGAAACGTTTGTTAGGAGCTACAGACACTTCCTGCCTCTTATAATTCATTTTACTAAACATTAAGATAATGTTCCTGGCCAGGTGCAGTGGTTCACACCTGTAATCCCAGCACTTTGGGAGGCTGAGGAGGGTGGATCACCTGAGGTCAGGAGTGTAAGACCAGTCTGGCCAACATGGTGAAACCCCATCTCTACTAAAAATACATAATTAGCTGGGCATGGTGATATATGCCTGAAATCCCAGCTACTCAGGAGGCTAAAGCAGGAGAATCACTTGAATCCATCTGGGAGGCAGAGGTTGCAGTGAGCCAAGATCTTTCCATTGCACTCCAGCCTGGGCAAAAAGAGTGAAACTCTGCCTCAAACAAACAAACAAACAAAAAACATTCCTTAAGAAACAAGTTATCTACTTTTGAAGAATGAGTGGAAGACATAAATAGATATTTTACTGTTGACCAGAATGTGTCAGCACTGTTTGTGTAAGGTGAGGATTCCCCAGTCCAGTAGCACAGTTTCCTTATCTACAACTAAGAAACGGACTTTTCACCAACAGCCACTAAGGAGAAGAATGAAACTGACTTTGTCTTGAGTGGCTGACAAAGATCGTTTTCAAAATAGGTAATTCAACAAAGTTTGCAGAATAGTCACTTTCGATTTCATAGATCCAACGAATTTTGATGCTTATTCAGAATGCACTTTAGTATCTCCCCATGCATTAGGATTTTTATTATTACAATCAGCGCCGTTGCACAGAGCTGGAGATGCAGGATCTTTGGAGAAGGCGCCACACCTGCCTGGGTGCTGCCATGGGCCCTGAAGTTGCTCTACCGAGTCAGTGTTGGAGAAGAATAATCACAGACTATGAAATTGGCGAGGATCTTAGTTCACCTAGTCCAAAATAATCCAAACAGGGAACCCACAAAAACGTGCCTATCACGTTTCTGCCTGGAGAACTCCTGGGACGAGAGTTTGGCATGTCCACCTTCACTGCTTGTCCATACACTACACACAATAAGACCCACACAACGATGGTTAGGACCTTAGTGACTTTTTTTTTTCATGTTAAGTTGAAGTCTGGCTCCTTAAAACCTTATCCACAGGCACGAGTACTTCCCCCTGAAGTAACAGAGAAGACACATAAAAGTTGCCAAAAAGAGCTGTATATTCACTTGGAAAACTCATTCAGACCCCTTTACTGTGCATTAAGTATGGGTTTAAAATTGCATACTGCATTATTGTTATTACTATTTTAGAGTTAGGGTCTTTCTCTGTCACCCAGGCTCAGGTACAGTGGTGCCATCATAGCTCACCACAGCGTCAAACTCCTGGGTCAAATTGCATATCACATGGTTTTAATCGTTTTTGATTCTTTATGACATTTTTGTCAAAAAAATTAAATCAATGTTCACACTCTCGGATCTTGTAAGCATGCTTTTACAAATGAGGGCCAAAAATAACGTCTTAAAGAATATTTTGGCTACTCACAACATGAGAAGCAGCTTTTGTTGTGACCTAGAAATGGCACGTGCATTAACTTATTTTCCAGGAAGTTCTAGAGGAAGAGTACGACCTTAAACCAGGTTTACACTGGCCCCAAAGTGCAGGACGACAGTGCGGCGTTTACTCATCCACTCAAAAACGCTAATGTGTGGGGAACACTATGCAACAGCTCTTGCACTAGATGCTAGGATCAAAGTGGTGGGTCAGAGTTCCTGCACGCACGGAACTGACGTGCCAGTGGGAAGATGAGCATTTGAAAACACACTCGGAAAAATCAATGGCAGGAATGAAAAGTGCAGCAGAGAAGACGGGATGAGTAGCAGGAAGCAGCGTGGAGGAGCAGGGTGAGGGCTAGAGAGCAATCGGGGTGGGGCCTTCAGAGGGAGCTGGGGAGGTATCTGTGAGCAGAGGCGTGGATGATGCGAGGGGGTGACAGTGTCACTAGCTTTGGTCCGTAAGGTCTCTACAAGCTTGCACTGGGTCTCCTTGCTCCCTGAACCCACAGAGTGAATGTCACAGTCTGGCACTGTGTCAGGACTCAATGGCTGTTCATGTATCAATTACATATACTCAGTCTGGGCTCTGGTCTGAATGTTTGTGTCCCTCTAGATTCCGCTATTGAAATCCTTACCCCCAGGATGATGGTGTTATGGCGTGGGGCCTTAGGATGTGATAACATCACCAGGGTGGAGCCCTCTGAATAGGATTAGCGCTCCAATAAAAAAGGCCCAAGAGAGCTCCCTTTCCCCTCCCACCATGTGAGGGTGCAGCAAGAAGGCACGTCCTCACTGCACACTGACTTGCCTTGTCCTTGGACCTCACACCCTCTGGAACTGTGAGAAATAAATTTCTGCTGTTTAGACACTGCCCAATCTACAGTATTTGGTTATAGCTGTCCGAATGGATGAAGACAGTGTATTATAAGGCTGCGGCACAGATGTCAGTGAAAGTCTTGCCTCTGGGAGCTCAGCACCTGTAAGGGAGATGGACAAGATGCCACAGTGTAAAGGCAGAAAATGCCCTCAGAGCTCCAGGGAAGGAGAAGGCAAGGATGTCACCAGGGAAAGCTTATGGGGTTGAATCTTGGAGGTTGGATAAGATATTTAAATAAGTTGATAGTCTGACAGGTACAGAAGTAATCGGGGAACTTGAGACATCTATTCCACAGTGGCTTTTAACTAGAAGCGCTGCTGTGGGCCTGCAAAGGCTTGCTGTGAATTTCCTGGAGGGTGATGGTGATTAATAAGAGGCTGTAACTTTTACCTATATCTCTTAATTAGTAGTTTACATTTTGTATTCACCAAAATGGTCTTACTATTTCCTTTGATTGCACTGGAAAGCAAATACTGTACTTTGAATTGAGAAAACATATTAGGCTGGGTGTGGTGGCTGACACCTGTAATCCCAGCACTTTGGGAGGCCGAGGTGGGTGGATCAGGAGGGCAAGGAATGGAGACGATCCTGGCCAACATGGTGAAACCCGTCTCTACTAAAAATACAAAAAGATGAGCTGGGCATGGTGGCATGCGCCTGTAGTCTCAGCTACTTGGGAGGCTGAGGCAGGAGAATTGCTTGCACCTGGGAGAAAGGACCTGGCAGTGAGCCAAGATCACATCACTGCACTCCAACCTGGTGACAAAGCAAGACTCCATCTCAAAAAAAAAAAAAAAAAAAAGATATACCTATATACATCCCTTAACATTTCATTTGAAAACTGGCCGTGCTGTCGAAAGTGTTTGGAAAGCTCTGACGGAGGAGCAGTGTCATCACGAGGCTGGGTAAGTGGGACGTGGCCAGATTGCAGGCAGCCTTGAATGCCAGCCTAGGAGTACTTTAATTTTCCTGCCTGCCAAATGGGTCAGCCAATCTATTATCTGTCTATCCATGTTGGATCTAGTGGCAAAAAGGACTGAAAGCGGATAAGGACGACATGAATGCATAGATAAAAATCAAACAAGGTGAAAATGAGTATGTGAGACTATCAGAACAATGAAAAATAGAAATCAGGAAAAAGCTTAAAATAGAAAATGTGTGCTGTAAAGACCTACCCACCTATGCCACACATTTCACGCTAAGCTCTCTAGCAGCCAGCACAGGGTGGGGAAACACGATGGACAGCCCATTAGATGGGTTATGAGAAGCTCAACCATTCCTGGTGTTGAGACCAGAGGAAAATTTATTCTGAATGACCCTTTGCAAAGAACATCTTGAAGTACAGTAGCCAGAAGAGCGTCCTCAACACCGGCCTTGAGAATACGCTTTCAGTAAACACGAAGATTACGTTTTGCGCGGCCAGTCTATATTCATTAGTACAGTTAACAGGCATGAGCCACCGCACCTGGCCTGTAATCTTATGTAATTTCTAAACTTTTAATTGTCAAGTTTTATTAGGAGGTACCTGTCATTAGATCTTTCCCAAAAATCTTAGAATTATGTTTTTTTTTTCTTTTTTTTCTCCAATGACTCAAAAGTGTGGGGCATGTTTTTTCCCATCCTATCTTGGTTTATTTTTTCCCTTTCCTTCTCCCCATTCTCTCCTTCTACAAAGAGATTACATTTGTTGGATCTATTTTTCATAGCTCTCAAGTTTTTGGATGTTCATCTTTGTCCGTTCTAGGGTCTTCTGGGAAGCCCTTCGGTTGTATTTTCTAGGGCACTTTTTGGTGGTGTTCTGTTCATAATTTGACCAAATAAGAACCCTTCAGAAAGTGAAGGGAAGAAGCACTAAAAATAATTAAGAGGCCTTATTAATTTATGTCGGGCATGATCCAGGCTTTTGGGAGGAACTGGGTATTTGACTGTCTTCTTTATTCAGTTCTTCTCAATTTACAAAGATGTGTCTTGTAAATATTGTCAGTCTCCAGCAGTCAGCTCGCCTCACTTCCACAGCCGCCCTCTCTGTGTGGTAAAGGTGACGCCTTCTGGAATCTCTCGGAGGAGATTCACAGTCGGTGTGGCTGCAGCAAATGGACAAGATCTTTAAAATGCTTCTTCAGGGATTTGCTTCACGGGCGCTCGGTCTGAAGCCTCCCTTTCGTGAGTCCCGTGTGCGGCAGTGCTGCCCGGCTGGCTACGCTCTCGTCCAGGCGGCGCCCAGGCTGTGGCCACGTGGCTTCAGCAGCCCCAGCGCTGCTCCTTCCGTGAAGGTGGATTCCGATTCCGGGTGGAGACAGAGTGGAGATGAGGGGATAAGGGGGCCTCTTGCAGAGCTTGGGGCCTCGGCTTTGTGGCCACCTAAGGTGCAGTTCCCCTTCCAGCCCCACTGACCCCTCTGGAAGTCTCCCTGGCCAAGTGTCCTCTTGTCTTAGGGGCAAAAATGGGAGGTGGCAGCATCCACTCTGACGGGTGCACCACAGTTCAGAACTCTGAGCAAACAAACTTCTTCTTGGTCTTCATTTCATAATTGTGTCTTTTGCCAATCCGGTTACATTCCCTGTGTCTGGCTTTCACTTTGACAGTGATCCATTTATGTTTACTTTACAAAAATTCTTCAGCATTCTAGCTCACTGGGCCCCTTCCTAGTGGCCCAGTGGCACTGGTTTTTAAAAATATTTTTATATTTCTTCTATCATTTTACATAGAAAAAAGAGAAATGTATGTGCTCCGGAAGTCATTTTGAACAGAGATATTCTTTAGAAAATGCGATCTGGTCATATTTGGGGCAGGAGCATGGTGAACTGGTCACTGGGAAATCTCACAGGAAAACTGACCAGTCACAAAAGGGCTTTTATTACCCAGAGCAGAGGCAATAGGGCTAAAAGAAATGGACGCATTCTAGAGGCATTATTTATTGGGCTGAATGTCACAAATTGTTTGTTTGTTTGTTTGTTTATTGAGACAGAGTTTCACTCTTGTTCCCCAGGCTGGAGTGCAATGGCGTGATCTTCGCTCACTGCAACCTCTGCCTCCCGGGTTCAAGTGATTCTCCTGTCTCAGCCTTCCAAGTAGCTGGAATTACAGGCATGCACCACCATGCCCAGCTAATTTTGTATTTTTAGCAGAGATGGGGTTTCACCATGTTGGCCAGGCTGGTCTCGAACTCCTGACCTCAGGTGATCCACCCACCTTGGCCTCCCAAAGTGCTGGGATTACAGGCATGAGCCACTGCACCTGGCCCCACTATTTATTTTTAAGGGACATTTCAAGTAAAACACTGCAGGGCATGGCCTCCGATGTAGAAAGGTATGCTGGTACCACGTTCAGCATACCTGCCCCTGCCTAGGGATGGGAAAGGTGTTGAGTGGGAAACAGAGAAGTTTCTTTTCCATGGGAGATTTTTATTTGGTTGTTTCTGAGGAGGAATATGATGGTTTGCTTGGTGTCTGGTGGCATTCACTGAAGAGTATGACATCTTCCAAAGTATTCATGTTACTTGCACTAACAATATAGCCTGCCTTTAGAATCCTTCTCCTTGTTCTTGGTTCATGCAGCGTCAAAGGAAATGGCTCCAAAATGTTTGAGAGACTGAACAGACGCTCTTATAAGCACAGCGGCAGTGCTCCAAGGAGCTGCAAACCTGGTTCAAAACATTTACTTGGACAAATTCAATATTAAAAAGGGCAACTGAGGTTAATTCCTTGGAAACTGGATGTAAGAGATATCTAGAGGATTAACTAGTTTGTAGAACCAAACCATTTGTTTTCAAATTTGTTGGTGGGAGTGAATAGCACCCTACATGTTTGAGTCTAATAATGAAGTTTTATTAATGAAGATGTACACTATGTATTATTTTTCCAGCTCTGGGACTACTCATTTATAGTTAGGCATGAGTTACTAGCAAATAGTTTGAGCAGAAGTAGAATATTTAATTCCTAGGTTGGGATCATGCGAAGGGTACGCCTGCTTACACTGTTGATCCAGCATTCTGAAGGGGTGTGAATCAGCATCACCCCTGGGCCACTATGGAAGGATCTGGAGATTTCTTCGCCCTCATTCAAAAGAAGAATGACAGAAGAGGTGCCCTTCAGTCAGAAACCCTGGGCAACAGCCTCCCTCAGGAGAGTTTCCATGGCAGCCATTTCCATCCCTTCAGGTAACCGAGTCTCAGTCTGCTCTTCATGCGTGCCCTTTTCTTTTCTCTGAAGTGATGTGCTGTCACTTCTGTTTTGGCTGACCGTAATGCTTCAGGAGTCTAGGCCCTTCAAAAAACAAGCCTCTTCACTTCATTCTGCAGTACACGGTGGGTTTTAGAATAAATCTCAAACTTCCAAATGCATTTCATCTTGAATAATACAGAATCTGAAATCTTACCACATGGAGGTATTCATTCATTTCGGGAGACTACACCAAACATCACAGATGCATGGCATGTGGCTGCCACCTGCTCCCTCAAGACTGTGGGTGGCACACATCACCAATCAATCAGGACGTTCACAACATCATCCATCAATCACTCAGGACATTTATGACATCACCCATCAATCACTCATGACATCCATGACATCAGTCAATTACTCATGACGCTGTCATTAATCACTTAGGACATTCATGACATCGTCAAAAAATCACTTATGACATCCATGACACCAGTCAATTACTCATGATGACATGATGACATAATTTATCACTCATGATTTCAGGATAACATCATCAATTGATCACTCATTATAGTCACATTAATCACTCATGATGTTCCTGACATTAATCACTCATTCATGATTCATGACATCATCATTCATGACCCCCATGACATCATTCATCAATTACTCATGATGTTGCTCATATTAATCACTCACTCATGATGTTCATCACAAATCACTCATGTTAGTGACATCATGACTTTTGTGACATATCCATCAATCACTCATGACTTTCATGACATCATCCATCAATCACTCTTGATGTTCTTTCCTGCGGAGCCTGCACTTGGCCTCAGAACCCTTCTCATCCACAGCACTGCAGCCAGCGACTTCCCCACAGAGTTGGTTGGCTGATTCCTATTTTTGATCCCTGCCTTACTCACTTCTCTGTTCTGACTAAAACCTGCAGAAGAGTAACAAGCACCTTAGTGTCCATATTTGCATGACACTTAATAGCACCTTCATGGATATTTCCCCTGGTAAATTACGTTTTTCCAGTGCGAGGATGTAGGCGGGGCAGCTGGGAGCTCCCGGCACCTGAAGGCGTGGAAGGGAAAGGGCACGGCAGGAGGAAAGGGCAGGTGTTAAGACAGCAGGAAATTTACTTCTTAACTTCTGCCAGGAACCAACTATGAGAACCATGCTGGGCACACACACACTCTGGAAGCCACCAGGTACTCCTTTCCATGCCTGATGGTTGATTTAATGTTTTGTGGCTCTGGAATCCATGGCTGCTCTGATTTTCTTAGCTGCTATTGTAAGCACAAGACCTAAGGGTTCCAACCTGAGCCTGCTGAGGTGCTGAAGGGCCCACTCACATTTGGGAAAGGGTGATTCTTCATTCACTTCATGCACATTAACCGCCCCCAACCCTGGCCCCAACTTTTGGATACTGAGTGGGTGGCAAGTAGATGTCTAATAAACTCAGTTGATTACTAAGGTAGTGACAACCATTATGACAATTGAGACTTATTAAACACTTACTATGTATCTGATGCCATGATAAGTACTTTACATGCACTATCTAGGTTAATCCTCCAAACAACCACGCAGGACAGGTACTGTGCTCCCCCTTACCCACTAGGGACATGTGTCCAGACCCCAGTGGATGCCTGAAACCAAGGATAATATGAAACCCCATGTATATGATGCTTTTTTCTGTGCATACATACCTATTATAAAGTTTAATTTATAAATTACGCATAGTAAGAGAAGAACAATAATTAATAAAATAGAACAATTGTAACAATATATGGTAATAAAAGTTATTATGAATATGCTCTCTCAAAATATCTTGTTTGTAATATTTTCAGAGCATAGTTGACTCTACTCTATCCACAGAAAGTAGAACTGTGGTTAAGGGGAAACTGCCATGCTGTTATTCCTCTGATTTTCAGGATGAGGGTGTGGCAGATTGAGCAAGGTTAACCAAGATGTTCAAGGTCACGAAGCTGTAGGTGGCGGAGTCCAGGTTAGAATCCAGCTCAGTGGTTCCATACTCCACAGCCCTCCCTTATTGCCATTTCAATCTCCCGTAATTTTGAGGATGATGGTAATGATGGTGACAACGGAGGATCTTGGGAAATATTTAAGAGCAAGAAGAATAGTTATCAGAATTGAGTCACTTTATTTTGGGCTTGGGTAATAATATATTGGTCCCATTCCACTTGGAAAAGGAGAAGCCTATCTTGATAAACCAAACTAAGTCAAAGACCAAACTTCCTAAAGTCTGCAAAGTAGCTCCCTAAATCATAACTCAACACTGCAAGGGGTGGGGGTGAGAGCCCAGAGCTGTAAGGGATTCAGGAACACAGGCTGCCCATTCCCACTCAGAGCAGCAAGTGACTGCAATAGCTCCATCCTCGGCTTCAAGAAAAGGAAGTTTATTTAGTTATTTTTGAAAATACACAAAAAAGTGTTTCAGTGGGAGGCAGCAAATGCCCAATTCATACACGGAACTCATTTTCCTGGTGGCATTTGGACATTTCTTAGAAACAGGATTGATTGAGTCCTTTTCAAAAACTTGAAGGAAAAGAAATCATACTCTTGAGACTCATTTTGGAGAGAAAAATCCAATTCTCTAAACAGAGGCAAGGACTGTGAAACACAAATTATGTAAATTGTGCACTTTGATTTTCATTGTGCAGTGGCTCTGAGGGTTGAATTCAGATGGGCAGGAGAAAACTCTATACAACTTGTTATGGCTGCATGCCACTTGACTGTGAATTTTGCATTATGACAGGGAAGAAGTATTCCTGGAGAGAATCTACACTGGAACTGCACTTCTTCCTCTAATATGCTAGCATGCTATCCAAAGACATGGTTGGAATCACATTACTTCCTTCAGTGACCCCTCTCGCTGCTTCCAGAATGTGGTGAAGCCATTAAGAACAGTCTCTGGCACAGAGTCTAGTGTGGCTGCCCTTAATTTTGTGTTCCTGAGAAAAGTAAGCACTCTTTCTTTGTAAGAAGGCAATACGGGCCTTAGAAGGGAGGTGTTGTTGGTTTAATTAATGGTGCCCCCCACAAAAGTTATATTGAAGTCCTGACCCCCAGTTCCTGTGAATGTGACCTTATTTGGAAACGAGGTCTTTGGTGATGTAGTCAAGTTAAGATGAAGCTAACTTGTAGTTGGGTCCTCAACCAATGATTGGCATCTATATAAGAAGAGGGAAATTTGGATACCGAGGCAGAGGGGAAGACCATGTGAAGACAGAGGCAAAGATGAAAGCAATGCATTGGTAAGTCAAGGAATGCCAAGGACTGCTGGCAACCACCAGAAGCTGGAGAGAGGCGTGGAACAGATTCCTCCTCACAGCCTCCAAGAGAAACCACACTGGCCAACAGCTTGATTTTGGATTTGTGGCCTCCAGAACGGTGACAGAATACATTTCTGTTGGGATAAACCACCCAGATTGTGGTAATGTGTTATATCCGTCCTAGGAAGTGAGTCCAGGAGGTGAGCATGTTTTTCTTTAAAGGTGGAATTGGGTTTATCCATGACTAGAAGGTGAGACCGCCCAGGCCTCCCCCATTCTGTGCATCCCCAGTTTTCTAAGACAGCTGAAGACTGAGTTCCTGTCACGGGCATAGGTCTAGGGGTGAATCCCCAGCCACTTTCACATTCTCTGATTTCTCATTCATCCCTCCTAGAAGGGGCTAAAAATCAACCCTGTCCTGGATAAAAAGTCTTGGAAGAATGCATAGTGCTTTATCAGTTAGCCAAACACAAAAGCATGGAAATGCGAAATACGATATTGAGTTTAGGGAATTCTAAGTAGATCTATTTGTGCTAGAATATAAAGTGCAAGGAATCAGAAATGGGAACATAGTCATCAACTATTAAAATATAATTAGAAATGTATTTTGAGGCCCCGGCACAGTGGCTCATGCCTGTAATCCCAGTACTTTGGGAAGCCAAGGTGGGTGGATCACCTGAGGTCAGGAGTTTGAGACCAGCCTAGCCATCATGGTGAAACCCTGTCTCTACTAAAAACACAGAAATTAGCTGGGCATGGTGGTGGGCGCTTGTAATCCTAGCTACTCAGGAGGGTGAAGCAGGATAATTGCTTGAACCCGGGACACGGAGGTTGCAGTGAGCCAAAATCACACCATTGCGCTCCAGCCTGGGTGACAAGAGCGAAAGTCCATCTCAAAAAGAAAATATACTTTTCAAATTGTAAAGAACTTAACAAATAGATTATTTCTTTTATTACCTATCTCACAGGGTCATTGAGAAGACCAATTAAGTATGTATGCCAAAAGTTGTTTGGTATATTCTGGAAAATCATCATAGGAGTTTACATTATAATACAATATTTTGAATATAGCTGGCTTCACTTCCAGACGATAGAGAGTTGGAAAGAAACTCTCTGTATTACGTAGATAGGTGAGTTTCTACAAGGTTCCACAGAGTCTGGCTTACAGCTGATCCCTTGCATGAGTATCCAGGGGTCATCTGAAATCCATGCCCTTTAGATATAAATACTGACATTCAGAGACGGGATCTAGTGAGGCAGTGAGTGGATATAAGGGCCATAAGCATTTCTTTGTTTTCTTTTTTCTTGTTTTTTTGAGACAGAGTCTCACTCTGATGCCCAGGCTGGAGTGCAGTGGCACCATCTTGGCTCACTGCAACCTCTGCCTCCCGAGTTCAAGTGATTCTCCTGCCTCAGCCTCCTGAGTAGCTGGGACTACAGGTGTGCACCATTATGCCCGGCTAATTTTTGTATTTTTAGTAGAGATGGAATTTCATCATATTGGCCAGGCTGGTCTCAAACTCCTGACCTTATGATCTGACTGCCTCAGCCTCCCGAAGTGCTGGGATTATAGGCATGAGTCATCGTGCCTGGCAGCATTTCTGAGCCTCTATTTATGTATGCATTCAATTCAAATCTAGTTTTAATGTAACTGTGCAAAGTAGAAAAATAATTTATGGGTTTGTATGTATAGTCAAAAATTAAGGAATTAACTGAAAATAATTATTTAGGTTAATAATTATTATTAGCCTAAAAATAATTTTTAGGTTTATATGTAAAATCAACAATTTTAACGAATTAAGAATTATAAACATAAACATATAAGCATAAAAATGTCAAATATTGAGAAGCTGCAGAAGAAATATTAATGAAAAATTAGAGAGAACACATGTTGATACTACTAGATGGAACTCTATAATGATGATAGACACAATACATTGTGGAAGAAAAACTGGACATTAGGAGAGTATCAGTATGCCAAAGACTAATGAAACAGAAGTACTGCTTGCAAACAACTGATGAGCTACAATCAGCTATGATTATAATGGGCTGAGTGTTTATGTTCCCCCAAGTTTATATATTGAAGTCCTAACCTCCAACGTGATGGTATTAGAAGTGGGGTCTTTAAGAGGCAATTAGATCCCAAGACCAGAACCCTGGGGAATGGGATTAGTGCACTTATAACAAGGCCCCAGAGAGCTCTCTCACCCTCTTTCCACCATATGAGGATACAAGAAATTGGTCAACTGTGACCCAGAAGAGGGCCCTTGCGAGGACCAACCATGCTGGCACCCTGGTCTTGGACTTCCAGCTTCCAGAATTGTGAGAAATAAATTAATGTTGTTTATAAGCCTCACAGTCTATAGTACTTCACTACAGCAGCCCAGATCTACTAAGATGATAAAGTTATACTGCTGAATATAAGTTATAATGCTGAATGTAAGTTACAGGATAGGTCAATATCAGCTAAACTTACCAAAAACTGTCCTAATGGAAGGCCCACAAAAGGCAAGAAGAATGATGAAGTTTAAACAGAGCAGTTATAATTTCAGGATTTTATACCTAGCCCTTATGTCCTAATGTGGTTTGATAGCCTGTATCTGCTCTCAGGGGCATGCCTTTTGGCTGGTTGGTATCCCCTCTTGTCTTAGCTGTTAAATCCTTTGACTATCATCCCTTCCTATGCAGACAACCTGAACTACTTGCACTTCCCTCCCTATGTGACAGGTTGAACAGCTTTGAATGTGGGAACATTGACAAATTTCACCAAGGAGAAACCTCTCATTGCCAGTACATTTATTCTTAACCTAAAAAAGGAAGAATTCTTTGGCTCTGGTTGCAACTGGAAGACTAAGTTAATCTGTATAATAAAATGCTGCAGGAAGCGGGAAAGAGAAGAAAACATGAGTCGCTAATGCTGGGAAGGGAGATGTTATTTTGTCACAGATGTTATTTTGAATGTCACAAGACATTCAAAATAATTTGGGGTGTGAAGGAAACAAGAGAGGAAATGAGTGTTGACTAAATGTTGGTCTAGACTACACATCTGGGTCCACTTTAATATCTACTGAGAAATGTGGAGAAAAATAAAATTATTTTAAATTATCTTGTTTATTAAATCAGGTTGCTTGTATTCACTTGCTCATGATTCACAGGCTGCAAAAGATTCCATTGCATAATCTAAGAACATTTCATGTGCTGCACCTTCTGCTTGGACTGCTTTTTCCCATTCCAAATCCTACTCATTCATTTATATTAAATGCCACCTCATCATTTATGACTTCCTTGAGTCTCCTCCTCCAGCAAAATGCCCCAAGCAATCCAAATGGGTATAATCATTTTCTCCTTTAGGATTTCATAGCAATTGATCTCATCCCTTAGGCGATCATCACCAATGCCTGCTCAGCTTTCCCTGTGGCAGGGCGAGGCTCAGCTTGAGGGTCTGCGAAGTCAGTTATCACTGGTAACTACTTCCAGGTTCAAAGAGTTGGCTGCTGCTGTCTCCCCACTTAGTTTGTTGTCTTTGTAAATTTAAGCCTTTTCAGAAAATCTCTTTATAAGTGAGATTTTGGTTACCTTCAGGGGGAAAGTTTAATTTGGGCATTCAAATTATGTTAGCCAGAAAATAGCTTATTATGTAAACATTTTAAAGAGCAATTTTGTAGAGAAGAGGGCTGGTTTATGTTTACCTTAAGATGAGGCAACAGGCTAAATATTTAGATAGATCTTAAATGAATCAGGAAACCGTAGGGTGACAATTTCATAATGACTAAGACTTCGGTTACTTAATCAAAGAAAGGCAGAGTGGAGACTGGATTAGATGATCTAAGATCTATTCCTATCTTCAAATTCTATGAATTTGTTTGATTATTGTAGGGATCCAGGCACTGGGGGGAGGAGCATCCCAACCCGAAGGTGAGATTGTGGAGGTGCTCAACAGGCCAGGTCAGTTGTGTGTCATCCAATGTGGCCATACCTAGGGCCTGGGTCAGTCATGTGTGTGACCCAGTGTGGCTGTGCCTGGGGCCTGGGTCAGTCATGTGTGTGACCCAGTGTGGCTGTGCCTGGAGTCCAGGACAGTCGTGTGTGTATGTGACAGAGTGTGGCTGTACCCAGGGGCTAGATCAGTCATGTGTGTGACCCAGTGTGGTCATACCTGGGTCCCGGGTCAGTTGTATATGTGTGTGGTCGTACCTGGGTCCCAGGTCAGTTGTGTGTGTGTGTGTGTGTGTGTGTGTGTGTGTGTGTGTGTGTGACACAGTGTGTCTGTACCTGGGGCCTGGGTCAGTTGTGTGTGTGACCCAGTGTAGCTGTACCTGGGTTCTAGGTCAGTCGTGTGTGTGACTTTGTGTTGCTGTACCTGGGGGCTGGGTCACTCGTGTGTCTGACCTTGTGTTGCTGTACCTGGGGTCCGGGACAGTTGTGTGTATGTGACCCAGTGTGGTTGTACCAGGGACCAGTTCAGTTGTGTGCGTGACCCAGTGTGGCTGTACCTGGGTTCTGGGCCAGTCGTGTGTCTGCCCTTGTGTTGCTGTACTTGTTCTTTGCTTCGGTTTTCCTCCCAGGTATCAACTACGGAGCCATCTCTTCACAATAACTATTTGCAGACCACAACACAGGCCTTGTGAATATATAAACATAAAAAGAATCATAAATTCTCCCTGGGACAGAAGGCCAGTGGCAGACCAGAAATCTTCACAGAAGCCACCCTACAGTGCTCTCTAAACCCACTTTGTCCACACAGCTTCCCAACACGGGGCTGTGTTTCTGTCTACCACGGGCTCCATGTTTACAACCACCATGTGGGAACGGGAACTTCCCTGCCTAAATCCACAGTCTGGGAGAGCCTTTCTGATTTCAGCCCAGGGCTGCAGTTTATGGAAACTGAACCATAAAAGGCTTCCAGTTGTCAGAATGAAGCATCCAGACGAAACTTGAGCTTGAACTTAGCAGGGAGCTGTGACCTCTGAAGGGAAGCAGAGCAAGGGTCAATTAACAAGTAAGGGCCAGGTGAGGTGGCTCACGCCTATAATCCCAGCACTTTGGGAGGTCAAGGCAGGTGGATCATTTGGACCAGGAGTCTGAGACCAGCCTGGCCAACATGGCGAAACCCTGTCTTTACTAAAAATATAAAAATTATATATTCCTGTAATCCCAGCTACTTGGGAGGCTGAAGCAGGAGAATTGCTTGAACCCAGAAGGTGGAGGTTGCAGTGAGCTGAGATTGCACCCGTACACTCCAGACTGGGCGACAGAGTGAGACTCCGTCTGGATTCTGGGTTCTGGGAGGGTCACCACGTGAAGCAGATGTTAGTACACATCAGGAATATGACCAAGCAGCCCAGCCTCAAACCACAATTTAAACTTTTTTTCTTTTGCCTCTCCTCTTCCACTTGCTCCCAGTCTTAAGACACAACTTTGAGACATGCTGCATGTGTGTCACTTTTCATCTGAAACACAGCCTCAGAATGTGCTGTGGCCTCCCCTCCCTTTCTTTTCCCATTCTGTGCTCCCTTATGCACATTTCCTAACCCAGATGCTTCCTGAGCACATACCACGCTCTCCTGACTGGTCATGTATTTCCTTAAAACCTCCAGGGGTCAGATCCTGATGGAACCAGATACCTCCAGAATTCTCTCTCTAACAAAAGATTACTTCAAGGCTGCAACCCACTCACGGCTGAAGAGTGCCTACAAGACTGACTGTGATGAATTGGTAACCTGGTAGGATCCATGATGGCGCCAGCCCCCACACCAAATGCGGCAATAATTAGAGGGGCCACCACAGCCAGTCACACCCTTGGCACCTTCTAACTCACCAAGAAGCTCTTCTGAATTTCAAACCCTTCTTTAAAACAAAACAAAACAAAACAAAAACCCTGCATTTCCTCTACAAATTGGAGAGTGGAATTGCTTTCTGCCCTTCCCTTGCTGGCACAGATAATAAAGAAAAATTGCTCCTTCATATTACAACCTATTTTAATTTTGACTTCTTTCCATGAGTGGCAAGCAGCCAGACCCTTCTTGCTGGTTACAGTAAGAATCCAGAAAATACAAATCCATACAGATCCCGAAGGCTCTGCCTCCTGCTGAGGCCAGACCAAGCCCCTCTGGTAAATGACCTCTGCCCCTAACTCAGGACTTCCACGATGGAGGCCTGTTGCCTTTCTCATTCAACCATTGTTGCTTGGGGTGCTCTTCTTGAAATCTATTTTCAAGTTCTCAATTGTGTGTTTCATCATGACCTCCTGTGTGTTGAAGCTGCCTCCTGCTTCTGAGACAGGATTCTGGATTCTGGATTCTGATTTTGTAGCTCCTTGTAAGATTCTCTAGCTCCTAGTGGGTCTGCTTGCTATGTTTTCCCAACCCCTATGCCCCGCCAATCCCTATAATTTCCCAGGTTCTTATTTCCCAAGGATCTCGTCCCAGGGAGTCAAGTGTCACTGGGCTAAGAACCGGGAGACCTTGATGCTGGTCCTCTCTGTATCACTGGCTCATCGGGAGTCAGGGAATCCACTCAACTTCTGGCTTAGGGTTTGTCATCTGATACATGAAGTGGATCAATTAGATCTTAGGTTCTTTCCCCTACAGCACTCTATGATTTCAGATACTTGGTGGCCTCCTTCTTGGGAGGCACAGGGAGGAGGAATTTGGTACCATCAACTTTGAGGGGACGGGGGCACTAATGTATTTCAGATGCCATCCCCACCCCCCACATCCCTCCGTGGTCTCCTCACTGTCTTAGAAGAATGTCCGGGGATGAGATTGTGTTGAACAAGAGGCTGAGTGTTCCTGTTCTGCAGATTTTCAAGATTTTAGATGACACTGGTAAAAAGAGAAGGAAGTCATGAAGCCATGAGCTCTCCAGTAGCTAGCAATGGGTAGCAAAGACATTGTGCTGATAGAAGTTGTTAATTCTCCACCTATGGCGTAGGGGGTTGAAACTCTAAATGAGGAGTGAACTGCTCCTGATCTCAATCTCTGCCTCTAGCATATTCTCATTCCTTGAGTTCGTCACAGGAGATTATATTTTGTTATGACCATGTTTGATGGCTTACCTTTCCATGGGTTCATATTGTATCTTTCCAAGATACAGGATAAGAAGCAAAAGTATCCTTTGTATCCTGTAGGCAACATGGCCTACTCTTTTGTGTATGCTGGTTGGTGTGAAAAAACTCTTGCAGTTTGGGATAAATTATCAATGAATTGGGACATAGAAAAAATATTTTTTCTGAGACTTCTTTAATATAACCCAAATCCTTTTTTTTTTTGTTTGAGACAGAGTCTCACTCTGTCACCCAGGCTGGATTGTAGTGGCACAATCTCGGCTCACTGCAACCTTCGCCTCCCAGGTTCCTGCAATTCTTCTGCCTTAGCCTCCTGAGTAGCTGGGACAATGGGCATTCACTACCACACCCGGCTAACTCTTGTAGTTTTAGTAGAGATGGGGTTTTGCCATTTTAGCCAGGCTGGTCTCGAACTCCTGACCTCAGGTGAATCTGCTCACCCTGGCTTCCCAACGTGCTGGGATTAGAGATGTGAGCACCACACCTGGTCGTATTCAATCATCCTTAAATACGATTGAAAAGTTAATCTTTGGAATTGTTTTACCACCTTTAATAATGGCTTAGGCTCATCACTGTGCAGGGTATTAACCCCACTAGCTCATGGACTGTTGATTGTGGACAATGGGAGACAGACTGTGGGATTACCAGCACAGCACGCACCAAACACTCTGATAAGCCGGATACCTTTCATGAAACGTAAAGTGGCCCCACCGCACCAGACTTTGTGGGGGTCCAGTCATCTTGCCCCATGAGCAAGGTTACCAGGTAGGCGGGATCCCCACCTGCTCTGGAACGCCGCCGTATCCCTGCAAGTGTGCCTGCCAGGACTCTCCGCGTCAGCCTGAAACAGGCTTGACGGGGTGGCAGGGGCTTACCTTCGCACTTGAGCAGGAAGAAGTCCATGCTGTGGCTGAAGGAGGCACTGAAGTAGGTGCAGTTCTCAACCAGATCGCAGGAGAGGCACTGCCTGTTGAAGTTGCCCACCGTGTTGGCACTGGAAGAGCAAACGATGAAGGTTTGCCATGAACCATGAACATGGGCGGAGAGGAGCTGCCCTCCCCTCTGGGTGCGGCCAGCTGGCAGGCTCTCTCCACGAAGGTGCTCTGCAGAGCCCTGCTACAGACCTCCTCCACCCCCGGGCCTTTCTCCATCTGCCTCCCTGCTGGAGCCCAAGACTGCCCAGCTCCGTTTCCACCTTTCTTGGCTAGTGGGTCCCTCCCACTCTCAAGAAGGCTGGCACACAGTTGCCTACACTGCCTTCTCCGGGCTTTGCAGGTGGCCTGGCGCGAGGAGCACGGAGCTGTCAGCGTTAGGGTCTAGCGCTCTATCTGCCCGTGAGCTGTCTCTCTGAGTGGATGACCAGACATTTGAGTACAGCAGACAGGGCGACGTATCTTCACATTCTCTGGAGTTCCAGACGCTGGCCTGTGGCCAGGCACGGGCTCCAGCAGCACCAGTGGGGTTGAACTCTGGCAGCTCCCAAAAGCCACGTCCTCTGACAGAGTGAAACTGCTGAGAGTTCGCGCTTCCCAATCAGTGGAGCTAGACAAGTGGGAGCCAGCCTGAAGACTTACCCGGGACCACTGTGGTCCAGTGTCCTTTCAAGTCAAGAAGGCCTAACACATGCTCCCTAAAATGGAAAGATCCTAAGGTACCGATCTACCTGGAAGAATTTCTTATCTGAACATTTTGCCCTGGGAAGGTCTCCTCTAACCACAGGTTTCAACATGAAGTCTGTTCTGCCAGGAGTAAAGACATTTCATGGGAGAGGGAAGAAAGACAACCTTCTCATTCTGTGAGTTAGAGGACAGGGGCCCAGGCAGCCCCTCACTTTTATTAACTGGTGACATGTGGATGTCAATTTTCCTAGTAGACACATGGCTATGGTGGACCATCTACACAGAGGAGCTGTGTACACTGGCTCCTGCATGCTGACTTCATCGTCTCCTTGTAGCTGCCGATAGCTGGAAGGGAGGCTGCATTCACGGGGGGCGGGGGTGGCTTTCCAGTGTTCCCACGGAGGGTGGGGTAACAGGCATTGGCTCCGTTTAGACAATACACCACTGGCCTCAAGCCTCAGGTCTGCACTGAAGAACACCCTCTTCAGCGGCTTTAGGTGTAACTGGCTGCAGCCCTCCCACACAGAGGCACGGGGGGCAGCGATGCCCCCTCCTCACCGCCGCGGCCCTGGTAGAAAGCGCCCAGGGCTAATCTCACTTCACAACCCAAAGCCTCCTTCAGTGAGAACAGTGACTGGGCAGATGACAGGACTGAACATTGAAGAGGGGCACACCCTGGAGCAAAACCCAGTCCCCTCCAGGGTCCAGAGCACACAGCCCTGACCTCTTAGAGATTTGGAAGCGTGCCCAAAGTCGCACGGTTGGGCTGTTGAGATGGGAAACTGCCTTTCAGGTCTCATCATAAATACAAGCCTTTTTACTTCATAGCCATAGAAGAGTTTTGATTAATCTTTTCTAATCAATTTCATTTATCTACCCTGATGCCAAATAACTTTACATTGCTCCCGAACGCAGGAGCCTCAGGAACATGCCCCCTTCTTCCTCAGGGCAGAGTCCCCCATTGTGAGCTGCAATGCCGGACAGCAGGGCCGACCTCCTCGAACTGACCCACGGGTTCATTTCCAAACCAGACTCTGCTCCCTACAAAAACTCAGTGGGTATTGCTGGGGGGGCAGAATTCCTCTGAGTTGACATTGAATAGAGGTGAAAAGGAAAGACGGGTAAAAGTCCGTCAGTTAGCAGGAGAGGAAAGTGGCTGATGGGGAAAACCCAACTCAACAACAGCAGAAAAATAAAGCCTCAAAAATCTCAAAACTGCCCCTTTGGTTGCCTCTGCAAGTTTCATTACTTCTGTCCAGAATCTACGCTACTATTCTGTGGTGGGGTCTGTCTTTGCTGCCCGCCTTTCTGAACAGCTGAAAAGGTGCAATTCTGCAAAGCCCAGATGCCCTCCTAAGTGGGGAAGCCCCGTGCTCAGGGGCAGCCAGAGGTACCTGTAGAGGTGTCGTCTCCGAGGCAGGTCCTCCGTGCTCAGGAAGTAGCTGCAAAGATCAGCAAGGTGCACAGGGTTAGTTCGCTCCAGGGCGTGCCTGCACTTCACATTCCTGGCACTACCTCTATGGACGCTCCTCAGGGACTGCCGCCCATGGCCTGCAGGGAGTAGCTCCCCTGTTCAGGCCCAGCTACACCTGTGGCCAGAGCAGGGGATGGCCAGACACTTAAGGGCTGAGGGACACCAGTGCAGATTCCACTGGCTCCAGGTGCCCCCTGCACTGGCTTCTGCTTCATGGCCAGAGGGTACTGTGGTTGGGGTGACAAGCACCTGAATGTGGACGTGGAATTTTTTTTTTTTACAAGATCACTCACCTTCTGGAGGGCAAGGATCTGAGAACATTTAAGACAAGTTCAGACACAGCCTGGCCCAATCAATACTTGTTGATTCCTTTTCACCTAAGACCTCCCAGTGCAGAAAGCTTGGCTCTTACCCTGGAGGCAGGGAGGTGAGAGGGCCCTCCTCATTTGAGCCAAATCCACCTGCTACCAACTGAATAACCCGGAGCAAGGTACTTCTTTTTGTTTTCATTTACTTATTTTTAAAATGGGGAAAGCAGTAAAGGCACCTCATGGAACTGTTGTATTCCATGAGATAACGCCTGGAAAGCACCGGCATAGCACCTGGACGAGTGAGGGCCCGGTCAGTATCAGGGCCACCCCCATTACTGCTGCCAGCATGCTTCACTCCCGGGCGGGCTGCAAGCCTGTGCCCTCAGGACGCCGCAGCTCTGGAAGTTGGGCTGTTGAGACGGGAATCTACGCCACATTTTCATGAAGAAACTAGGAGCTGGTGATGCTGCCTGAGGAGGAAAGAGGAGCCCTCCCAACCCCGGGCTCCTGCACTCCATGAGCATAACTGACAAAACTAACAAACGTGTCCCACTGGCCAGTACGATGGGGGCGGGCCCCTGGTTCTCACTCACATCTTATTCCCCTTCTCGTCGTAGGCTAGGATCTTGGTGACGTCCCAGTCCCCGGAGGTGATGGACTGGATGTTGTCATTGCTGCTGTTGGGCTGAAACACACAGACATGGCCTCAGAAGACACCAGTGTCCCAGCATGGCTCTTCATCCTCCCACTGTTTCCGACACCAGGCGACAGGGGCGGCTGCTGTCTCTGTGGGAAGGGCTCTCTGCCCCTTCTGCCTGCTCCTCTCCTGGGAGGCAACATCCTCTGTGAAGCTCCCGACCAACCCCAGGCCTGCAGCTCCCCCACCCCCGTCAGCAGCGGGGAACAGCGCACCGTCCTCTTGGGTGATGCCAATCACTTGGGCCTGGCCTCCAAGCACGATGGAAGCGTCTCAGGAGGAGAGTCAGTGCTTCACAGGCCTTTTTCATCTGTGAACCTAATCAGTGGAGCCATTATGAAGGGGGACCACGGAGGGAGGAAAGGGACAAATGCGGGAGGTGGAGGAATTCGGGCAGGGAAACCCAATAAATGGAGGAAGGGTGCTCCCTGCTGCCGCTGACCAGGGCGGTCTGGACCCGTATTGCCGCAGGACACGTTGTGCATGCGGTCTTTCCCTGTGTGCCTCCTGAGCTAAGAAGAATGATTACACAAGAGATCGCAACAGAAGAGAGAGACAGGCCGTGCAGGCAGGAGCGGTGTTTCAGTGGGGTTTGAAATGGGGTGTGGGGGTTTCCAGGTGCAGCCCCGGGCAGCTGTTCTGGACGGCACATGCCTTGGGAGGTAGGCACAGAGTGGGGAGAGATTAAACTAGGTGGAGGGTCGGAGGTCACACCCTGGAGGCTGCAGACTCTCATATGGGCTGGGGGGTGGTGGCAGGACCTGGGGTGGGGGGCAGAGAGGGTACAGGAGAAGCTGGGGAATTTGAAGCAGGTTTGGACAGGGAAGGTTGTGGGGGCCCCCTCCCCAGGGGTTCCTGGGGACCTGCAGGAGGCGGTGACTGGCGGGTGGTGCAGGAGACCTGCTTCCTGCTGGAAGGTTTGATGGGGCTCTGGGAAGATGATGGCAACTTGGACAAATACAGAGACTCGGGGCCAAATGAAAACACCAAAGCATTTTAAAATTTTTTGAGACGGTGTCTCACTCTGTCACCCAGGTTGGAGTGCAGTGGTGCGATCTCAGTTCACTGCAGCCTCTGCCTCCTGGGTTCAAGCAATTCTCCTGCTTCAGCCTCCCAAATAGCTGGGACTACAGGTATGTGCCACCATGCCTGGCTAATTTTGTATTTTTGGTAGAGACGGGGTTTCACCATGTTGGCCAGGCTGGTCTCGAACTCCTGACCTCAGGCGGTCTGCCTACTTCAGTCTCCCAAAATGCTGGGATTACAGGCATGAGCCAAGGTGCCCGGCCAGCATTTTAAAATCTTGATCTAAATGGTTTAAAATAGTAAACCAACGAATGTAGGGTGGTAGAATGAAGAGCATAGGAAAAAGCAGACGAAACAGCCTGCAGCCATTCTGTCAGTCATGCCATTAAGGAGCCTCTCAGAGACGCCATTCCCATCCCAGGATCTCTGCAGCCCCACCCTCATTCCACCAGAGCTGCTCTCAGGGGGGATATTCTTGGATTTTTTTCCTTTGAAATTGCCTTTGGGGCCTCATCATAAATAGGAGCTTTCTACTTTATAGCCATAGAATTTGTGATTAACCTTTTTTCTAATCACATGTCATTCATCTTCCCTGATCCCAAATAACTTTAGGCTGTTTTCAAACTGAGGAGCTTCAAGAATGTGCCTCCCTTCTTCCTCAGGTCAGAGTCCCCCAAAGTCAGCACTATGGCAGCCCCATCTTGTAGGCGTGAGGCTCCTTGAGGTGACCTCTGTGGGGGACTGTGACCCCGGGATGTCTACTTTTGATCCTAAATTCATGTATATTAATCTCTAAAGTTCCCTACTCAGGGATGCTCCCTTCCTACCCTGCCAGACCCCAGAACCAGTGAGCAATGGCTGGTAGTGGCCACATCATAAAAACAATGACTGCATCCAGCTCCAGAGGAGACGGAGTGGTGGGGGACGCTGGAGCCCTGGGGGACGCTGGAGCCCTGGGGGAGGCTGGAGCCCT